>NW_028084511.1:420544-910308 GCF_014824575.4 Sturnira hondurensis | reverse complement strand
AGGTTTAGCCCCCCCCAACCCCCCCCCCCCCCCCCCCCCGCCAATGAAAGGAAAGGAGGGAGCTTCAGAAAGAATGCTAGATGAAATAGAGGCAAGTCAGCTATCAGATATTGAATTCAAAGCACTGGTTATCAGGAAGTTCAAAGAGCTCACAGTACGCTACCAGAAACTACAGGGGAGCTACACTAAACTCACCGCAAACTATATCAACATGAAAAAGCAAATAGAAACTATCAGCAAGGGCCAAGAGGAAATGAAGAATACAATTTTGGAACTGAAGAACACAGTGGAAGGAATCAAAAGCAGGATCGGTGAAGCAGAAGATTGGATCAGTGAGTTGTAGGAGGAAGCAGAAAAAAACTCCCAGAAAGAGCAAGGGTCACTTCATAATACTCAAGGGAAGAATCCACCAAGGAAATATAAACATTGAAAATATATATGCACCCAACATAGGAGCACCCAAATATATAAAGAAAATCTTAGAGGACTTCAAGAAAGATATTGACAGTAACACAATTACAGTAGGGGATTTTAACACTCCACTGTCAAAAATGGACAGATCTTCCAAACAAAATATCAACAAAGATATTGTGGCATTGAACAGTGTCCTAGATGAAATGGACTTAACTGATATATATAGAGAGAGCCCTTCATTCCAAAGAAGCTAAGTACACATTCTTTTCAAATGCACATGGAACATTTTCAAAGATAGACCACATGATAGGACACAAAACAAGCCTCAACAAATTTAAGAAAACTGAAATTATCCCAAGCATTTTCTCCAATCACAAGGTACTGAAATTGGAAACCAATCCCAAGAGAAAAGACCCAGAACATTCAAAATCATGGAGATTGAACAGCATGCTATTAGATGACAAATGGGTCAAGAATGAAATTAGGGAAGAAATCAAAAAGTTTCCAGAAACAAATGAAAATGAACTCATGACAACCCAATACTTATGGGACACAGCAAAGGCAGTTCTGAGAGGGAAGTTCATAGCAATACAGGCCTACCTAAAAAAGATAGAAACATTTCAAACAAATAACCTAACCCTACACCTACAAGAACTCAAGGAACAACAAAGACAGCCCAGAGCAAGAAGAAGGAAGGAAATAACCAAGATCAGAGCAGAATTATATGACATTGAGACTAAAACCACAATTCTAAGGATCAATGAATCCAGCAGCTGGTTCTTCGGAAAGATAAACAAAATCAACAGGCCATTAAGTAGGCTCATCAAGAAAAGGAGAGAGAGGACCCAAAGAAACACAATCAGAAATGAAAGAGGAGAGATTACAACGGACACCACTGAAATAGAAGGGATTGTAAGAAATTACTATGAAGAACTGTATGCCAAGAAATTTGAAAACCTAGGTGAAATGAACAAATTTCTAGAAAATATATAATCTTCCAAAACTCAATAAAGAAGAAGAAGAAAGCCTGAACAGACCAATAACAGCAAATGAAATTGAAGCAGTAATCAAAAAACTTCCATCACACAAAAGTCCTGGACCAGATGGGTTTCACAGAAGAATTCTACAAAGCATTTAAGGAAGAGCTAACCCCTATTCTTCACAGACTATTCAAAAAAATCCAAAATGATGGAAGAATCCCAAACTCTTTTTATGAATCCAGCATCATCCTAATCCCAAAACCAGACAAAGACCCAACAAAGAAAGAAAACTTCAGGCCAATACCGCTGATGAACATACACGCTAAAATCCTCAACAAAATATTGGTGAATCAAATCCAACAATACATTAAAAAGATCATACACCATGACCAAGTGGGATTCATCCCAGGGATGCAAGGATGGTTCAATATTCGCAAATCAGTGAATGTAATACATCACATAAAACAAAAACAAAGACAAAAATCACATGATCATATCAATAGATACATAAAAAGCTTTTGATAAGGTACAATACCCATTTGTGATAAAAACACTCAGCAAAGTGGGAATAAAAGAAGCATACCTCAATATAATAAAGGCCATATATGAGAGACCTACAGCCAACATCATACTCAATGGGCAAAAATAAAAGCTTTTCCACTAAGATCAGGAACAAGACAAGGTTGTCCACTTTCACCACTTCTATTCAATATAGTACTGGAAGTTTTAGCCATAGCGATCAGACAAGAAAAGGAAATAAAAGGCATCCAAATTGGAAAGGAGGAAAAAAAACTGTCATTGTTTGCAGATGACATGATAGTGTACATGGAAAATCCTATAGACTCTACCCCAAAACTGCTCAACCTAATAAATGAATTTGGCAAAACAGCGGGATACAAAGGCAATATCCAGAAGTCAAAGGCATTTTTGTATACTAACAATGAATCAGCAGAAGCAGAAATCAAGAAAAGAATCTCATTCAATATAGCAAAAAGAAAAATAAAATATCTGGGAATAAATCTAACCAAGGAGGTAAAAGACCTGTATGCAGAAAACTACACAACACTGAAGAAAGAAATCAAGGAAGACACAAACAAATGGAGACATATACCATGTTCATGGATTGGAAGAATTAACATCATCAAAATGTCCATACTACCCAAAGCAATTTACAGATTCAATGCAATACCTATTAAAGTACCATTAAAATACTTCACAGACATAGAACAAGCACTTCAAAAATTTATATGGAACCATAAATGACCCCGAATAGCAGCTGCAATTTTGAGAAAGAAGAACAAAGTAGGAGGGATCACAATACCTGATACCAAACTGTATTAGAAGACCACTGTAATCAAAACAGCCTGGTACTGGCATAAAAACAGGCAAATAGACCAATGGAATAGAACAGATAGCCCAGAAATAAACCCAAGTCTCTACGGGCAATTAATATTCGACAAAGAGGACAGTAACATAAAATGGACTAAAAATAGCCTCTTCAACAAATGGTGTTGGGAGAACTGGACAGCTACGTGCAAAAAATTGAAACTCAAACGCCAACTTATACCATACACCAAAATAAATTCAAGACAGATAAAAGACTTAAATATAAGCCATGAAACCATTAAAATCCTAGAGAAGAACATTGGCAGGAAAATCTCAGATATTTCACGCAGCAACTTTTTTATTGATATGTCCCCTAGAGCAAGGGACATAAAGGAAAGAATAAACAAATGGGATGTCATCAAAATCAAAAGCTTCTGCATGGCTAAAGAAAACAGTATTAAAATAAAACGAGAACCAACTGTATGGGAAAACATATTTGCCAATGATACCTCAGATAAAGGTTTAATCTCCAAAATATACAAAGAACTCACATGACTTCACTCTAAGAAGACAAGCAACCCAGTTAAAAAATGGGTAAAGGACTTGAACAGACACTTCTCCAAGGAGGACATACAGAGGATGCAGAGACACATGAAAAGGTGCTCAATATTGCTAGTTATCAGAGAGATGCAAATTAAAACCACAACGAGATACTACTTCACACTGGTCAGAATGGCTATCATAAACAAAGCAACAAACAAAAAATATTAGAGAGGTTGTGGGGAAATGGGGACCCTAGTTCACTGTTGGTGGGATTGTAGACTGGTACAACCACTATGAAAAACAGTATGAAATTTTCTAAGAAAACTAAAAAGGAATATGCCTTTTGACCCAGCAATTCTACTGTAAGGAGAATATCCTAAGAACCCCAAAACACAAATTCAAAAGAACCTATGCACCCCAATGTTCATAGCAGCACAATTTACAATAGCCAAGAGTTGGAAGCAACCTAGGTGCCCATCAGGAAGTGAATGGATCCAAAAACTATTGTACATTTACACAATGGAATTCTATGCAGCAGAAAGAAAGAAGGAGCTCCTACACTTTGCATGTATGGTTGGAACTGGAAAGCATTATGCTGAGTGAAATAAGCCAAGCAGTGAAAGACAAATACCATATGATCTCACCTTTAACAGGAACCTAAACAACAAAACAAACAAACAAGAAAAATATAACCAAAGACACTGAAACACAGAACAAGCTGACAGGGACCAGAGGAGAGAGGGGAGAGGATTTCAGGGAAAAGGGGAAGGATTCACAGGAACAAGTATAAAAAACACATGGACAAAAACTAAAGGGGGGAAATGGGAGGGAGGTGGGGAGCACTGGGGGAGTGGGCTGGGTTGGGAGTAAAAGACAGAAAACTGTACTTGAACAACAATTAAATTTAAAAAGAGAACTGGTAAATTATACTTTCAAGCAATATTGAAACATTTTTATTTTTTTCCCCATTGATTGGTCTAGAATTTGCAAACTCATAATGAGTGAGTAGTATTTCCATGGCAATATGTTTGTTTGCATAAATCCAATAAAAATCTGATATCTTCATAACAGGACATGTTAAGTCAACTTCAACTGTGGTTTTACTAACCAAGTCTTTGTCTGGAGTATCATGATCAAAAGAGACATGCCTGGACTCTGCATGTCACCAGAAAGCCTGAAGGAATTAAGATTGACTTTGAAAGCCAATAAGAACCCCTTGGAGAAATAGCCTGGCACCTTGCTTATTCATAAGGTTCATGGCAGTCTTTTCAGGTAAGAAATGAGGGTTGCTTTCCTGAAAGATTTTGAGGGAAGAATTTAAAGACATTTTATGGAACTCGAAAACTTAAAGAGCTTACCCAATTTGTAGGTATTGCAGGCAAAGCCATAAGACAACTGTGTGGCTTGGCTTCTTTGCCCTGGAGGGCAAATTAATGTTCAATCTAAAATTTCCTTGTAACATTTCAGTAAGGTAGATTTTTAAAAGCCTGTATGATAAATTGCTATTCTTGTTGTGTTTATGCAAATAATCAGGCCAAATTAAACTTGGGCTTAATGCTTTCTTTTTGATAAAAATGAGAATAAATTTAGGGAGAGAAATTGTTTTGGTGGAAATCACAATGCCCAATTGTGGAGGTTGGAATCCAATTAAAGGTTTTTTTTTCACCTACAAACTGAATTGGAGCCTGAAGTTTTCAAGTTTTCTTTCAAAGTAATGTTTCATTTTTTTCATCCTTTGGTTTGGAAGTATTGAGAACTACTGATGCAGTTTCAACCATACAGAATTTACCTGAGCACCTGATGACATCACCAGAGACATTTAAACTGCACATAAAGAGAATTTTTCAAATTTTTACTGTTTAATTTCATTCTAGCAAAGCCTTACATTTGAAAGTCTTCTCATCTGACACTCTTGCAGACTCAAGTTGGTTTATGATTTACTGTGTTCATTAACCTTTGTGTTCTTTCTGTTTTCATAGAATGCACACTATGACCTTGTTTACATGGTTGTTTGTTTACATGATATAGGTCTAACTTTAAAAGCCTATTTGCATTGCCACCATCTAAAATAAGACTCAATGATTTGGCTAAATGAACTTTCTGTCAAGACTAGTAAATGGTGTATAGCTCTCCCCTACAACCAGAGACTGCATTACCTCCCTGGCCATAAACCACAGTCCTCTGGAGAAGAGAGGAAGAAGAATTCTAATGCAAACAGAGAGATAAAACTGGATAAACATTGTAAAATTTCTCAGAGCAGTGAAGTTCTATTTTGATGAATTTCAAGAAAATATGTAGCAGTCGTATGTAAATATAAGTAAAGATTTTCAAAAATTTCTAGGAAGAATTAATAATGAAATTATATAAGAACATGTCTCCATGCTGGGATAAAATTAAACTGTAGGCTCTGTAGTCACTGTGTATAAAGACAGCCACATAGTGAATTACACTCTGTAATTTGTACCAATCTGATACCTAGGTTAAAAAATTCATTATCAGAACCCTATAATGATTTTCTACTTGGAAATGGTACTTCCCAAATGAAAAAGTAAATAATGAAGCTGCAGTTTAAAAGTGAAGATTACACTTAGAAATTGTAAAATGAAATAATGTGTAAATACTATATGGAGTAAAAGTTTAAACAAGGTTTAGTTTTTAAAAGCACAAAACTTTTACTTGCCAAAAAAATTTTAATGAGAAAAAGAGATAATTTAACATTGTAATGGTCACAGGTTCTGTGCCTAATTATAACATAAGGAACAAAATCCTGCAGATTGACAACATGCTAACAATTAGGAGTTATAAAGATGAGGTTTTTTTTAAAAGATAAACATATACAGGAGACTGCGGCATATACTTTTTTGGTTACTGAGTGCAATTTTATTACCCGAAATTAAATTTCAAATATTGGGTTGATAGGAAATTCGACTCCCATCTTTCCTCTCTAGTTGTGCTTTGGGTGCCAAGGCAACAGCTTAAACATGGCTGTCTGTGAAGAGGTGACTGTCGATTTTGCTCACTATGTGTTTTGTGTTACTCCCTATTTGTATAATTCAGTGTCAGGACATGGCCCTCTTTCTGTAGATCAAATCTTCAGTCTAGATGGATACATGCAGGCTTCTACCAGCCAAAATAAAAAGTCACCCGATTTGGACTTCTCTTGGGCATTGGTAGTCTCGTTTGTAATCTGGCCTCCTCTTCCTACTGACCCTTGACCAGAAGCATTGCTCCATGCTACAGCACTTCTCAGGGAACCTCAGGGTTCCTGTCTCATCTATCTCCAGTGCCCTAATGTTATGGCCTGCAGACAGTGGTGCTGTCCTTCCTTTTTACCTCTTGCAAACTCTGAACTCCAGGGGTGGTCTACAGCCACTCTTCATGGTCACACAGCCATGCCTATGAAACTGGTGAGCCTCTCTTAAATGGATAGGGTTGCTCTTCAGGTATTTGTAAAACCTGCCCTAGGTAAGTTTAAAGTTTCTTTTCAGACACTCCCCCAATAGCTCTGTTCTACACATGCCCCAGTTGATGCCAGCTCAAAGGAGGAACCTGGAAAACCAAGAAATCTTTGCTCCTGCATGAAGAACTCAGCCCTATATATGCTGGACCTTCACAGCAGTTCTGGAGCCGTATTCTTGACTAGTGTGTGCTACCCTGATTCATCAAGCTCCCTCCCTTTTCTTTGCTTTGTTTTCAGTTAACTTCTTTTTCAATCTATTTTACCTCCTCTCTCAATTTTTATCTGGGGTGGGCAGGAACCCTTTTGCTGGTGTACCTTCTCTAAAGGTTGCTAGCTCTTGCCACGGTTGTTCTGGAGCAGGTCAGTAAGTCCTACCTTGGTCTCAAAGACTGTCCGTGGGGAATGTATGGGATTCTTTCTAGAGACATTCACAGACTTAACAGCTTCTTCTCCTTTCCTCAGCCTTAGAATAGAAACACTCATGCTACTGAAGAGTAGAAATGCCACACTGCTACTATAGGATGAGAGGAAAACTCCCTTCATAATTCCAACATCCTCCATGGAGTGGGGAGAATATAGTGTCATTATAGTGAAAAGTCACCCATATCAGTTTTTTAGGGGGTAACAAAGTGGGTAGCTTAGAACAATCAAATTTATTGTCTCACTGTTCTAGGGGCTGGAAGTCCTAAATGAAGACATTGACAGGGTCATGCTCCCTCTGAAACCTGGAGAAGAGGGAGCCTTCCTAGCTTCTGGTTAGTTGCTGGCAATCTCTGATATTCCTTGGCTTGTAGTTATATCGCTCTGGTCCTCCATTTTCATATGATGTTTTTCTTACATGTCTTTACTCCGTCTTCCCACCATATATGTTTATTTCTGTGTTCAAATTTCCCCTTTTATTAGGATACCAGTCATATTAAAATAGGACCTACCCTATTGACCTAATTTTAACTTGGTTACCTCTATAAAGATTCCACTTCCAAGTGAGGTCAATTCCATTCTGAAGTACTGGGGATTAGGACTGTAATATATACTTTTTGGGGGGGATGCAATTCTACCCATAACAGCACCTCTCAGTAAGCTTTCAAGTAGTTTTTTGGACTTAGAGTGTTGAGTACATCTTCTGCTTCCAAAGGTGGACCACTTCTTGGAAAACAGGAAACAGTCCATCTAGCCTCCTATAGCATTTTGCTACAGATATAATGACAAGAATTAATAAGTGATAAGAAATAACTTATTAAGGGATTACCACCAGTTAGAAGCTATTCTAAGTTCTTCGATAATGTATTGTTATTTAACCCTTGTATCTATTCTGTGGGATAGGGACTATTATTTCTGTTATATAAGAGAAAAATAAAAGCACAGAGAGGTTCATAGTTTTGTTATGGCTAAATCAGCACTATGCCTGCTCTAAATCAGCATTAATCAGAGTATTTTCTTCTTTCAGACAGAGTCTCTTTGTAACTGAAACCAAGGTTTGGCTGCCTTTCCCAACAAAAGCCAAACTTATGAGACAGGCTCTGGTTGAGAAGGAATGGGGTTTATTCAGGAGTCAACAACCTGAGAAGATGGTAGGCTCATATCTCAACACCCATCTCTGCATCTCAGGGCAGGCGGGGGGTTTTATAAGGTGAGAGAAGGGAAGCGGAATACAGAGGTCAGGGGGGAGAGTTGCTGGCGGAGTCCTTGCTGGTCCTGATATTATGAGTTTCAGCATCCTGGAACTGGTTGGTGCCAGGCAAAGTGTTGAGGTTTGATGATCTGTGTCCATAGAAGTTGTAGTCCAGGCCATTTCTTGTACAAGCCGGGAACCAAAACTGCCAGCACCTCTTATGTGCTTACAAAGAAACTGTCAGGATGTGAGTGCTTTCATCAGTCTGTTAGTACAATTTATTCTAATTCCATTTTAGGGTAAGTCAGAGTGGTATCAAGTTTTTATTCCCTGTTACACTTTCACTCAGGCCAGTCTCCTCCCACTTGAGATAAAGAGGGCATTTAACTTTACTTTCCAGCATCTCCCTGACTAACTATGTTTATCTGTGTCTACTCAGAATGGCTTTTAAATAGAAGAGTCAACTTGTGGTCAAATTGCATCCTTTATTGAAGAAGTAAGAAAAAGGAGTTCCAGAAAGTACTTCATTAGAATGCATTTCCCGTGAGGACTCTTGAAAAAAATTACAGAGTTCTTCATTAATTCACAATTAATTTTTTTGTTCTTGAATGGAGTCACTCTGGTTCTTTGCAAATTATAAAGTTGTGATGGAACATTCCTCTGACAGTGAGGAACCTGGGGTGAGTTGAGTGACAGAAAATTTATCATTATAGTACTCTAAAACAAGGCAAAATACAATTACAGCAAATAAACAAACAAACATATAAACCTAGAATGTGACCAGTTGAAACCGTACTGAGAAGACAGCTCTCTAGGACAGTCACAGCTCTCTGCAGCCTCTCTCACTGTCCTGGGGGAGAGTCAAAGGCCCATCAGATCGCTGGCCCTCAGAAACCAGAGGTTGGAATGAATTGAAACAGCCATATTAAACTAATATATTACTTTTCCCCAAAGGACTTTGACCTTCAGGTGAACTTTGGTGGATCCCAAGATTTCTCTTGGCCTAGGTCAGAAGGAGAAATATCTGAACAACCAATGGAGTGGAGGATGATCTGGCCCACACACAGGATTTGGGGGAGTCATTGCAGAAGGCATTCTAATGGGAACAGTGTCATTTTCTTTTCCTGAGTAGAACTCATGTGTGTGTGTGTTTTGTTTTTAAGTTCACAGCAGAGTATTATGTTGTATTAGCACAGACACATACACAAAACTGAACGTATGTGAATATTTCAAAGGATTTTATGATTAAATGAAATACAGATCAGTATTTAAAGCTAAGCTCAATAGTTATTGAGCAGTATAGGGATCAGAAATAAAGAATAAACCGTTTATGAAACTAATTTAATTAACTAAGACCATAGTTATCTAGCAACATTGAGGGCAAAACTGATATATAAAATATGAATAAGCTTCCTAAATATCTTTCAAATTTATCTTCTTATCCTTGTTCGCTGTTGTTCAAGTTTAAGTACCCGTCACTTGACTGTAATATGGTGTGTTGGAACAACCACCTAATTACCCCTGTCTCTAGCTGAGTTTTTCTCCTATTCTATCTCTATTCTTCTGCTGAAGTGACTGAGGACACTGTGATTGATTCTCTCAAAACTACTCTACTACACATGTATCCAAATTCTCATGGCAACCCCATCCCCTTTGCCATTATTCAGTTCAGAGATGGGCTAGCCTAAGGCAACTGGGCCAATGGGAGGTAAAGGGAGGCTTCCTTTTGGCTTCTGGGAAAGAGAAGCCGGCTTCTCCTGCTGATAGGGACCAAGAAGTATGCTGCTCTAGCCCCCTTATGACCACCAGGCAAGACAGCCTTGGGATAAAGCTGAAGACAGCGGAGGAAGACAGAAAGAATCTGAGCCTTGGGTAATGTCACTGACCTGCTGAACCAGTTGAGCCAGGAATCTCCTCGACTTGCAGATGCGCTGTTGCAAGAGACGACATATTTCCTAGTTAATTAAGCAGTTGGAGTTGGGAGATCTGTAATTTGCTGCAGAAAATATACTAATGGAAACAATTACATAACCATCAATTCTGGTCAAGAAAAACTGCTGTTAGCCCTGGCGGGTGGCTCATTTGGTGGGAGCACTGTTTCACACACCAGAATGTTGTGGGTTTGATACTTGGTCAGGGCACATACCTAGGCTGTGGGTTGATCCCCAGTCGGGCATGTAAAGGAGGCAAATGATTGATGTTTCTCACATTGATGTTTTTCTCTCTCCCCCTCTCTCTCTCTCCCTTCTTCTCTCTCTAAAATCAGTAAAATATTTCTGAACCCTCTATTCTCGGGTGAGGGTTCAAACAAACAAACAAACAAACAAAAACCCCACTGCTGTTAAAAACCCTTCAACAGCACCCTTGGCATTTACAGACTAAATTCTAAATTCCTTAGTAAAGTGGTTGAGCCCTATGAGGATTTGGTGTCAATTTGCTTCTCCAGCCTCATTTTGTATTATTCTCCTCCACAAACTGTTCTATAGGAATTCCACAGACACACTATTCTTCTGGCCTCAGGCAGAGTTTTAGGCTGACTTCTCAATATGTGAGTTTTTTAGGGGGAGGGATTAATGATTTATTTTAAATATCCATTATAATAATACCATACAGAGTATTTTCAGTCCCTTAGAAGTTTTCCGTGCTCTGCCTCTTCCTATTTCTGTCCCCTGGGTAGCCACTGATCTTTTTACTCCATTAAAACGAAAAGTCTCCATAGTTTTGCTTTTTCCAGACGTCATATTGTTGGAATCAGATAGTATGTATCCTTTTCAAATTGGCTTCTTTCACTTAGTAATATGCATTTAAAGCTTCTCCATGTCTTTTTATGGCCTGATTTATTTTTAGCACTGAATAACATTCTATTGTCAGGGTGGACCACAGTTTATTTATCCATTCACCTACTGAAGGACCCCTTGGTTGTTTCCAATTTGGGCAGTTACGAATAAACTGGTGTAAACATCCACGTGCAGGATTTTGTGTGAATATAATTTTTTAAAATCTGGAGGTAAATACTAAGGGGCACAATTGCCGGATTGAATGGTAAGAATGTGGTTAGTTTTATAGAAAACCCGCAAAACTCTCTTCCAACACGGTTGAACCATTTTCATTCCCACCAGCAACGAACGAGAGCTTCCGTTGCTCTGTAACCTCGCCAGCTTTTGGTGCTGTCAGTGTTCCAGATTTTGACCTTTCTAATTTGTGATGTCAACAAAAGAGACATTTGAATCTGTAGAGGATTCTGGTGAGTTTATTTGAGCCAAACAGGTGATAATTTCTGGAGAGCAAAATCTCAACAGATTGCTCTGGAAATGCTCTGGAGAATGGCAGTTTAAACACTGTATTTGTACATTACAATCAAATGAGACATAAAGGGATTATGTGAAATCCACTGGTGACAGTTTGGGGAGGTGGGAGAAGACAAAGTGGAGAAATCTCTGGGATAGGACAAAAAGTAAAGTGGAGAGACACATACTTCTTGTACACTGGTGGGTGTATCATAGTTAACAGTAAACATGTATAGCATACTTACAGCTTGTCAGGTAATATGTGACCTCTTCCATAATGGGTAGTAGGGTTTTTCTTTTTTGTGTGTGAGATTGAGTGGTTATTTTGTGTCCTTTCTACTTTTATATAAAAACTAGGATAAGCTTATAAAAACATCAGCTGAGATTTTGGTAGGGATTGTCCTGAATTGTAAGTTAGTTTGGGGCACGTTATCATCTTACTAGTAAGTCTTCTGACCCTTAAAGATACAATGTTTTTTCACTTATTTAAATCTTTCATTTCTCTCAATATTATCTATTTTGTGATGGACAAAATGATGTTGGAAGATGTGCTTTCTTTATCTTTTTTTAAGCATACTTTTAATAGCTAATTTAAAGTTATTTTTTCTAGTAAGTCCAATATCTAGACTTCCTCAGACACAATTTGTATTGACTGCTTTCCTTCTATGTTTAGGCAATACTTTTCCTTTCTTTTCATAGTTTTTAGGTCAAAAATTACATATTTAAAATAATATAATCTGGCAATAAGGAAAGTCAGATTCGCCCATGGGCTGGTGTTTGTTGTTATTTTTGTCATTCTGTTTAGTGGCTTTCTTGAACTAATCGTACAAAATCTTCCTAATTGTCACATGTGAGCATTGATGTCTCTGCTCTGTTACCTTAGTCATCATTAAATAATTGGACATAAATTTCCTTAACTGCCTTGAACCAATAAACTTCTCAGTCTCCGTGGAGCTGTGTTTGGAGTTGGGGAGGAAGGGGATGGTAAGAGAGGTAAGTCTTTAAAGCTCTGGGAGACAGTTTCCATTTCCAGCTGGCAGGTGGCCTCAGGTCAGCCAGAGGTGGCAGGTGAAGGCATTATTGGGTTTTTCTTTGATATGTAAACATCCTTGCATGTGCATATTGCCTTTTTAAAAATCACTAGGTATTTTCATAGTTTCAAAGCCTCCTATGGCCATCTTACCCCTCAGTTTTTTTCTTCTAAATTTTTTGGTCAGTGCTCTGTTTTCCCAGCAGGAGTCCCTTCTTTCCTTAATGGTAATGCTAAATATCACTTATTGTTCTGACAGACACCCCAGGGAAAAAGCTGTTCACCTGGACTGAGCTCTGAGTGAGCGCAAATTAAGAAGAGTCCTTCCAGGGGCTACATCAAGGGGGCTGCCTTACAGGCTACTGTGGAGAGGGGACAAAGGAAGAGGGACAAGGGAAAATGACAACACAAAAAAGCTCACTGTTCTCCCCAAGATTCAGCCATTGTTTTTCTTGAGTGAGTGCTCATTGGATTGTTGCAAGTCTTTGACTCATTTCAAAATGAGTCACAACTTTGACTTACACAACTTTTGCCAGTCTTTTCATTTATTGTATGAAGAAATGAATTTTTAGAGATTTCTATTCTTCAGTTAATGGAAGTACTCTCTTTACCATCCTCTAAAATATTCATTTTATGAAGGCATTTGAGAATCTCAAACTTTGGAAACCAACATTTCATAACTAAATTTGAGTTTGCATTCATTGTCCCTGTATTACTGGTATGACCTGTGAAACTCTTCAGCCTGTACATTTCCTGTAGTAATCCCCTGGCAGATGTAAATCTAAAAGACATAATTCTCCCACATAGTTTTGCTTAAGATAAGTTGTTTGACTTCAGTTTGACACACTATCCAATGAAAAATTTCCTTTTCAGACTACCCTCACTTAGAAGTTATGCTACCATTCCTCAATTCTAGCTAAACTTTAATTCCTCAGACAGAAGCTGTTTTATCCTGATCTACAAGCCAGAAACAAAATTACTCACTGTCTTCACTATAGTCTGCATGATGTAACGCTTTCATAATCCAGCTGACAAGTAAGCCTGCAATGATCAGTTCTGAGATGGCACTGAAGAGTAAAAATTGTAAAAGCATACTGCCAGCCATCTGAATTAAAAAGGAAAAACACATTTCTCATATTAATTAACCATTCAAGAATTATGCAGGAATAACAGTTAGAAAACAGGGAATAAATATCATTCATCATATCAGTCTCACACAACTGTGATTATTTTGGGGTGTTTTCCATAACAACAAAACATGTTTTAAATTTATTGTGTACTTACACATGTACCATGTAGTATGTTAAGCACTTTTGATACAAGGTGCAGCCAAGAGGGGGGCCCCAAAAAGGGATTTGGAATGGGGTCCAGAACTCAAAGTGTATAGGAATTATTGTAGAGACATATAGGATGTCTTCACCCCTTCGCCCACAGGTGTGAGTTGGGGGAAGGGACACATGGAGCAGGAACATGCAGGGCTGTTTTGTACAGCCACAGCCTTGCAGCTAATCCGTGGCCTGGTCATTTAACATATCTGTAGCCTTTGGCGGGTCACTTGGATATGTTAAATGGCTGTGGCCAGGCTTGGAGCCAGGGGGATGAAGTCACTTCCCCCCCCCAAGATGTAACTGGGGGGCAGTCCCCTGAGTTACAGCACCTGCATGGGAGCTTGGAGAAGATTGGCTCCAGGACATGGGGCTATACCTGCCCAGACTCACAATGGCAGCTCAGTAAACTTGCAATAATATAGAAATATAGGCAGGTGTAAATGGTTGTGGGAGGAGTTGGAAATAGGGGTACAGAGGAAGATTGGCACAGGGATTTAAACCCAGACACGGCAGTCATTGAGGAGAGAGCCACGCGGTTTTAGCAGAGTGAGGACCCCTGAAGCCAGGTGAAGGAGAAAGCCATGCACTTTTGGTGGAGTGCAGACCCCTGCAGCTTTGGTAGAAGAGGCCCACACGGCTTTGGGGTGCTCCCTTTGGCTGAGTGGGAAGCACGAGAGACTTTGCCTGAAAAAATTGGTACAAAGAACCCTTGCCAGTGGACTGTGAGAAGGTGCCACATGAATTTGGATTAATTGGAGATCCAGCCTGGACGGTGACACAGCTGACAGTGCTAGCAGCTTGGAAACACAGACATGTGCTCTTTTCCTGAGTTACAGTACCTTGAATTAGGGTTGGGGGAGGAGGGAGCACTGTGTGCATAGGTAGATAACCTAAAGGACTTTGATATTTTAATGAAGACGTTAGGTTACTATTTTAGGTTATTATGTTAGGTCTGTATAGCATTAAATAAACATTTCTTTTCCTTCTCACAAATCTGTGGCATTGACAGATGTCTTTCCAATCGGCGACCGATGATCGGGCCCAGTAGGTAGTCCAGACGGTACTAATATACCATCCTCTGGAGTCCGGGCCCTGGTTTATCTGTTCTGTAACAGTTTTTGGTGTCCCTGGGTGGGCCAAATATTGCCCACCCCTCCCTTGGACCTCTGTTCTGTAACACTTTAAGTCTAGCAACAACTCTGTAAGTTGGCTACTTTTACTCCTATTTTACACATGACAGGACTGGAAAGTACAGAGATAACCTATGATACCACAGGCTGTTGGAATTCTTCAGGGTTTGGCACTGGGTGCCCATCTTTTTTGCTCTTTCTGTTGTCTCTTTTGGTGAGACTGATGGCATGATCTGTGTCTTAGGCTTTTCCATTCAGTGCACATGGAACTTGCGTGTCATATTTTATTTGACTTAGGCATCATAAACATTATCACACATAGTCGGTAGAACCATTCTCTCCCTCTTCCCACACTTCTATTAGGGCCCAAAGTGGGAGTTTCTGCTCTCTTAGAAATAGGTGAAGAATGGTTCTGGTGCTTCCCAATGCTCTTCACTTACAAATTTCCAGGTGAGAAGCAGGGATTTATCTAACTGGTGATTTTGAGAGAAGAAACCTAGATCTCCTGGGTTCTCCTTTTTCCTCCCAAATGGTGTGTGTTTATGACCACAAGTTCTCCTTAACAACTGATAACTGTCCTGGCATAGGGAGGCCAATGGTCTGTTTGTAAGTAGGTGAGTAAGATTAATTCATGAAGGGAGATACCAGCAAGCTCATTTAGCCAAAGATTTAAGACTCATTCTCCAACGAATTATTGACATATAATAATCACCAATAAAGTGAGTAGTTTTATCTGCCTCTGCTTGATTCTCAAGTCTTATTTCAGTTGGTTCTGAACATGGGAGAAGACTGGATGGCTATATACTGGCATCCTGTACCAGTTTTCTAGGGTTGCTGTGATAAAATAGCACAACCGGGTGACTTAACACAACTGAAGTGTATTATATCAAGGTTCTGGAGGGTAAAAGTCCAAAACCTGTAGAGGAGAGTTCTTCCTTGCCTCTTCCAGCTTCTGGTAGCCCTAGGTGTTCCTTCCTAGGCTTATAGAAGCATTAACTCCAGTCTCTGTCTCCATGTTTACGTAGCCATCTTCCTCTAGTGTCTATGTCCAAATTTCCCTCTTATAAGAACACCAGTTATATAGGATTAATGGCCCACCCTATTCCAGTAAGGCCTCCTGTTAACTAATTACATCTGCAAAGACCCCATTCCCAGATAGTGACACCTTCTGAGGTACTGTGGGTTAGGACTTCAAAATGTTTTGAGGAGACACAATTCAAGCCATAAGAGTCTGTCTCTGTCCTCTTCATTTTCACCTGATCCCAACATCTTCAGAAGATCTGACCCATTTTGACATCAACTCTAAGTCCAGTATCTGGTCTAACTATCATAAACTCAAGAAACCCCAATCTTATTATCTAAATTATCTAACTCAGTAATGGATGAGACTCATAGTATGGTTCATTCTGGTAAAAAATTCTTTTCCACATAGAGACCTTCAAGAGAAAACAAGTTATCTACTTCTAAGATATAATGGTGGGACAAGTATGGGATAGATATTCCCATTCTGAAAGAGAGAAATAAGAAGGAAAAAGGAGTCATGGGTCCCAAGCAAATCCAAAATTCAGCAAGGTGAATTTTCTTAGGATTCAAGACCGAGAATAATCCTACGTGGTTCATTGTTCTGTCCTCCAGGCCTAGTGAGGAGGCAACCCTGATTTCTTGGTTAACCAAGGTGGTTGCCTCACCCTCTCAGCCGACTGGGTCAGTAGCCTCACTCTTTAGGCTATTGTCTCAGCAGTACAATACCAAAAATGAAAACATTTGTGACATAAAATGTGTATCTTCTTCCTCTTGAATTCTTAGTTTTCTCTCTTGCTTTTATAAACAATATACTAATTCTATACTTTATACTATTTTTAGCCATTTTCATGATCACTCATCTAATCTGTGATTTCTTGTTATACCTTGGGCAAATAGGTACCCACTATTATTTTCTTTGAAATGAATAGCTCATTGATTTAATACTACTTACAATTCATCTTTTCCATATGAACCAGTAAAGTTATGTCTCTCCAAAATAATGTTTCTGCCTACACTTGAATTTATTTCTCAACTCTATTTTTATTTTGACCAATTTTTATTAGTGTGTAAATACTATACCATTTTTATTATAATGGCCTAGTAACATCTTTTACTATCTATTACAACAAGTTGTTTGGTCCTCATCAATCATTATGTGCCTTCTAGACTTTCTCAGCAATTTCACACAATTAGTCTTCTATCCATATGCAGTTTACAGTAATTTTATCACATTGTCTCCCCCCACAAAAAGTTTGTGAGATTCTAAATGAAATAGCATCACACTTACATATTAATTTGTAGAATCTTCCAATTTTATGATATTGTGAATTTGCATTCAGAAATGTTGTTTCCCAAAGTATTCAGTTCTTTTTTATGACCCTCACTATGTTTTTTTTTATAGTTTTGCTTTTGTTTTTATTGGGTTATTTGTTATTTTTTTCTCTTCACTATCTAAGTGGTTATTTCCAATGTAAAGAAAATTTTTAATTTTTGTGAGTTTTTCTTTTATCCAGACACTTTATTAAACTGTTTCACTTGTTTCAGTAGTTTTTTTCAGGTGAGTATTTGGGTATTTATTTCATCACCTTCTTTTTATGTAATGATAATTTTGATCTCTGGTGGATTTCTAGTGTTTCCAAATTTGGGAAGAAAACTGATTTTCAAATATGTCCATGGCAAATATTTGAAGGAAATACTCAGCTTCTTACTCAAGAAACTCACCATCTATTGTAATATGAAAGGCAAAATGACAAATTTAATAAATATCATATGGATAAGCTTCAACTCTAGGATTTGTCAATGCCACTTCTACTCCAGTAATGTCACTTTTCTATGAACAATTTTTCTATAGTTCCCAACTTCCTGGAAGACAGCATCCAAATATTTGCCATTAGAATATTTAAAAATCAGTTTCTTCTTATATTTCTATGCCAATGATGGTTATGAAATTTTCCATAACTTGCTCACCACAATATACATCATTCACCATAGTTTTTTTCACTTATATCTAAAATTTTGAGTCAGTTATTTTTAAACTTGGTGCTTACCTGTGACCAAATGTATTCATGTCTTTCAGCCTCATAACTGAAACACGCAATGGTTAATATAAGTACACCAACTGCCGCAGCGCAGGCACTTATGATGTTCATAACAATGGCAGCCACAAACTATAATAGACATAAAAAAACTCATCATGGCAGCATAAAACAACTCTGGTGACGCAATCAGTCTATTGTATTGGCTAGAACATTCAAGTTGAAAATTTTATTTGATTTTCCTGGAATCTTACTGTGGTTGATATCAGAATGTTGCCTCAACATTGTCTAAAAACCAATAGGATGAAAGCAATTTTTCACATGAAGTATTTATTTATGTATCCAACAAATAATTATTCGGTGCCTACCACATGGTAAATACTGTGCTAGGGATTCAGCTTAGCTTCCTGCTCAAGAATCCTGCCATCTATTGTAATACGGGAGGCAAAATGACAAATTGAATTTAATAAAATTTAATAAATGTCATATGGATAAGCTTCAAGTCTAGGATTTGTCAAGGTCATTCCTACTCCAGTAAATGTCACTTTACTACTTGCAATTTTTCCATAGTTTCCAACTCCCTGGAAGACAGCATCCGAATCCTGGAATGACACTGAGCACTGAAGGCTTTGCATAAGCTGAGCAGGGAGGCGGTGCCCCTCTGAGAAGGGGCAGCATGTATGTTGTATGTATGTGTGAGGGGTAGGTGCATCTTAAAGAATTTCTTATCTTGTAGTGGGAAGGATGTGACTTGATACGATTAACCAAAGGAAAGGACTTATGTGAGCATGTTAATTTTTGGTTGTTCAGCAGGCAGCCCCCTTTACATTTAAGAAATTCTTCTCATTGGAGTAATCTTTATAACAGAGGTTTATCAGACTTCTACTATGAAATTCAGAGGAGGGAGGGCCTCCTTTTCTTCAGCCTCTAAGAGCCAGGGCCAGGGCATGGTCAATGAAAAAGAAGAATCTGTTAGTGTAGCTAGCTAGCTAGTTATAAAAAAGGAAGGAAGCAAAGGGACTTGGACATTGAACTTAATAAACTAGGGAGCTGAATTAGATATTAAGTCTCATTTACTAGGAAATCACAGCATTGATAGGCTCCCAAGGGGACAGCCACATCTTTCCCCCTCAGAACCTAATCCCTGAAGCAGCAGGAAGAGTCGGTTACTGGTTGTTAGCTGGGATTACCGAGGAAGGAATAAAAACAGCAGAAACTCCTTTGGTAGGCACATACACAGTAGAAGCCGAGCTGGCACAGGGGGAAGAAAGTGTATACACAGTAGAAATCAGATGATGCAGCAGAACTTTGAGACATGCTTAGTAAGAGCTAAGATGGCAGATGGGGAGGTCCTTTTACTATGAGGCAGGTGCAGTAGGGGATAAGATAGTGACTTTGAGGAGGAGGAATCTAGCCTAGGAAACAGATAGCATTGGATAGGGAGAGGACCCCATACAAGCCCATGAAGGATTAAGAAAAAGATTGGTTCGTTCGAAAGACTGCCTAATCTTTCCCAAGCCTGAGGTAATATCATCAAACCTTAACAAAGGCCTCTCTGGGTAACACACGTTTATTCTCCTGTTTGTTCTCACATTCTCTGTAGTAGCCATGAGGGCCTAACACCCATGAGGGGCCAAGTTCCAGCTTCGAGCATGGGCCCAAGGGCAGGCCTGGGTACAGCAATACAGTGTGGGGCATAGCATAGCCAGGAATGGGGGGACTAAACTAGCTGGATAGGGACAGAGACTGAACTAGATTAAGCTTTGGGATGGACTGAATGAATAGCACAGAATTTCTGGACCCTGGTCCTTCTTCTGGGCTGGACTTTTCCCACAGCTGGACAGAGCTAAACCACCTGGCAGTGGATGACACACAGACTCCAGAAACAAGAGGACTGTCCTTTGTATTTGCTCCAGCTTCAATAAATCTCACCACTATAACTCATCCTCCCTTAAGTGGGTCCCCGAAATGCTTTTCTCACACCTCCACAAGAACTCATTTCCACCAGCAACAAGTCCTCCTTCTAAGGATCGTGAACTTTGAGCAAGTAACTTAAAGATAAACAAAGAGTGAAATGTATTCCTAGCAGAGGCAACTGTGAAGTTATGTGGCGGGGGCAGTGGGAGCCTTGGGTGCTACAAAGGAGCTATGATATTTAGTGATGGCAACAACCAGGCCATATTCCCCTTACTAAAAGACAGCTATTGTCCTTCTTTGCTTTTTGTTTCTGGCTTCCTGGAATGTCCTCAAATTCTATTTATTTCTAAGCCTGGACCTTCTTGTTATGAGCCTGGCGTCTTTTCAATGGATCCTTGATATATCCAGATTCAGTTAATAGAGGTGGACAAAGTAGATAAAACACATTATGCAAGAGAGAACAGAATATACAAAACCTCAGAAGCGGGAAAGCAAATCTTCAGGAAAATGTCGGGCATTTGCTGTGGCTGAAATGTGAATCACTCCAGGGGAATTGGATAGAATGTGGCCAGAGAAGCGGGGTGGGGATAGAGAATGAGGAATCTTGTATGCTGTACTAGGGATTTCAGTCTTTTATCTTTATGAGTATATAGAGCCATGCTGTTGGGAGAATCAGCTAGAAAGACTCTTCCTTAGTGCAAAGCCAGGTTATGGGATGCCCCAGAAAATGCACACGTACAATGCCTCTGCACACTTACTCTATGTTCTTTTA
Source organism: Sturnira hondurensis (assembly GCF_014824575.4). Classification (NCBI taxonomy): domain Eukaryota; kingdom Metazoa; phylum Chordata; class Mammalia; order Chiroptera; family Phyllostomidae; genus Sturnira; species Sturnira hondurensis. Next base: position 889,450 of record NW_028084511.1, on the reverse strand, counting down.
AGAGATCAGAGAGACTTTCAACCAGGATCACCAGTAGAAAGATATTTACAACCCCCTCAAATCTTAACCACAAACTTGAATTAAATATATAACATTTTTACTTTTGAAAGGTTTTGCTCCCAGAGTAAAAGTGTGAAGCACTCTGCAGATCAACTCACTAGGCAAAGTTGTAAAAATTACTTTTAAAAATCCCAATTATTTAACATCTCTGGAAACAGTCATAATAACATACAGAAAATGAAGAAACATTTATTCAAGAAAAGGTAACAAAACTCAATAAAATCTATTGGAGTCTGTGCTATCTGAATCAGGACCCACACCCTTATGCCCCCTTCTCAGTTCAGCAAGACCATGAGGGCTGGTGCAGCCAAGAACACAAGGCTCCCTTTCTCCTCTGATCCCAGTCAAGGTGCTGTCTTCCCTGGAGAGGCAGGTTGTCTAATTAGCATTGCTAATTTTGCTCCCACCTACCTGTTGCTGAGGCTATGTCTCAGGTGGGTGCAGGCAAGAGAGCGAGGTTCTCTTTCCCAGCCTCCACTCATTGGATTGGGATTTTATTTTATGTGTACTGCCAGTGAGAGTACTAGTTCTGGATCATCCCTGCCCTGGTTTATGGGCTAGGGGTTCCACATAATGTGAGGCAAATGGAAAAGACCTGGGGTTACTGCTCATTTTCACCAAGCCCTCGGCTCTTAAATTGAGGGTGTCACTCAGAGAGAAACACTCCATTGTCCCTGTCCTCTTGTCCCCTCATCCCAGCACCAGAACCTTGGCTCAGAGATTATGTCCAGGGGAGAAGTAGGCTGTAGAGCAGGGAGGTCCAATCTCCCCAAAGGAAGTGACTTCATTTGCAACTGTGGAGAACTTTATATCTAAGGGTACTCTCAAGAGCAGTAGAAGTTGTGGTGCAAGGCAATTGGGAGGAATTGACAGACTCATTTGAGATATAAGGTTAACTGTAGACCAGCTAGTGTGCCAGAGAGATGGGGAAGAAAAAAGCGACAAAGAGCCCTATAAACCAACATCTCATATAAACACAGGTGTAAAAGTTTTCAACAAAATGCTAACAAATTCCAAGAACATATAAAAAGAATTAGACACCATGACCACGTGGGATTTATTCCATGGCTACAAGGTCAGTTTAATTTCCTAAAATCAATTAATGCAATATACCATTTGATAAAATTAAAAACAAAAAGCATGTAATCACCTCACTAAACATTATTAGAGCTAATCAATGAGTTCAGCAAAATGACAGGATACAAACTCAATATACAGAAATCAATGTATTTCTAAATACACTTAAAACTGTCTGAAAATAAAACTGAGAAAACAATTTATTTACAATAGCATCGAAAAGAATAAAATGTTTAGGAGTAAATTTAACAAACAAAATACAAAACTTATACCCCCAAAACTAAAAAAAAATTGATGAAAGACAAGTGCTTGAACATTCGTGGTCATATGGATGTGAAGCTTCAATATTGTCAAAGGCAATACTTCCCAAATTGATCTACAGATTCAATATAACCTCTGTCAAAATCCCAGCTGTTTGATAAGCTGATCTTAAAACTCATAGAACATTTAAACACACTCAGAGTAGTGAAAAAAATCTTGAAAAAAGATGAGAAAACTGAAGGACTTGTACTTACTGATTTCAACACTTACTAGAAAGCCACAGTAATCAGGACTTCATGATACTGGTATGAGGTTAGACATATAGATCAATGGGAAAGAATTCAAAGTTCAGAAATAAGCAGGCAAGAATGCCAAGACAATTCAACGAAGGAGAGAATAGTCTTTTCAACAAATGATGCTGGAAGAACCAGATATTCACATGCAAAAGGATGAAATTAGACCCTTACATTACACCATCAACACAAATTAACTCAAATAAATTAAAGACCTAAATATAAGAGCTAAAAGCATTTAATGCCTTTTTTAAAAAGGCATAAATTTGTATGTCCTCAGTTTTGACAATGGATAAGCAAGAACATCAGAAGGAAAATAAGCAAGTTGGACTTCAACAAAATTAAAGCACCTATACTTCAAAGGACACTATCCACAGAAAGGGAAAATATTTGCAAATCATATATCTGATAAAGGCTTGTACCTAGAATATATAAAAACTCTTAAAGCTGATTAATAAAAAGGTAAATCACTAACTAAAAAGTGGGCAAAGGGCTTGAAAAGACACTTCTCCAAAGAAGATGTATACATGGCTAATAAGCATATGACAAGATGATGGACACCACGAGTTCAGGAATATGCATATTCACATCACAATAAAATGCCAGTTCAAATCTACTAGGCTGGCTAGAGTCAAAGCTCATATGATGGCCCTGGCTGGTGTACCTCAGTGGATTGAGTGCAGGCCTGCGAACCACATGTTCGCGGTTCGATTCCCAGTCAGGGCACATGCCTGGGTTGGGAACTGGGCCAGTTCCCAGCAGGGGACTCACGAGAGGCAACCACACATTGATACTTCTCTCCCTCTCGCTTTCCTTTCCCCTTTAAAGATAAATAAATAAAATCTTTAAAAAAAAGCTCAGATGATAACAAATGTCAGTGAGGATATGGAGAAGTAGGATCCCTCGTTTAACCACTGGTGGGAATAGAAAATGGTGTAGTCACTTTGGAAAAATAGTCTGTCACTTACTTTAGTGGTTAAACAGAGTTACCATATGACCCAGCAATCCTACTCCTAGTTATATATTCCAAAGAATTGAAAATATATTCAAATAAAAATTGTACAGAAATATTTATAGCAGCATTATTCATATTAGCCAAAGGTGAAATCAACCCAAATGTCCATCGTGATGGATAAACAAAATGCAATATAGCTGTGCAATGGAATATTATTTAGCCACAGAAAAGATCAAGTATTGATATACGCTACAACATGGAATGACTGAAAACATTATGCTAAGTAAAAGAAGCTATTCATGAAAAATTACATATTATATGATTCCTTTTCAATGAAATGTATAGAGTGGGCAAATCTATGGAAACAGAAAATGGATTGGTAGTTTCCTTGGGCTGGGGAGAATGGGAGAATAGTATGAGGCATGATGGCTAGATGGTACAGGGTTGCTTTTTTGAGTTATTAAAAATGTTCTAAATTTGGCTGTGGTGATTGTTGCACATATCTGTGAACATGCTAAAAATTATTGAATTGTACAACAGATTTAAGAGTGCATTTTTAACGGGGTGGCTAAAAATTTCTCTAGGCTAACATGAAAATAAATAGGTATGTTTTCAGAAAATAAAACTTGGTGAACTCAAATATTTTTACCCAAACAAGGGATCACTTAATGTATATTATTGTTAAAAATTAATTTTAAAAATTTAGTGCAAAAACATACACCTTATGATGATTTTCTGCTTCAATTTGAAAACATACACATAAAATGGAAATGATACTGTACTCTTTTGAATGTGATATTAAACAAAACATTTGTCAACTAAAGCAGTTAATTTTCTCCTCTTGTTCCTATACTGCATGTTGGAATGCCCCAGGGTTCAGTTCTTCTTTCTCTTTTATTCTTTGCTCTTCCCTCCACACTGAAGATCTTGACAAACCTCCTTGCTTTAAATATCACCTTCATGTCTTAAAGTCCCAGTTCAATCCATCCAACTGCTCAAGACCAAAACTTTATTTTAATCTCTGACTCTTCTCGTTTTCATACAATGCACACCCATTAGGAAGCACTGTTGGGATTACTTTCAAATATATCCAGAATCCAAGCATTTATCATTCCTTCTAATGCATCTACCGTGGTCCAAACCACCAACACCTTGTACCTGGCTGACACTAACAGCCCCCCAACTTTTAACCTTGCCCCACCCCCACCTTACAATTATCAGAGAATTGCCATCAGAATGCTCCTTGCAAAACACACACATCATGCCCTGGCTGGCGTAGCTCGGTGGATTGAGCTTGGGCCTGTAAACCAGAGGATCGCGGTTCAATTCCCAGTCAGGGCACATGCCTGGGTTGCATGCCGGTTCCTTGCAGGCTAACTACCAGCAGGGGACGCACAAAAGGCAACCATACATCGATGTTTCTCTCCCTCTCTCCTTCCCCTCTAAAGATAGATAAATAAATAAAATCTTTTAAAAAAGTGGGTCTTTAAAAAAAACCCACATACATCATCATATCACTTCTCAAAATAGTCTCCTATTTTCCTTAGAGTAAAAGGTGTTCTAAAAGTCCTCACATTTCCTGCTACTGTTCCCTGAGCTACTCTGCTGTGACCACACTGGCCTCCTGGCCAGAACATGCTAGACGTGTTCTCACTTTAGGGCTTTTTTTTTAGTGGCTGATCCCTTTGCTTGGAATGCTGTTCCTGCTGATATCTGAAAGGCTATCTTTCACCTTTAAGCTTTGCTCAATAAGACTGATTTGGATCATTTTACCTAAACACACAGCCCACCAATGGCAGCCCCCTTTTGTTTTCTTTGTCGTGGAAGCTATCACCGAACACATTGTTGTTGCCTTATTTGTCATGTTTATTGTCTTAACCCCCCATTAGAATATAAGCTCCACAGGGGCAATACATCTTTGTCTGTTTGTTCACTGATGCACCCTACATACCCAGAATGTGCCTCACACTCAGTAAATAATTTTCAAATTGAATAATTGAAATATAAGTACAGCAAGTACATTATGGTACCTAAATATAACAGAGTATTATGCTGTCACTAGACTAATTTTTCTAAAACATTTTTCATGGCTTGGTAAATAATTTTCAATACATTTCTTTTGTAGCATTGAGCCTCATTGGTTTGGAAAATTCCTGGACAAGCATCCTTGGTGCTGATGAGTCTCTGTGTTTCTGTGAAGAAGGATGTCAAGCGTTTCTAGAGGAGAACATAGAATTGCTCTGTATGAGACAAGAAGAGGACTTTATTTTTTTTTCTTGAGGTGGTATGAGACAAGGGGAAATGGAGGGCAGAAGATAGACTGATGTTGGAGGTTGTGGGGAGAACTATGAAGAGAGCAAGATCATGGCTACAACTTGGAAATCAGTCATGATCTTCTCCTACCATCCCTCAAGGATATGACCAAACACGTTTTGTAAAGGGGCCAAATTAATTCACACTCATTTTCTTGGATGTTGTGAAGCAAAATCGGGCCAGCGTGTGCAAATACAGAGACAGAACTGTGAGAATGTCAGTTATAGAATTTTGCAAAATCATAAGGGGGCTTCATGGGAATAAGCTTAACTGTACTTACATCTCTGGGGGAAAAGCAAGCGTCTGTTTCACCTAAACCCTATGTTTGTAAAATATGAGAGAAACAAGTTTAGGAAAAGAACTAGAATGAAAAATGACGTCAACCGTGGCTATCTGGGTGATGGTAGAAGTTAAAAAAAAAGGTAAAAACTCAGTGCCCATAACTATAGCTACCAAGCTGCTGCTGAGTGAAACAGCCTCTTGTGTCTCTTTGACCTTAACCTTTTGAGAAATAAGGCAGACCTTTAGCTGAGTTACAAAACAATTTTTTTTTTTAGTTTCCTATTTTACCAATTCCTGGAAATACCCAGTTTTCTCGGTAAGTTTTGCTATATAGAGCTCACTGTGAGCCAGACGATGGTTCTTTATGCTTCTTTCCTCATTTAATCTTCAAAACAACTCTTTGAGGTAGAGACTACAATTAGCCACATTTTTTGAGATAATGAGAGTGAAGTTCAGAGTAAAGTAATTTGCCCAAGTTTATATAGGCAGAGGTAGGGGAGTCAGAATTTGAATTCAGGCAATCTACCTCCAGAGCTGTGACCCTAACCATGGGGGGAGAAATTATAAGGGAGAAATTGTCTGTCCCTTTTTGGAGGTATTTTAATGATATCTGTTCTGTATTCTCATGGTATTCTCTCTAGACCTGGGTTTGCTGAAGATAATTCTCTTTTCAAACATTATTGTGTCTTATCCCCTTCCCTAACTGAACACTGATATTCTAAGCTTAACCTATGTTTCCTCCCTTCCTTGACTGCTTTGATTCACAGGTTACAGTTTCATGCGGTTATATATACCCCTTTAGGTAGCTCAAAATGATTTATTCCACCAAGACCCTCACATCTGACACCTCACAAAACCTCTTCCTCACACTGTGCCCCCAACACCCATTCACAAAAGATGCACTAAAGTGCACCTTTATAAAAATGAAATAATGTTTCCCATCCAGACATTTGGAAAAGTTTTTTTCCCCCAAACTGAGCCCAGAAGCAGTAATTTCTTAGGCTTGGTTTGTGTCAGGAAATCTTTCTATCATTGGCATTGCTCCGAACATTCTACCATACCCTGTATTGTGTAGCATGCCTCTGAGCTCCTACGCTGGTGGATCCGGAGGTGATGAACTGTGGATAGAGACAGGCATTTGTAAACACCCATTCCTGCCGATGGTCCCCCAAACAAGTACTTTTCCTAATGCCAGTGATACTCTTGAGATCTGAGGGGTGGCGAGTTCTCTGAAAAACATGGTTTTAACGATTTTAGTTCTGTGGTGATCCCTGGGAGGCTCGCTAAGAAATGGATTCACCATTTCTCTGCTAGGGAGATGAAAAGGTAAAGTCTCTGGTCATGAACAAAACCTTTGTACTTATTTGGTGATAGGACTTAGGCTCCCACAGTGATTTTATGAGGAACACGCTATAGGTTCTTTCCTTGTTTTGACTGCCATTTATTAAGCTCATGCCCTAAATTATTAGAAAGTGATCCCTGGTGTCTTGGCAGGGTAGCTCTCACTTGCAAGGACTTTCCCCTATGCTTTTGTAGAAAATAATATTTTGTCAGTAGAAAATAATTTCAGAAAGCATGTGTTCTGCAGAGTTGCAGGTTGACTTCTTCAAACATTATGCTCATTACTAGTTGAAAGGATTGTTGTTCTGGTATGTCAAGAATTTGTGTTCCCCAAATGGCAGGTCTTATATCTTCAATTTTCCCACAGCACTAATGAAAGATGACTCATTTGAAGGGCACCAAGACTCTTTCAGTCCCGGAAAATGAGATCCTGTCACAGAAGCAGAAGTACCTTAGCCTGATTTTTAAAAATCTCTGACACTATAAGGCTGGGTCACTCTGTAAAAGTTATGGAAATTTCCCAAGTCCTGGTTTCCTCATTCGTAACATGAGGATCAGTAATAACTTTCTCGAAGGGTTGTTGTAATTTTGTAAAACAGACCTGAGGGATTCTGGGAGGGTACCCGATACCCAATCGCTATATGATGGAATAATACCTGTGGCTCATTTTAGCGGTGATCGTCTCTTCTAGACCTTGGACTTAGGATCTTTTCTAGATGCCTGGTAACAGGCGAGTCATTGTATTCTTTCTGTTTAAAGGATTTCTCTTTATGACAGATGGCACTTTTCAGAAAGTTCTCAGTTTTGATAAACGCCTTTCACTTGAGGGTTCATGCTGCAGGAAAGCCTCTAAGGAGATGTCTCACCCGGAGCCCGTATCACCAGGCCCTTCCCTAGGTGCGGTTCCTGTAGGTGCATGGCCCAGAGGCCTTGGCACAAAGCACAGGGACTGAGTTACATTCAAATCTTTTCTACCTGGGAGCCTTGTTTTTTTGTTGAGGAGTGCAAAAGGGTGGGCAAGGACTTCATACAACCCTTTCTCCCCTAAGGAGAAATCTGGCCTTTGGTTAACTTTCTAGCTCTGTTCATTTGGAAACCTGATAGAATTGGAATCTCAGCTCTGTTACTAGGCCATATTGCTTAGTAGTAAAATGACCTCTGGTTGATATGTTGCTTTTGGATTGATTATAACCATGAGCCAAAAATAACCTGTGAGACGCCACAGCTTCTACTGGGCATGTCCCTTGTAGGGCCCTTGGCAACTATGCCTGTGGAATTATTACCATATCCTTACTTGAAACATTCACTTAAAAAATCTTTAACTTTCCTAAATTCCTCCAGATCCCACAATGTTTCCTCTTCTCTCTTTCCTTATGCAACCTTTCTGAAAACCACTGCTATAGCTTCAGACATGAAGCTCAGGCCTTTGGATTTTTACTCTGCCAAAGAACAGCCTTGTAGTTTACCCACAAAGCCACCCTCTCTATTGGTCTTCAAGCATAGACCTTAAACATCTTCCCTGCAGGCACACCCCACTTTCTCAAGGAACTAATCAAAACATTTAATTTTCCTAAGTACACATGCTCACTACCCCCCCACCCCAATTTTGTAAAGGCTGATTCCACAGTAAAATGAGCAAGCTCCTTAGAGTCAGAGATTGGGTCTTCAGCCTTTGTTTGATATCCTGAGTAATTCATTTGATGATTGAGAAAAAAATAAAGAAATTGAAATCAAGAATACCATTGTTGACTCACAAATGGGATTGTACAAAATGCATAGATTAGTGTAACAAGTACGGGGATAGCACCAGTACTTTGTAAATCCTCCTCTTCGATAAACAGATGATAACAGAGAATCCCCAGGGCACAGTGAATCAGGGCAATGATTATTTGTGCAGCCTGTGAAAAGAGAAGACCATCATTATCACTCAAGTCAAAGCCATCGCAGACAACTGAAAGGTCCTAGGGATGCCCAGCTTACCCTGGGGTTTCTGAAGCAGAGATGAAAGAGCTACATGTCAGGGAGGACCCAATGTGGATAAAGAAAGGGCCACCAGAACAGGGAGGCGAGGTCTCCACGTTTATTTAAAGAGGGAGTATTTGTTTTTGTTTCATAGCAGCCTTCAGAGATAATGAATATTTAACTTCCTAATTGGTTGTAGTTAACGAAAAAGCAGAGGCCTATTTGTGTGTTTGGTTCAGGAGGACACAGAACTAAGAAGAGAGCTGCTGGCACTGGGGATGTGGACACCCCTCTCCTTCCTGTGGTTGTGTCTGTGAGACTAATTCCCATTAGAAGAGTCAATTCTTGTTTTCTTCACCAGCCTAAACTAGGCAATTTTTCAACTTGCCTTCCCTTTCCCACCCTCTCTTGTCTGGGACTTGGACTTTGGTTTTCGTTTGCTCTGCCCATTCCCACACCCTGTCACCAGAATCTGAACCACAGCCGTAGGCTTTATTCAGAAACCCATGAAGGATGATGGCCCTCTAACAAGCCCTAGTATTCTTTAACGCTAAGTGTCCTCAGGGGCCATGCATAGAACTGGGCCATATTCTCCAGGTAGAGAAGAGCCATATAATCACACCAGTGACAAAAGCAGACAGACTGAAGCAGTGACTGACGCAGACAGAGAAGGTCAGTCTTTTGTTCTAGTCAGGCCTTCAGCTGATTGGATGAGGCCCACCCACATTATGGAGGGCAGTCTGCCTTACTGGTTCAATGATTTCAATGTTCATCTCATCCATCCTGGATGGTGTGGCTCAGCAGCTTGAGCACTGGCCTGAGAACCAAAGGGTCACCGATTCTATGCCCAGTCAGGGCACATGCCTGGGTTGTGGGCCAGGTCCCCAGTAGAGAGCACATAGGACACAACCACACAGTGATGTTTCTCTCCCTCTCTTTCTCTTACCCTTTCCCTCTGTCTAAAAATAAACAAAAATAACCTTTAAATGTTAATCTCATCGAAGAATACCCTCACTTTGCACAAATAATTTGACCAAATATTTGAACCAGGTAAGTTAACACAAAAAATTAACCATCACAAAAAGTCAAGAAATGCCTATCAGGTGACGACATGCCTCCCCCTTTAAGTTTACCCTGACCTTGAGGCAACACAAAACCATGCATTTTTGGTGACTTCTGCCTCCATGGTACATGGTACCTATCTGGTACACGAGGAATGGAAATTTGGGATGGGATGGGATGGACTTGTTTGCTATTGTCAGTTTCATCTTCTTTCTGGGCCATGAATCCACTGATTTACTTTCAGTTCAGTGAAGGACCCAGGAGGGATCAGCTGGAAAAACTAACAGAAGATCCTAAATCCTTCATTCTCTCTGAAGTGGTGAATCTTATTGGATAGGTCACTGTGTGACCAGGGACAGGCTTATATCTTCTCACACATTGACATCATCACACTCCAGACCAGATAAGAAAATAAGAAGCAAGCAATCTCGTTCTAAAACACTATGATGATAGGAGATGGGGTAGAGAAACCACTGGCCCCCGTCCCTGCTGTATATGAGGACTTGCTGTATTAAGGTGTGCCCTGCATTCTGGCTGTGGGCCAGGTAGCTACCCGCCAGCCAGAAATCATCATATATTTGATATATTGGGAATTTTCCTAGTACAAGATTTAATCTCTGTGCCTTAAGTGAGCCATTGCCCCACAAATATTGGTGGCTAATACAAAAGAAAATAGCATTCTAAGGTTGAAGAGAGGGAGAGAGAGAATATTGATGCAGAATATTCCCTCTTTGAGCTAAATATAGGGGAAGAATGTTGAGAACACAATATTACCAAATGGTCACTGGTCACAGGGCCCTAATATCTACAGGCCCTCTGGTCATGGGCCCATTGCCTGACCAGCTCATTTACTATCTATAAGCTTATTTTGAACTGTTTTCAAACAAAGACATAAAATGGACATTCCATGCATAAGCAATCTCAGTATATTTGCTGGAATCCTAAATAGGTTGTGATGATGTTGAACTATTCAGTTAAGGTTTGTGGATTTAAACTTTGTGTCTAATTTATTCTAGCTTGACTGGCATCACCTCGGAACACTTTTATCAGCTGTCCTTCCCTTGGAGAGTTCATTGTAGACGTGGTCTCTTCCTTTTTATATTAGGAATATGCAACACTCATTATTTATTAACCCAAGTACTACTTAGTCCTTACCCCCATTGCTCTGCCCTCCTCTTTAAGGATGTATCTTCTTGGCATTTTAATTAGGATGTTATACATAAATTATGGAGAATAATTTGGATTCCTTTTCTGTAGAGAAATATAGAGAAAAGCAATACTAGTTATTTTTGAGAAGACAATATCACAGCCTCCGATTTTCCACTATCCTCCTTGAGAAGCTATTTGCAACAACCTGCTGATGTTACTTTCTGCTACATAGCTAATGACTTCCTGTGAAAACTCAAGAGCTACTTCTCAGATTTTATGCTTTCATCATGGTCAGTAAACAAGACTGAGAAGATGACTTTAATTGTTTTTAATTTTTGTTAATTTTAGAAAGAGAGAAAAAAAACCATCAGTTTGTTGTTCCACTTACTTATGCATTCTTCATTGGTTGATTCTTGTATGTGCCCTGACTGAGGATTGAACCTGCAACCTTGGCATATCCAGATGACATTCTAACCAACTGAGCTGACTGACTGAGGCCTGCTGAGTAGATAACTTTTGATGTAGGTGCCCTACTCCCATTATTTTCTCCTTTTCTAGGAATTAACCTGCTCCCTTAGACCCCCAGAGTCACCCAGGTTTGGGTTCCTGGTTGCCGTATTTGTTCTTTACAAGACTGCCTCTCAATCAGGCTTGATTGAAGAAGGGATGGACAGCTGACTAACCAAGCCTGTCATATTTCCCTTCCCAGGAAATTGTATTTAGCACTAAGACAATACAGTCCCAATTTAGGCTTGTCTCTTGAACAAGAAGTCATAGCATTGCCACACTCCACCTTTTGGAAAGAAGCATGGAGGAACACCCACAGTAGAGATGGAGTGGGGGAACTCCCTAAAATATATGGTGGTTCTCACTTTCCTCATTCTAGTTGATTTTTTAGGTCTATGAGACACAGTTGTATCTTTAGAATAAATTCCCCTGTATTTTGTTAAAACTCATGTAAGAAGAAGTANTACTTATGCACTCTTCATTGGTTGATTCTTGTATGTGCCCTGACTGAGGACTGAACCTGCAACCTTGGCATATCCAGATGACATTCTAACCAACTGAGCTGCCTGACTGAGGCCTGCTGAGTAGATAACTTTTGATGTAGGTGCCCTACTCCCATTATTTTCTCCTTTTCTAGGAACTAACCTGCTCCCTTAGACCCCCAGAGTCACCCAGGTTTGGGTTCCTGGTTGCCGTATTTGTTCTTTACAAGACTGCCTCTCAATCAGGCTTGACTGAAGAAGGGACTGTCATCTGACTAACTGAGCCCATCATATTTCCCTTCCCAGGAAATTGTATTTAGCACTAAGACAATACAGTCCCAATTTGGGCTTGTCTCTTGAACAAGAAGTCATAGCATTGCCACACTCCACCTTTTGGAAAGAAGCATGGAGGAACACCCACAGTAGAGATGGAGTGGGGGAACTCCCTAAAATATATGGTGGTTCTCACTTTCCTCATTCTAGTTGATTTTTTAGGTCTATGAGACACAGTTGTATCTTTAGAATAAATTCCCCTGTATTTTGTTAAAACTCATGTAAGAAGAAGTACATGAAGTGAGAGTTTTCCTAGCGTTCCAGAATAACAACTGAGTTTTAAAGCTTGGGATGAAAGGCCGTGTTTTGCATCTTAAAAGTTCATAAAATTTCCAGAGGTTGTGGTTAATAGCTTTCTTCAAGGGCTTATTGGTTCAGAAAAGTACTCTCTATCACCAATTGAATTGCTGTGCCCAATTAGTCTTCCTCCTTTGCCTGTTAGAGAGTTATACAGCTTCACAAATTGCACTTGATAGAAGGATTACTTCTCTACCATGTGGGTATTGAATTTGATCTTGTAACATGCTTTGACTGCTACAGTGTGTGGACATGCCAAATGCCACATCTGAGCCAAAACCTTATGAGTATTGTAACTTTCTTCTAGTTTTCCTGCTCATTTACCTCTGTTGTGGGACTATCACTTCCCAGAATATTGCTGTACTGTACTTCAGTGTGGATCCCAGAACACAGGCACGTGGAGCAAACCCGCAGCCTCCCTGCAGCAGTGAACAAAGCTTGCCATAACAAGTTAAGAAGATCTTGCCATTTGTGACATGGAAGGAACTGGAGAGTGTAGGGAACCAGTTTGTTTCGGTCTGGCAAATGTGACTCAGCCCTGTATGGAAAACCTACAGGATTGAAGTGGTGGGCAGGAGCCAGACTCTCAAACCGGGATTTCCCATGGGAATCAGGCCTACAAAATGCATGCAGACTGTTATGGCTTGCCGTTGCTCAAACTCCCTCAACCTGGTCTAAAATAGTCAATATTTATTGCCTATGTTCAAGGTAATTTCCAAAGCCTGTGTGAATTTTCCCAAGGATGGAGCTAATCAGCTTGCCACCTTTCGCCACCTTGACGTTATTTTTCATTTCTTTGATTGTACCTAAAATGTAGGTAACAATATTCCATGTAATAGATAATAAATCCTTCGTTTATGTAAGACCTGAGAAAAATGATAAAAGCCTGTCCAGGCAAGGGTTGGTGCACTCTCCCCTTGAGAGAGTGGCTGAAGGACTTTCATCTTGAGAGAGTACCATACTGTCCCTTTTTCTCCACAGGGCTGCTGTAGTCTGTGCATTTGTTTTCATCTTCAGCCACAACATGCAGACTCTGCTGGCCAGAGTCTGCCACAGGAGAGCATTATGGGAAGTGAAATAAGCCAGAGAAAGAAAGACAAATATTATATGGTATCACTTACATGTGGAACATTAAAAAAAAAGTCAAACTCATAGAAACAGTGTAAAATGGTGGTTGCCAAGGGCTGTATGGGTAGCAGACATAGAGAAATGTTGGTCAAAAGGTACCAACTTTAAGTTACAAGATAAATACGTTTTTAGATCTAAAGTACAGCATGGTGACTATAGGTAGTAAGACTGTATAATATACTTAATTTGCTAAGTAAGTATATTAATTAACTTGACTGTGTAGTCATTTCACAAAGTATGCTATATAAAATCATCATGTTGTATATATTGAATATATTTTTATTTTATTTATTAATTATAACTCAGTAATGGTAGGGAATAGTTTTTTTTCAGTTTTTATCTATTTTTTCTTTTATTCTTGAGCTTTAGGTGTCATATTTAAGAAATTGACACCTAATCCAAGGTCATGGAGGTCTATACCTTATGTTTTCTTTTAGGCATTTCATATTTTTAGATCTTACATTTTTAGGTCTTTGACCCATACAGTGTTGTATGGTTTGAAATTGATTCTTTTGCCTATGAATATCTAAAAGCATTTGCTAAAAAGAGTATTTTTTGCCCCATTAAATGGTCTTGTTACTCATCTAAAGTCACTGACCATAGATGCCTAGTTCTAGACTCTCAATTCTAATCTATTGATTTACGTGTCTTTCTTTATGTCAGTACTACACTGTTTTGATAGCGTTATAGTAGGATTTAAAATAGGGATGTATAAACCTTCACTTTGTACTTTGTTTTGGTTAATCAGGGTCCCTTTCTTCCATATAAAGTTTAGAATGTTTGTCAATTTCTGAGAGGAAAACCAGTTGGGATTTTGCTAGAGATTGCATCGAACCTGTAGATCAATCTGGGAATACTGCAAATTAACCATATTAAATCTTCCAATCCATTAAACACAAGAAATCTTTTAATTTATGTAGGTCTTCTTAAATTTATTTCAACCATGTTTTGTTGTTTTAAGTGTACACATCTTGTACCTCCTTTATTAAATAAATTTATTCTTATGTATTTTGTTCTTTTGGTTGTTATTATAAATAGAATTGTCTTCTTAATGTTGTTTTTGGAATTTTCATTGCAGTATATATAAATTCAATGGATTGTTTTGCATTGATCTTATATCTAGAGAGCTTTTGAACTTATTTATTAACTAATATTTGGTGTGTGAATTCTTTAGGGTTTTCTCTATACAAGATCATGTCATATGCTCATAGAGATAGTTTTACTTCTTACTTCTTCTGTGGATGCAATTTATTTATTTCTATTGCCTACTTGCCCTAGTAGAATGTTGAGTTCAATGTTAAATAAAAGTGAAGATAATAGACCCCTTGTCTTGTTCCTGATCTTAGGAGGAAAGCTTTCAGTCTTTCACCATTAAGCATGATACTAGCTGTGCTTTGCATAAATATCATTTATTAGGTTGAGGAAGTTTCTTTTTTTTTAGATTTTATTTATTTATCTTTAGAGAGGAAGGGAAGGAGAGAGCGAGAGAAATATCAATGTATGGTTGCCTCTCGTGAGTCCCCTGCTGGGAACTGGCCTGCAACCCAGGCATGTGCCCTGACTAGGAATCGAACTGCGATCTTGTGGTTCGCAGGCCCGCGCTCAATCCACTGAGCTACACCAACCAGGGAAAGTTTCTTTCTAGTCCTGGTTTGTTGAGTATTTTTATTATGTAAGGAGTACTGAGCTTTGCAAAATGCATTTTCTGCATCAACTGAAACAATTGTGTGTCTCTCTCCTCCTTTATTCTCTTAATATGATGTATTACATAGGCTGGTTTTCATGTATTCAGCTAACTTTGAGTTACAGGGATTGATCTTGTGCAGTCACGGTATATAATCCTTTTAATGCACTCCTAGATTTGGCTGGAACTTTGGCACTGAGGTTGTTCTGAATTAGGTGAGACAAAGATGGGTCCTTTGAGCAGATCCTCTAGGAAACCACTGAACAGGTCAAACAAACAGCCCACATTCTTTGAGGATAAGATTTGTTCTACTCACTCTGGCCCTTAGTACCTGCACTAGGAATGCAGACTATTTTCTTCAATGCCATTGACAAGCTGGGGAGTGGGGAATGGGAATAATATAAGCTGAAATCCCACAGAACACTCTCACCAAGATTCAGTTATGTTTTCTTGATCAAGCACTCCCTTCCTGAAAGTTTCAGTTTATTTCCAGAGTTGGGAGACAGTTGATTCTGACAGTTTTTGCCAGTTTATTCATTGCTTGGTGTTTTTTATTTTCACTGATGTCACCTCTATCCATGTCTTTTTAAATTAGGCTCACTGACACGAGCCTCAGATCCAAAAATGAGCCCCATGGGTTCCCACATGCTCACTGTATTTTAGCTTTTCTCTAATCTCTGTGATCTTGCCATCTGTTGGACCAGGCTTTTGCCCCATGTCCAATGTAAATATCTGTTTTTCAGTGAAATTAAATTGGTGCTCACAAACCAGGCAGATGTATTGTTAAACTTGGATATGCTCACTGCTTCTTTCCAATCTCTTCCTTTTTACTCTCTTTCTCTCAAAGCCAACCCAGCTGAGACCAACTCAACCAAACAACCAACTAAAACATGCAAAAGCAAAAAACCAAATCTGACACTGTGTTGAGGGGTAGGTGGGAGACAAGAGTAAGAGATCGGTAGCTGAGTTGACGTGGAATTTATTATTTTTTTGCTTGGATTATTGCAAAGGACTCTAGTTTGGTTTTCCTTCCTCTAATACCTCATCATTTCTTTTCTTGTGCCTTCAGCCCACTCTGCACACCTCAGTCACAGCAGTCTTTCAAATCTGATCATACGACGTAGGAGATTCCTCAGTCTTCAAATAGTGTTCAAACATGCAACAGCCTTTCATGATGTGCCCTCTGGTGTTTTTTCCATTTCAATTTCTCAAATCACACTGTAGCTGCAGTCATTTCTGATTAGTTTCACGTGCACTGCGTTATTTCTTTCCTTGTATGTTTGTGTGATACTCATCTTTTTATTATAGACTTTAAGCACAGTGTACAGCACATTTTGGGAGCTCAGTGATTGTTGAATAACTGTATCAATGCAAATAAATTACTGTTTTCCTGCAGCCTTCCTGCAGACACCTGAACTGGCTTTCATTTCATGGTATTTTAGGTGATAAGTCTTAATATATGGGCTCATGCTATTCATGAAATTAAAGAGAAACAACTAGAAAAGTGGTTGGTATACAGTAGGTGAGTAAGACAGGTAGCCATGGTTATATTATTGTTACTACTGTCCTAAAAAGCAAGTTGAAATTCCAGGTAACTTGTCATCAAACTTGGATGGTATGTCTGAAATGCACCGACTTAATCCAAGCTACGTGAATTTACAAAATTCCCTTTAGCTACTCTGGAAACACACCTCAAGATGATAAACAGTGATCATATAAATAGGTGAAATCCAGACTCAAGGCGATCTCACATGGCGATCTGATGCATAGGATAAAAGGGGTAAACAAACGGTGGTCTCTAACAGGAACCCAAATTTGGTGGATGCTTAGAACTTCAGGCTTTGAGTTATAAATAATAATGCTGCAACTCACAAATTCAGCTCACCCAGGGGCGTTTACTCACTTAAAATGATAGAGGATTCTTCCAGGCAATGCTTGTTAGCTACCCAGCCTTCAGAACGGTGCTGAAATGTATAGAATGAGCATAGACCTTCTCAACTCGAATACTGTTATCAGTAAAACAGGGATGGGAGAATCCAGGATGACGGGGTCACAGGGTGCCAGGGCCAGACAACCTTTGATCTCAGAGTAACCTGGATCTGAGTGCTCGTGACAACCTGCCAAGGCTCCCCACCCTCAAGTCAGGCCCCGAGAACAGGGCAGAGGGGCGTGATCCCCCAGGTGGCACGGTCAGTTCAGGGTCTGCTGGCCAGAGGAGCTTGGTGGTATCTGCTTCCTCGGTTGTGCGCCTCGTGCTACCTCGCGCGGTAACAACACAGCGGTTGTCAAGAGCGTTGCACGTGGAGAGACTTGTGGGCACGTGCGGCACGGTGGAACCTCCGGAGCTCTACTGCAAGCTCTTAAGGCTGAGGGTGAGGTAGTTGGCTAAGAGAGCTACTACCTTTCCCTGAGCTGTGTCATCATCTTACTCTGTCCTTGGGCCTGGGGGAAGAGGCTGTGCTGATAACTTTACAGAGACAGCCGTTTGAGGAAGTGAATGAATGAATGAATGAGGCATAGAGTCCCTTTTTTGGTCTTGCCTGGGTTGCTGATTGCTGAAAGATGTTTGCTCACTTTCTCTTTCTTTGTTTGGACAGAATCTGGTGCTGTCTTCTAAATGCATCTTATCCAAATAGGTCTGCTTTTCACTTTGGGACCTCTTTTGCAGGAAGAAGGTGCTGGGTGCTCTGCAGGTGATGGTGGTGGTGGTGGTGGTGGTGGTGGCCCCTGGGCTTTTCTTGAGTGAAATAGTTCTGTAACTCAAGACAACCAGATCTAAACTGAGAAAACTTTATATTCAACCTCTCCCATATAGAAAATATAAATCAGAGTCATCCATTTTAATTTTTATTTACAGAATGGGGAGAAACAAACATTGGGATGAACTTTTGTATACTGTGTTTCTAAAGCCACTTGAAAAAACAATGATGTTCTTCATTCATCATTGAACTTTTTCATTCTTGACTGAGGTCATTATATGTTCTTTAGTGCATAAGAAAAGGACACTCTGGTATGAACCTGAGGTAAGTGGAGTGTTAGTAAACTGATCATTCATACATTCTAAAAATTGTCCTATTCTAAGTCATTGAATTTTTCTACTAAATGATTTCCCTAGTTCTTCCCAAGTAACGATCCATTCTGACATGGTAGGGTGCTTTGGAGTCACAGCATGCAGGGACTCAGAGAAAGGACAGTCGTGTTAAAGTCAACATTACTCATCTCAGCATATTCTCTTTAAGATTATTCTTCAAGAATGATATTAATTCTTACATGAACTTAGAGTCTGTAAATCTGTTCTGGAGTCATCTCATCTCTGGGCAGGTGAGTTATCTCTAAAAAGCTGACAAGAGAGGATTATCTGTGTTAGAACCCAGGATTTTTGGTGGTCTTTTTGGAAGGGACATTAAGGGACATGTTCTCACCACTGAAATCCCCCTCCCCCAGGAATCAACACATATGCTTTTGATATTTTTTTCCACTTAGGTTAAAAACTAATAACCATGCTTTATAAAAACTAAAAAACAAGACTTAAATATGCATGAACATTTAGTTTTCTAGTCAAACTGACCAAATTTAAGCTCTTAAGAATTTAGTGCTATGCTTAATTCCTACTATGTGAGGACAGAATTTAGAATAAATGGAAAATAGTTTATTACTACGTTATAGTTGACATGAAATTGTATTCTTATCCACAAAACATAATTTAACATTAAAAATTTTCTTGATGACTCTCTTCTTCCTTGTTTCCCAAATTCCATTCTTTATGGATTTTCTCTTTCCCATGAAATAACCCTTCAGAAGAGGGTCAAGATTTAGGAACCCAGGGACTTAGGTTCAAGTACCTCGCAGACTTAGGCAATTTGTTGCTGCTGTGTATATGTTGTTTGTTTTTTTGATTTTGGCCAGAATTATAATTTCTGTTTTTGACTGTTTGAATGTCTTTACCTAGAACTTGGGGCCCCCAGTTCACTGCTGCCTAATGTCACAGACCTGGCTCTGAACCCAAGCCTTAGTTTCATGTCCGTGTACTATTTAGGACTCCTTGGTCCTATGGTGTCTTCATGGGCCATCCCTTTTGAAGCTAGAGGTTCGTTTACCAAATGTAAATTTACACCTCCCAAATCTGAATCCCAGGCCTCCCTACTGAGCTCTAGGTGCATTTTCCAATTTCTCACTAGATGTTTTGACTCCAAAATAAACCCCAAGTTGAATATATCATGTGATCCAAAGTTGTTCTCTTTCCCTTTCTAGTTAAGAGGTACAAAAACTTGCAATGAGTAGTAAATAATCCTTGGAGTTCTAATGCACAGTATAGTGAATATAGACAACAGTATTGTTATAATAATCAAACTTGGTAATAAGAATCTTAATTATTCCAACCACAAAAAGAAATGATAATTATGTGACATGATGGAAGTGCTAACTATCGCTCCCAAATCTTAGGGGTCTAAACTGTGCCCGATAGAGGCCACGGACCCAGTGGATGGGTGTCCATAGGATTATCCTTCAATGAAACTGACCTGAGCCAGAGAATAATACATGTCCTGTATTTTCTGATGAGCATATGGACACATACCTTTCTAATTTTAAAATTTAATATAGAGAGATTTATCTTCATTTGGATACAGCCCTACGTATTCAGGGTTTAGAGGCAACACTGGACAAATAATTCCTACGGAAACCTTAATCCCCTTAGCATGGTTTCATAACAGAAGGTAATACTTACTAATTCACCAGAAAAATGAAATGCTCACATTATGTAACATAGTTGCCATGTTGAAATGCTTGCCTTCCCCAATTGGCCACTGTTTTTGCCAGGAACAATTCAAAGATGGAGAATATGCACAAATACATAGAAAGAACAATTCCATTTTTCTAGAGACAAAAAGAAAATCTATCATTTTGTAGATCTTAAACTTCCTAAAATTTTTAGCATCAAAAGGATAATATAAAATTGCACATCTTCTTTATCCATTTGTTTATAGATCAACACTGGAGTTACTTCCATATCTTGGTTACTGTAAACAATGTTGCAATAAGCATAGGGGTGCATATGTCTTTCAGAGTTAGTGTTTTGAGTTTCTTCAGATAAATACCCAGAAGTGGAAATGCTGGGTCATATGGTAGTTCTATTTTTAATTTCTTGAGGAATGTCCACTCTATATTCCATAATTGTTGCACCAATTTACAATCCTACCAAAAGTACACAAGGCTTCCCCTTTCTCCACATCCTCACCAACAGCTGTTTGTTGATTTATTTATTTATTTATTTAATATATTTTATTGATTATACCATCACAGTTGTTCTATTCCACCCCTTCAATCCCCTCCACCCGCACCCTCCCTCCCCCACCATTCTCCCCCCCTTAGTTTATAACCACGTGTCTCAAGTTCTTTGGATTCTATATTTCCCCCACTCTTCTCGCCCTCCCCCCTATCTGTTTTCTACCTACCATCTATGCTATTTTCTGTGCCTTCTCCCCCCTTCTCCCCCTCCCACCCCCCTATTTCTAACCCTCCATGTGTTCTTCATTTCTATGGTTCCACTCCTGATCTAGCTGTCCTCTTGGTTTGCTTTTGTTTTAGGTGTGGTTGTTAATAACTGTGTGTTTGCTGTCCTTTCACTGTTCATATTTTTCATCTTCTTTTTCTTATATAAGTCCCTTTAGCATTTCATATAATAAGGGCTTGGTGATGATGAACTCCTTGAACTTGACCTTATCTGAGAAGCACTTTATCTGTCCTTCCATTCTAAATGAAAGTTTTGCTGGATAAAGCAATCTTGGCTGTAGGTCTTTGGATTTCATGACTTGGAATACTTCTTTCCAGCCCCTTCTTGCCTGTAAGGTCTCTTTTGAGAAATCCGCTGACAGTCTGATGGGTACTCCTTTGTAGGTGACTGTCCCCTTATCCCTTGCTGCTTCTAGGATTCTCTCCTTCATTTTGGTCTTGGCTAATGTAATTATGATGTGCCTTGGTGTGTTCCTTCTTGGGTCCAACTTCTTTGGGACTCTCTGAGCTTCCTGGATTTCCTGGAAGTCTATTTCCTTTGCCAGACTGGGGAAGTTCTCCTTTATTATTTGTTCAAATACGTTTTCCACTCGTGGCTGTTTCTTTCCCCCTTCTGGTACCCCTATAATTCGGATGTTGGAACGTTTAAAGATGTCCTGGAGGTTCCTAAGCCTCTCCTCATTTTTTTGAATTCTCATTTCTTCATTCCTTTCTGGTGGGATGTTTTGTTCTTCCTTCTGGTCCATTCCATTGATTTGTGTCCCCGTTTCCTTTCCATCACTATTGGTTTCCTGTGCATCTCCCTTCATTTCAATTAGTTTAGCCTTCATATGTTCCTCTAATTTGTGACTTTGTTCCTCTAATTTGTGACTATAATCAACCAGTTCTGTGAGCATCCTGATAAATAGTGTCCTGAATTGTGCTTCTGAGAGGCTGGTAATTTCTCGGTCGCTTAGAGTTATTGGCTCTGGGACTTTGAGTTCTTCTTGCACCATCTTTCGGGTTGTTCGTGCCTGTTCCATAGCAGGATCAGAGCCCTAAAGTGTTCACTAGAACAGGGCAACTAAGTCGCTGGGTTGTGACGTTGTAGGTGGGGGCGGGGTCAAAGAGGGACAATGGCTCTCACTGGTATTGCAGGGCAACTAAGTCGCTGGGTTGTGACGCTGTATGTGGGGGCGGGGTCAAAGAGGGACTATGGCGTCCTGTCCACCGCCTGCCGCCTCGGCCCTCACCGGTGCCGCAGTTGCTGCCGTCACCGGGCCCAGGCGTTTCGTCCCACTGCACTCGAGCGTGCCACCGCCGTCAGCCCTCGCCCCCTGGGGCCTGCGTGGTCTGTCTCTCTGTGCGCGAATATGCGCCCGCGGTCTGCCCCACACCCCAACTGGTTCCCGTCTGCCTGCGCACCTGGGTCGGGGGCCCTGTCCTGCCCGACCCTGCTCGCTGCTGGCTCTGCCCCTCTTACCATCCCCGTTGAACGGTTAGATGTAGTCGGACTTCTGTATAATTCAATTTTCTGTCCTTTGGTTGTGTCTTTGTTTCTCCAAACCTTTGTTGTATTCAAACTTGGTTGTGGGAGAAGGCACAGTGTTTTCACCTATGCCTCCATCTTGGCGGAAGTCCTGTTGATTTATTTTTGATAGCCATTCTGACAGGTGTGATATAATATCTCATTATGGTTTTAATTTGCATTTCCCTAATAATTAGTCATGCTGAGCATCTTTTCATAGGTCTATTAGGCATCTGTATGTTCTCTTTGGAGAAATGTCTATTCAGGTGCTCTGGCTATTTTTTAATTGGATTGTTTGGGGGGGGATGTTAAGTTGTATGAGTTCTTTATATATTTTGAATATTAACCCCTAATAGGATGTTTTATTGCTGAATATCTTCTCCCTTTCAGTAGGTTGCATTTTAGTTTTGCTGATGGTTTCCTTTGCTGTGCAAAATCCCTTCAGTTTGATGTAGTCCTGTTCATTTTTCTTTTGTTCCCTCACCTGAGAAGATATATTCAAAAATATACTTCTAAAAGCAATGTCAAACCGTTTACTGCCTATGTTTTCTTCCAGGAGTTTTATGGTTTTGAGTCTCACATTTGAATCTTTTTTTCACATTTTTTAATTGTTGTTCAAGTACAGTTGTCTTCATTTTCACCCCACCACTGCCCCCCCCCCAGTCATCCCCCCTTTCCACCTTTGATCCTACCCGCCTTTGGTTTTGTTCGTGTATCCTTTATACATGTTCCTGAAAACCCTTCCCCCTTTTCTCCCACTATCCCCCTCTTCCACCTCCCCTCTGGTTACTGTCAGTTTATTTTTAATTTCAATGTCTCTGGTTATATTTTGCTTGCTTGTTTGTTTTGTTGATTAGGTTCTACTTATGGTGAGATCATATGGTATTTGTTTTTCACCATCTGACTTATTTCACTCAGCATAATGCTCTCCAGCTCCATCCACACTGTTGTGAAGGGCGGGCTCCTTCTTTCTTTCTGCTGTGTAGTATTACATCATGTAAATGTACCACAGTTTTTGACCCACTCATTTACTGATGGGCACTTTTGTTTCCAGCACTTGGCTATTGTAAATTGTGCTGCTATACACATTGAGGTGCATAGGTTCTTTTGAATTGGTGTTTCAGGATTCTTTGGGTAACATCCCAGCAGTGGTATTTATTTCTGGGTCAAAAGGAAGTTCCATTTTCAGTTTGCTGGGGAAATTCCATACTGTTTTCCACAGTGGCTGCAGCAGTCTGCATTCCCACCAACAGTGTACCAGGGTTCCCTTTTCTCCACAACCTCACCAGCACTTGTTTGTTGATTTGTTTATGATGGCCATTCTCACTGGTGTGAAGTGGTGTCTCATTGTGGTTTTAATTTGAACCTCTCTGATGGCTAGTGATGCTGAGCATCCTTTCATGTTTCTGGGCCCACTGTATGTCCTCCTTGGAGAATTGTCTCTTCAGGTCTTTAGCCCATTTTAAACAAATATTTATATTTATTTAATATTTTTGTGTCTTCATAAGTATTCCTTAATCTGAATCTCAGTAATCTAGATACTAGTTATTTTATTGTACATAGTATGCCTTATTGGATTTCTTGACATTTTTGGTGGTCAGGTGGTCACAACCTATTTAGTGATTTGGATTCATATTTGTGGTCATGCCAAATGTGAATGAATAATTTTTACCACCTCTACCTCTGTCTTACACCAAAATACTCTCAGTTCATTTGTAAACAAATTTAAAGAGTAAGTCTTCAATTGTAAACAAACAAACAAAAACAACAACAACCTTGTACTTACCTCTGGCCATCGAATCTTTACTCGTTTCACTACAATAAGTATAATTTCAATTACAAGTAGAAATAGACCAATCACTGCGAGGACAAAGCTGTGCATGTTCAACTTTATGGTGTACTTCAACTGAAATAGATACAAGATGTCAACTAGTGATATTTCTACCAGTCCAAATAAACTGGAATGAAGTTATCAGTTTGCATTCCTGGCAACTATTATGATTTCTGACCTTTTCAAAATTAGGCAATCTATGAGTTCCCCAAACTCTAAATTTATCAGGATCCCAATAGGACTCAATAGTTTCTCTCTTCCTTTTTTTTTTTGATACTGCATGCATGCTTTTCTTGTACTTCTTCAATACAAAATTTGTAAATTCTGAATCATAACAGTGATTGATACTTTAACATCTTTCCAAACAATGCAAAGACCTTAGGCCACTTTACCTCTATTTCAGCCTATATTCTATTGTTGTATCTTTAATTTCTTCATATAGTTTGAAATTTACAAGGTGTTTTTTCTAATGTTTATACAGTAAATATTCACTTATATTTACTGCATATCTGCCAATTTCTTTGCTTTTTTTTTTTTACTGTTCATGACATGACATTCTGAATAAATTTAACTTCTAAGGGTAAAATAAAATTTTAATTGACTGTATTTTAGAGAGAGAGAGGAAGGAGAAACATTGATTTATTTATGCATTCATTGTATGTTCTTGTATGTGCCCTAAGGATCAAACCCTTGGTCTACCAGGATAACACTCTAACCAACTGAGCCACCCTGCCAGGGCTAAAATAAAATTTTAAAAATGCTGTAACAATTTTAATTTCTGGCACTGGGGTAAACTTTTTACTTTAAAATTATACCGTGTGTATTGTAAAATTATTTTCATGCAATTATAATTCATTATACATGTGTAATACAATATATAATAATTGGGGTTCTTTTTCAGCCATATTCACTCCACATTATCAGATTTGTTCTAATCGTTGTGCTCCTTTTCCTGCTGTATAGCAGTGCTGTATTTATGTGTCATGATTTAGTAAGTCATATAATGTTTACCTTTGGAAAGAAGGAAGGATAAATTTACTGAAAGATGACATGAGGGGAACTTCTGATATGTCTGACTTTAGAGGGGATTACCTGGGCATTCATTCTGTGATAATTAATTGACACAGGTATTTATGTTTTGTATGTTTCTTGCATTTGTGCTAAATTTTAATTTAATAATTTGAAAGTAAAATAGAGTACACATAAAAAAGAAATAACTCAAATTCAAGAAACATGGGTTAGACTAATAGTAACAAAGAAATGTTTGGGGGGGAATCACATTGAAAATTCTAAAATATTTTAACTGAATAATCCTGAAATTACCATGTATTAAAATTTGAGAGATGCAATCAATTTGATGAAGCACAAATGTGATGAGGCTATAAAAAATAGCAAGTAAAATCCAAAGAAAATAATAAAGACAAGAATAAAAAGTAATAACATAGAAAAACATACAAAAGAGAGGATTATATAACCTAAAGGTGGTTCTTTGAGGTAATAAACTTAATATAACCCTGGTGTGCTGACTAAAGAAAAAGAGAAGATAAGGTAATTTCAGAAATGTAAAAAATGAGATCCTGCACATATAAGATTTATGCTTTTAGTATGATAAAAAAGCTTATGGAAGACTAATGTTTCCTCTGAGAGCAACTAGAAAAGCAGGATACAACACAAACAAGTATTTCATGTATGTAAAAGCATCTAAAAACCTGATGGAGCACTGAAGAATGTACACCACAGAGAGGTGAGCAGATGTTCTACAGGTGATCTTTCCGTGGAAGTATTTGTCAGAGCAAGAGGCTGAGGTTCCAAGTTTTGGCTGACAGAGGGTTATTTCTAGAGAACAGAGGAAATGCCATAGCTTTTGGTATTTTTGACAGGCTACAAAGCTAAAATTGCAAGCCTGAGAAGACAGGCTTCTGAGGAAAAGGAAGGTTAAAGAAATGAGCCAGCTCTATGACCAATTTTCTCTTCAGATGCTACTTATATTTTGAAGCTAGGCTGGTCCATAGGCTAATTAAGAAGAAAGTACCTGAAAAGCAGAGCAGAGTTTTTGGCCATGTAATTGTGCTGAGGAAACATGAATCAGGACTGCCGGGGGAGGAGGTTTCCTGTAAACATGTCAGATTCTTAATTGCAAACCCTGGCCATATAGTGCAAGTAAAAGATGAATGAGAGGTATGTGGATTCTATCCAAACTGCCATCCAGCTTCACTACCAGTTTTTCAGCCTAGGAAGGGAATGGGGGAATCTTTTCCAGAAGAACTGAGTGTTAGCTGATGTGACTATAATTTTATCTATACACCACTTCTAACACTCCACTCAAACTTAGTAGACGAGTTAAAAGACATGATCATGTTTTCAAGAATTCTAGGAAAAGTCAACAGAAATAGTCTCATAAGTGACACAGTTATGGGACTTAAAACTGATAAAGACTTCAAAATAACTTATTAATTTTTCAAGAAAATAGGAAAAAATTAAGTAGATAGATGAATAGAGAGAATTTCGTAGAAGACTTATAATCAAATGGAAGTTCTAGAACTGGACAAATATAATAATTGAAATGGAGAACTCCATAACCACATACAGACACAACAGCAAATAGTATTACTGACTTGGAGGACAGGGCAATAGAAAATGATGAAATAAAGGTAAAGAGAGAGAAAATAAAAGAAAAAGAGAAAAATATGAGAAACATGTGGGGCATAGTGAAAATATTTAATATGCATTCAATTTTAAAAAGTTTTGGAAGCAGAGAAGAGTCAATCTGTCAAAACCAATGTTTACAGAGAGAACAGCTAATACTTTTCCAAAGGTGATAAAAATTTAATTCAGATATTCAATCCCTCTTAGATATGTATACTTGCATGATATCAAGTAAGATCAATAGAAAATGTACCACATCCAGGTGCCTCATCTATTGAACACTAAAGGTAAAGGGAGAGCTGTTAATAGTAGTTTGAGGAAGAAAGACACATCATGCTAAAAGAAACACCACCAACACTAACAGAAACTTCACACCCAAACACAACAGAATGACATTTTGAAAGTGCTGAAAGAAAATAAAATGTCAACCTAGAACTCTATATGCATTACAGAAGAAAATAATAAAATAAGGTTGTTTTCAGACTATCAAAAGCTGAGAGAATTTTTGCTCAGAATGTTTGTGCTAAAAAAAAATACTAAGGGAAGTTTCTCAACAAGAGGGTAAGTAATCCAAGACTGAAATGCTGGAAGAGATTAAAAGACATAAAGTATAGATAACTGGATAAATCTCAATAAATAGCATGTGTTACTTTACTTTGTTTTGCCGGGTTTATCGTCTACTTGCATATTATCTTGTACTCAATCAGGACCCTCTCACTTTAAATTTTTTTCCTCCAGTCTTCCCAGCCTAAGCATTTGTTCCTAAGCAATGGTTATGTGTTGGATTCTGGAGCTAAGTTGTCTGGGTTCAAAGTTGAACTACATCATTTATAATCTAGATCTAAATTTAGGTCTAGTTGCTTATACTCATGGTATTTCAATTTTCTTATCTACAAAATGGGTATATAATATTGCCCACACTGATGGGCTTGGTTATGAGATAATATGAAAAACCTGAATAGGGCATCTGGTATACAGAAACCATTAAATAAATCTTAACTTATTATTATTCTACTCACACATTTTTCTGTCCTGCTGGTTCAAAGTACTTACACATACTGGTTTTCTATCATATTTGACATCTTAATTTGAAATAAATCATATATCCTATTTAAATATCCATTCTGGATTTCCTGGTTTCCTTCATGCATCCTGTATTATTTTAATAGTTTTTCTTTAAATTAGTAAAGAATTTTGTTGGAGTAATTGATTTTTAAAATAAAATAATAAATAGTAACATTTTACATTTAAGTATTTTGGATAGATTTTTACCATTTTAGAGGCAATAAAATCTCCTCCTTACTAATATTCTTGCTTTTGACAAATTAAATTTTAATCTTTGAAATTGCTTCAATTATTCTGACCTACCAACTTTGGGGAACGCTTCTTCTCTGCTTCTATTGCAAAAATTCCTGATATGACGTACTGGGAACAAAAAGAGTTGCACATGAGCGTCTTTTCATTGTCACCCAAGAGGTTCTTCTCGCAACGTTAGTAACATTAAAGAATATTAATAAGTTTAATGAAAGGTCTCTAAAATGTAACATTACTCCAACTTCATTAATTGCTGAATTTAGACTTCATCACAATTTTAGTACATTCAAAAATGATTTATAGATTGTATTTTGTACACTTGACAAGATTTCCCAAGTATTTTCTGAGAAGGTATATCTAATAGTAAACTAAATGAGTTATTTATAATTTTCCAAAAAGAAAATAACCTTTTGATTTCCCAAAGCAAAATGATATTCAATATAAGGATATGAGAACATATATTTCTTAAATCCATTTGAAATATCTTCAATGGATATAAGAATTCCTGGACATGAGAGACTGTATGTGTTCACTGATAGTATCTCCGGTACATTGTCTAGCCACAGAAGCAAGCACTAAACAAATTGAATAAGTGAATGAATTTGTTTACTCACAAACAAGGATGCCCAAAATGGGTATCCTGATAGCAAAACTACAGGCAGGTAGATTAGAAACGCTTCACTTTCCCTTCTATATAAACACATCCATATATGCCCCAGAGCACTGTGGAACAGACCAATCATTACTTGGGCAGCCTGTAAGACAGGAATATCATAATCAATGACCCAGACATATCTAATTTCAAGAGAGTTACAAAGTGGGTGATAGAGAGTGCAAAGGGGGAGTATAGCTTCCATGTTTCTGGATCATAGGGGTCTCTGCTACTTTTGTTCAGTCCTAGAAATGATCGAAAATGGGGGAGAATACAAGGTGATGGAGGAAGGTAGTAGCCACAAAAACACTTGGAATTTCTATAGGTAGCTCATACAGAGATTATTTATGAGGGCATTTTTTTAGCAACTTGTGGAGGAGTGCTTGCTCTCAGCTAAGTGAATGTTTATGGGTTTGTTTATAGACCAGGACAAAAGGACACACGCCTGGCATCCTTTTGCTTCTGAGAGAAGAACTACAGTCTCTGCAGGCCCTTCTGCCTCTGCTTCCTCCTGCCTGTCTGGTCTTATATGTACTGGCTTCAGTTCCATTTGTTTTCTGTGATACCTTTCTACCTTCGCCATCCTCCTCAACCGAATGATGGGACAATGTTTTTCTTTTGATGGTAATTTTGACCTTCAGCATAATGAGGTGGGAGCACCCACTCATAATCAGATCTGTGGAATCCAAAGATTCTGACCCCAGTGATCTTGGGTACTTTTCTGAACCATAATTTATCTCACAGTCTTGGTTTTAAATCTGACTTATGGCCTCTCTAGCTAGTATGTATGATGGGGAAAGGTACAGCATGCTTATCTTGGTTCAGGTGAAGGAGTAGGAATAGCAGTCCAGAACATCACCTTCCCCCCCGAGCACAATGCTGTGAGTTGATCAATGTCTACAAAGCCCTGTGATTTAGATGATATCTTTGCTGTAACCCCTGACCTCATCATTTTCTTTCAGACTCACAGTCTCAGATTGACATCAAATTCTTTGTAGACATATATAGACAAAGGGAAATCATAGAGGTAGGATTGCTGGAACTCAGTCCATCAAATCTCTTCCACTGGGTAGTTGAGGTAAAGTAGTCAATATCTCCTTTAAAAAAAAAACTGAACACTTGGAACTTGCAACATTAAGGTCATTTATCAACTCAAGTAGCACTTGGTCCTTACCCCCAACATTCTGGTTTCTTTTTTTAACACAATGCGGGGTGATGGCATCTTATCCAAAATGTAACAGATATTAAAGAGGGTGAATGGAGTCCATTTCTAAAAGAAAACATAGAAAATAAACAATTTTCTCAGATAAGGCACTTAAAGGTCAATGAGAAATTTATTCTTGCTTTCTCTAATTTTTCACAATGAAATAACGATCAGAAATAAGAATCTATAATCAATCCATTGATATATTCTCTTGGATATAACTAATGATCTCTTAAAATTCTAACTGTCCTATTAAATTTTATCTATCTTTTATTAACTTTAGGTACACTCTATGAGTCCTTATCCCTCTCGGATGCAAACAACAGAATTTAATCTGGCTGTTTTAAGCAAAATAGGATATTAGTGAGAGCACAGAATCATTGGGAAGGTTAAGGTTATGGAACAATGCCCAGAGACAACCACCCATCTAGGCTGAGGAGAAGGTGTCTTCGTTTCTTCCCACCTCAGAACTCTGATGTAGATGGTCAAACCTTCCCTGCCTCCCTGGACAATCATCTGTGCAAACAGAATTGATGCTCAATATAGGGTCTCTCTTGTTGTTCTCTTCCAAATCAAATTCTAGTACAGGGGTATGTGACTCGTAGAACCTAGATCAAATGCCTGCACCCTGAGGGTTGAAGAAGCTGGAGGATATAATTCTTCGGATTCCACTTTCAGAAACATAACTTTCACAACTTAGCAACCAATAAAAAAAGAGATGTTCCAAAAATATGGCAGTCATGCATGATTGCTCACTATTCATTATTGTGGACACCCCTTTGGGTATGTGTCCCTTCACGCAGTTCGTGCTTAGCATCTGTGGGAACTACTTCCTGATTTTACTTAATTGGAAGAGAGGCTGAAAATTGGTCTCCAGTTGTAACTAACCTTCAGCATCTCATTCCCAGGAATTGTCATTCCCATGACATAGGAAACAGAGAAAATAGAGCATAATATTATGGAATGAGTAATGGAGGTTTAAGTTCAAAACTCTCCTATTTCCCTTCAGCCTTTCTCTAGTCACTTGATTATCAGAGTCCATTTTCCAGTACAGTTTTGGATGCTTCTATGGGGCCTCTTTTCTGTATTTTGTTAGAAATAAGCTCATTGATGATTTATTGCCATTCTTTTGCATTATTCCCTTGAGTTTAGTATAGGTTATTAAGAAGTCCTTCGTAGGTTCCAGCACCAGCAATCTAGTGTGCTCTCACTCACAGAAAGGTGTTGAGAGACTGTATGGCAAATACCAAATTGGCTGCTCCATCTTTATGGCTGGGGGGACTGAGCTTTGTCTGCCTACACCTGCCCTAAAGCTCCAGCAAGGTGCTTCTCCTGAGCCCAGTACAACTGAAGCAGCTTTATGACCCCCTCTCCATTGTCTAGCTCAAAAATTGGAGAAACCCCCTAATTATACTTTTCTAAAAAGTAGAAAAATACAGAACAATAATCCAGTGACCACACAGGGGAGGAACACAAACCCCTTAAATTCAGAAGCTATGCCATGACCACAGTGACATTTCTAAACTGGGAATCAAATGCAGAAATCACTTGCTGGAATTTGTCAATGGCTCCTTGTTGCCCAGTGCACCTTCTTTTGTGTGGTTCATCATTAGTGCTGGTATGATTCAATCTCCACTTTCTTAGCATCCCATCTATTCTTGAACACTGATGTTTCTGCTCCCGTGTGATATTACACTCATGTTTTTAAGCACCTTCCCATATACATCTTTGCTGCTGCAAAACCTCACACAGTGTTACAGTGTCTGGTTCTAGCAACATATTTGTAAATCGTTGGCATCTGACAGGTCCTTGCTCAATCAATCTGGCAAATAAAATTAAATTTCTCTCTCTTGGTCTGTTACCATATTATGTATAAATGGGTAGAATTATTTATTTAAGTCTCGTAACAAATGCTTGGAAGGCCACCCTTAAAACATTTGTTGAATTAATTTTGGTCAGTCCTGGAGGTTAGCACAAAAGCAAATACAGTCATTCTCCAGAGCAAGTGAATTCAAGAAAGAAAAGAGAGAGAAAATAGGCTTTTGTGGGACATATGGCATGCACTAAGAAGACTTGGGCGGAGAAAACAAACAAATTCCGGTTTCAATAATGAGGGTCAAATTGAATTTCCATGGACAGGCCCTCTGAATGGCAGGAAGTGGTTCCCAGAAGAGCCACTTCTCACATAGGGCACTTTCACTGGCCTGTTCCAGGTGGGCAGTAGCATTTATTTATTTAATCACCATTAAAGATTCTATCAAGCAATGCTCACAAACTCAAGTGAGAAAGGGAACACACAATCAGAGAAACTCTCAACTCATCATTCTTGGAAATCAACCATCAAGAATATGCATTTCTCGGAAGGGGAACAAAGTCAATAATATTGTGGTAAGTTTACATGGTGACAGATAATTACTAGAATGAGTGGAGTGATCACATTTTGAGGCATAAAAATGTTGAGTCACTATATTGCACACCCAAAACTAATATAACTAATATAGGATTGTATGCCATCTATGCTTAAATTAAAAAAAAACAAATTAAAAATTTACAAAAAATATGAATTTCTGCTTATATATTTTCTATTGCGAAATCTAATGCACATCTCCTACACCACAAAGAATATTGAAATACGGTCAGAAGGTGGAAGGCAGGACTCACTCAGTATTGCCACTACTTGCTCCATGACCCTGGGATGGATCCCCAAGTCACTATATTCTTACCTTCTTCTCCTGTGAATTAACCAACTTACCTGTATCTGAGAGGGTGCTGTGCGTGTAAAATGGGCCAGTCATCGAAAACACACAGTGGTAGAAGGGGTATTGAAAGGAATGAGCAAAATGTAGCACAATGTATTACTTGGCGTCCTTCCCAACTGTAGGCACTGGGACGAGAGGGTCATTGGAAACACCTGCCCTCTAGTGTAGTTTTATTCCCAGCACCGGTGACAACCAGGTCAAAGTTCCCTGCACTCACACATAGGCCCACAGGGGGCGTGATGTTGTAGTTGGTGCTCTCGGTTTGGGGCCTAGGTGGGGGCTGCTTCCTCCATGGTGGTGCCCTCACTTCCGCTCACGCGGTTCCAATGCTTCAGTTGTGGCCAAGAGCGTGACTGCTGCAGCTGCTGCGCGAGGAGCCCTGCGGACACCTTCTGCGAGTGGGGCACCTTCCATACTGTGGGACCCCGGGAAGATACACGGAGCCTTCAGGCTCCCAGGACGGGTGTAGAGCAGTGGGGCTGACAGAGATACCGCCTTTCCTGACTCTGTGTGCCCCCTGAACAACCAGCAATGTTCTACAATGTGTTTGGTCCTTAGTTCATGCTTTTATAGAGTGGAGATCATACCAGCTCAGGTACTCCACAGGCTCATGCCACAGAACTTTGGGCACTAAAGTTGTTTTACACCTATTGCTGCAATCAGGCCGGTACGCATTCTTCATGCTGAGTCTGACAGCTTACTTTTTACACTCATTATTTACCAACTGTCTGAACACATGGTAGGAACAAAATCTGATCCGAGTTGCTGAATTATTTGCACCACATGGCTAATTACGGGCAGTAGATGGGACTACTGCTTGCTGAGCTCCTTTGTGTTTGTTTTGCCCGTTAACTACTTCAATAAATTTTCACTGTGCACCAGTGTGTGCCAGGCATTTTCTCAAGGCTGGGGATACAGCAGTGAAGCAAACAGATTAAATACCCTACCCTCCTGGGGGCTTATATTAAGAAGGGGGAAATGAAATAATAAACAAGATCTCTGAGGGATATTTGTAGTTCGTGAAAAGTAATACAAGTAGAAAAATTAAGTACAGAAGGGGGATAAGGCATGCGTGTGGATGGAAATGTGAGGACAGTCAGAAAGTCCTCCCTGGAAAGAGGGCATTTGACCAAAGGCCCAGAGACAGGGAAGGAGAGCTCTTTGTGGCTCCCTGAGAGGAGGAGCTGCAGAGCAGCGCCTAAAGGCGCTGAAGGAGGAGGGTGTGGTGGAGCAGGGAATGAGGAGAGGAAAGCAAATCGTACAGGGTCTTTTCTGGACTTTGGCTTTCCCTGTGAGATGAGATACTATTGAAAGTATGTTTAACTTCTCATTATGAAAAATTTCCAACAGCAGAAAAATATATGATAGGTCTCATGTGGACATGATTTAGCCTCAGTAGTTATGCTTTGCAACCTTGTTTCATCAATTACTCTTCTCTTTTTTTGTTTTGTTTTTTTTTTCTAGGCCAGACACAACATTAAGGATTTTAGTTTAGTTTGTGTTCTAACAAGTAAGAGGAGAGCTTTTATTTTTTAAACAATATCATTATTAAGTGTAATAAAATTAACAACAGTTTCTTGATCTTATCTAATAACCATATCCATATTCAAATTTCTGATTGTCTCAGAAGTGCCTTCTTGTAATTGGTTTGTTTGAGTCACTATCCAAAGAAGATCCTCTTACTGCATGTCTTGTTTTTTAAAAAACTTTCAGTTTTTCTCCCTTTAAAATGCCATGTATTTAGTGAGAAGACTGGGCAGATCATTTGTCCCTTTAATTCCCCACTTTCTGAATTTACTAATTGCTTCTGTGTGATATCATTTAACTTGTTTCTTTAGTCTCTGTAGTTCCTGTAAACTAGTGGTCATATACAGAGGCTTGATTAGATTTCAA
This sequence comes from Sturnira hondurensis, assembly GCF_014824575.4. NCBI lineage: Eukaryota > Metazoa > Chordata > Mammalia > Chiroptera > Phyllostomidae > Sturnira > Sturnira hondurensis. Next base: position 854,947 of record NW_028084511.1, on the reverse strand, counting down.
TTCAAATTTTTCTGACAAAATGCTCCATGGTTGGACCCCTCTACTGTCTTTTCCATCACACTGGGAGGCCCCCAGTCACTGGTTTGCCTGTTGTAGTGATATTAAAATTGAACTGTGCATTTAGGTTTTGTCTTTATCTATCCATCACACATTTCCTCAGGAACTCCTTTTCTAAAGAATGTTAGGGTACACTGATGTTCTTTACTTAGATCTATGCCATTGGAGATTCCACACTGGTGGTTTTCTTAAACCTACTATTTTTTCTTAATTTATTGTCTGGCATTCTTCTGAAAAAATTATTTCCTCAATGAATTATTTGATTCTCCAAAAATAGTTTGTGTAAGAAAGACGAAAAGCAAAGGTATTCTGCATGGATACAATAAGGACTTCCAAAAATCTACTCCTCCATTTAAAGTAATGAGGACATTGGGAAAAAATGCCAAAGGCAACTTCTCAGAATTCTGGAACTTAACCAAAGAATCGAAACAATCTGAGAAACTGTTTCTTCAAGAAAAATGGCTGATTTTTGGCAACAAGCTTTACGGCATTTTAATTTGCCCTATTTCCACAACCCCCTTCCATCATTTGGTAGCCTTGAAAACCACAGCCTCAGAATGATGGTAACTGTGAAAACCAGTAGCTTAGCAGCCGCTAGAAATACCAGAACAAATTTAGAACTCTCCCCAAAACCCTCCTCCAAAGAACTGTCACTATTTGACCAGTATGGTAGCTGTTTGGAAAAGTTTTATGCAGAGAGCTTATTATCTTTATGTGACTTGACTCAGTGCTCACTCAATGAGAAGAGTCCTATTACAGGGTATTTGTGGAATCCGACAGGTGGGTTTTTAAAAACTGTAGCTGCCAGCTACCTAAGGAAGCAATAACAGTAGCAACACCAGCAGAAAAGAGGCTGGACAAAAAACTTAAAGTGAAATCTAGGGGACTTCCAGCCAAGATGGAGGTGTAGGTAGATACGCTGTGCCTCCTTGTACAACCAAAAGGAGGACAACAACAATTTAAAAGCAAAAAACAACCAGAACTGATGAAAACTGAACTGTATGGAAGTTTGACAACTGCGGAGTTAAAGAAGACACATTCATCCAGACAGGTGGGAGGGGTGGAGTGAGGCAGCCTGGAAAGAGAGGACTCATGGCAAGGCAGTGGCTGGCTGGCCCAGTGAGGTGGATTGTGCAATGGGTCATGCAAGGCAGCAGCTGACAGACTGGGTGGTCCCACGTTCATGCACAGATAAACCGGGCAAAACAAAGAGGTAGCAGGAACTCCCAGCCTCAGAAAATTTTGTTGGAGAGACCCACAGGGTTCTAGAATACACACAAACCCACCCACCCACGAATCAGCACCAGAAGGGCCCAATTTGCTTGTGGGAAGCGGGGGAAGTGACTGAATTCTGGCAGAGAGTGAAGCAAGCGTCATTGTCCCTTCCCGGATCCCTGCCCCACATACAGCATCACAACGCAGCAACATGGGTTACCCTGCCTTGGTGAACACCAAGGCTCTGCCCCCCACTAAATAACAAGCATGTCACAACAAAAGAACAGATCAAAACCTCCAGAAAAAAGACAACTAAGTGACTAAGAGGTAGCCAACCTATCGAATGCACAGTTCAAAACACTGTAATCAAGATGCTCACAGAATTTCTTTAATTTGGTCACAAATTAGATGAAAAAAATGAAGGCTACACTAAGTGAAATAATAGAAAATGTACAGGGAATCAATAGTGATGGAAAGAAAGCTGGGACGCAAATCAACTGTGTAAACCAGAAGGAAGAAAGAAACATTCAACCAGAACGAAATGAAGAAACAAGAATTCAGAAAAATGAGGAGAGGCTTAGAAACCTCCAGACATCTTTAAATGTTCCAACATCTGAATTATAGGGGTACCAGAAGGAGAAGAAGAAGAGCAACAAGTGGAAAAGTTATTTGAACAAATAATAAAGGAGAACTTCCCCAATCTGGCAAAGGAAATAGACTTCCAAGAAGTCCAGGAATCTCAGAGAGTCCCAAAGAAGGTGCACCCAAGAAGGAACACACCAAGGCACATCATAATTACATTAGCCAAGATTGAAATGAAGGAGAGAATCCTAGAAGCAGCAAGAAATAAGGGGACAGTCACCTACAAAGGAATTCCCATCAGTCTGTCAGCGGATTTCTCAAAAGAGACCTTACAGGCAAGAAGGGGCTGGAGAGAAGTATTCCAAGTCATGAAAGACAAGGACCTACATCCAAGACTGCTCTACCCAGCAAAGCTTTCATTTAGAATGGAAGGACAGATAAAGTGCTTCTCAGATAAGGCCAAGTTAAAGGAGCTCATCATCACCAAGCCCTTATTATAGGCAGTGTTAAAGGGACTTATGTAAGAAAAAGAAGATGAAAAATATGAACAGTGAAAGGACAGCAAACTCACAGTTATCAACAACCACACCTAAAACAAAAGCAAACCAAGAGGACAGCTAGATCAGGAGTGGAACCATAGAAATGAAGAACACATGGAGGGTTAGCAACAGGGGAGTGGGAGGAGAAGGTACAGAAAATAGCATAGACAGTAGGTAGAAAATAGATGGGGGGAGGGCAAGAATAGTAGGGGAAATATAGAATCTAATGAGCTTGAGACACGTGGTCATAAACTAAAGGGGGGAGAAGGGTGGGGGTGTGCAGGGTGGAGGAGAATGAAGGGGAGAATAGAACAACAACTGTAATGGTATAATCAATAAAAATATATTAAAAAAATAAACTTCCCAAATGTCAAAGGCATACCCTAACATATTTATAGAGCCCTTCAACAAGGGGTGGAAAGCTTGTAGGTTCAAGCCACTTAAGTACATCTCACCCCAATTATTACCTTAAGACTAGGGTAATCAAGCAGAAATTTCAGTGACTGCGCATGACAAAGAATTTAGACTTTGAGATTAGTCCAGGAAAACCACTAAACAAACAGCAACAAGAAATACTAGAACTCTAATAAAAACTCAGAGAATCTATTTTCCAAATTCTATTGTATTTTCTAATTATATTATTTAGAATGCCTGGTTTTCATTAAAAAATTATAAGACATGCAAAGAAACAGGATAATTTGCACAGGAAAAAGGGCATTAATGAAAAATGCCCCAAAGGAAACTCAGATGATAAATCTAATAGACATTGACTTTAAATAAGTTATTATAGATATATTCAAATAGCTAAAGAAAACTATATCCAACAAATCAAAAAAAGCATGAGAATAACATCTCACTAAAAAGAAAGTATTAATAAAGAGATTTAAGTTATAAAAATAGAACCAAATAGAAATTCTATTGAGTTGAAAAATACAATAACTAATAAAAAATTAACTAGAGGGGCTTAACAGCAGATTTGAGCTGTTAGAAGAAAGAATTAGAAAACTCTAAATTAGGTTGATTTTGATTGTATAGTTTGATGAAGAGAACCAAAAGGAAATGAAAAAAATGAACAGAATCTCAGTGATCCATGGGATATCATCCAGCATAATGCTAGAGTCATAATGAGAAACTGACAAGGAGAGGAGAAAGAAAGGGTCATAAAGAGTACTTGAAAAGATAATAGCCAAAATTTCCCAAATTTGATACAAATATTAATTAAAGAAGCTGAACAAATTCCAAGGAAAATAAACTCAAAGGGATCCATACCTAGACACATCAAAGTCAAAATATCAAAAGCCATCTACAAACAAACAAACAAAACTTTAAAGTAGCAAGAGAAAAGCAAGTTATGTGCAAGGGATCCTCAGTAAGATTAACAGCCAATTAATCATAAACCATGGAGGTCAGAAGGCAGCGGAAAAATATCTTTAAAGTAATGAAAAAAGAATATAAAAATGATTTCTATATTCAGCAAAGTTAACCTTTGGAAATGAAGGACAAGTTAAATTTTGCCAGGCACATAAAAACAGAGAATTTTGTTGCTAGCAGACCTGCCAGCTGGGTGATCTGAGGCCAGATTTAGCTCCTGGCCAAACATCAGGTCCTCCCTGTGTGTCCTTCAGGCTGAAACAAAAAACATGACACATGAAGTCAACTCCACACAAGGAAATAAAAAGCATTTATAAAGTTTATCAGATACATATAAGTAAATATAAATATAAAAGTCAGTATTAATATATTTTTGTTTGAAAGTTTATTGATGAGAGGAAAATGTATATGTGCAGGTGTTTGTATTTACATAAAGTACAAACACATGCCTACAATACAATGTCATGCATATTTTGGAGAAATATTTTGTCATGCGTATGATGCTCTTACTTAAAATATGCACATTATATATAATGGAATAATTACTCATGGAGGGAGGGAAGTGGGAGTTGAATATGGAGCTCAAAGAACAATTTTAAAAAGCAGAGGAGAGTCTGTACAAACATAGTAAGGAACTTTTAACAAGGTAATGTACCTAAACTGTTTTTAAAATTCACAGTGTGAAAAACCATACAGTAAAATTGTGGGCAAAAGGATGTAATATTTTGGGAAATAAACTTTCTGGAGAAACAAAAATCCAGGAGACATTCATTCATGTAGTCTCAGTAACATAGGGATATTAAATATGCCTTCTTCACTATATAGGAAAGCTATGTAAATTTTAACAATATGTAGTAAGAAAGAAATATTAGAAATTGTGTTTAGAGCTAATCTGCTGAGAGGCCTTCACAGGCAATGGGACTGTTTATAATTTGTGCTAAATTTCATGATTTTCTTGAGTCAGTATTTAGTATACATCACACTATCCATATTAAATCTGAACCTTACTCCAGAAATATGTACCTAATCTTAGAATTTCTCTCCTATGGAAGAATCCTTTGATTTAGGTTGATCAGATTTAACTTGAGGAAAATTAATGCTCACCTCCCCAGACAAACAAACAAACAAACAAACAAAAAACTATATTTATCCACTTAAATTTTTATTAATGAAATTGGGGAAAAGAAATACTGAGATGGACTTAATTAATATGCATTTTCAAACAAGGTTCTTGAACAAAGTGAAGTTCTTCATTCGCTGCTAAACTTTCCTCCTTAACTGAGGTCATGACGGTTCTTTAATATGTAGGAAAAGAATCCCATTCTTCTATGCACCTGAAGCAAGTTGAGTGTTAGTAAATTGATCATTAATACATTCCAAAATAAAGAACTATAGAATTTGGGGTAGAATTTTTGAAAGAATGCTAATAGGAATGTCTTCATCATTAAGATTTTAAAATTAAACCATGCTCTTTGAATGTTTATAGTTTCCTCCCTCTCTTCCCCTTCCTCTCCTTCCTCCCCTCTCCTCTCCCTCCTTCCTTCCCCTTTCTCCCCTCCTTTTTGTTTCCTTGGGCTGAAAGTCAATGACAATGCTATAGGAGTATATAGATCCCAAATCACATATTGATCATATAAGAATGCATAGTTTTCTACTTAAACTAAATTACATTATTATTTAATATGGGAGATGAATACCTATGTTAAATTCTTTCTGTATAAGAAAACATATATATTTAATTCATATTTTTTCTTTTTTCACTTTATTCAGAGAAGAACTTAGAATTAGATGTGTGTTGCCCTAGCTGGGTAGCTCAGTTGATTGGAGCATCATGTCCCACATTGAAAGGTTGTGGGTTCAATCCCTGCTGTGTGCAAGAGGTAACCAGTCAATGTTTCTCTCACAATGATTCTCTTTCTCTCTCTCTTTCTGTCACTCTCTCTCTCCTTGTCTCCATCTCCCTCCCTCCCTCTCTCCCTCTCTTCCTCTCTTCCTCTCTTTCCCGCACCTTCTCTCTAAAATCACTAATCATATCCTTAGGTGAGGATTAAAAAAAGAATTAGGTGTGTGTGTGTGTGTGTGTGTTTCCTTTTGGCTAAAACTGTTCCATTTTTAAATGCTGAATTCCAATGCCTTTAGATGGAACTTCAGCTCCTCATTTTACTGCTTGGCCACCATTTTCTAATCTCACAAGTTTGACCTTTGAACCTGGCTTTTTACTTGGGCCATAATCTCCTAAGGTTGTCATCTGTCCTTGACTTTTCCAGCTACAGCTCTATAGTTTCCCCACAGGCAATACCATTAATACCTACAGCTTGGTCCAACACTTAGAAATTTACAACAATTCTAATGCTGAATGTTTATCATAAACCTCTCCAGCTCTAGGCTCATATTCCAAATTTCCTACAAGAGGTTTCTACTAAGATTATCTCAAAGCACCTTAAATTAAATATATCCCACACTGAACCCATAATATCACACACAAAATTATTTCCTAGTCATTTCTTTCCATTTAGGGGCACTATCATCACCTGAGCACCCTAAAAGGAAAGCTCAGAAGCACTTACAAATGAAAAAAATCTGACAATTCTTTTGATATAATATAAACATATGTATGTCCTCCTTTTCTCCATCTCTCACAATCAAAGTTTAGATAGGCAGCACTTACAGCACGAGAGCCTGGTATTACAGCATGACATTCATTTCTGTAGTAATTTACGCCCATCTACTTCCTTGACCCTTATTTTCCACCAATCACCCCTGCAAAAACTGTGCCCCGGCCTCATTAATTTACAATACTTAATACTCCATAACTATGTTTTGTTTAGTTTACCATCTTAATATGTAGATTGTTTTGCTTAAATAACCTTTTTTTAAATTAACCTGATAAAATTAAGAATAGAGAGGGAATTGATTTTTCTGTAAGCTTTTTCTCTCCATTGCTAGTTTTTGAGACCTTAAGAAACACATCATTTAAAGAAGTTTTCCCATATTACGGTGCTTATAATTTCTATCTTCCAGTAATCCACACAGGAATTTTGCTAGGAATAAAACCTAGTCTTGGGGATTTTTTAGTATATTTTATTGATTATGTTTAATAACAACTCTAATGAGTTGTCCCACTTTCCCCCTTTGCCCTTGTCTGCCCAGCACCTGCTTCCCTCCAGCAATCCCCCCCCCTCAGTTCATGTCCATGGGTTGTGCATGTAAATTCTTTAGCCTCTTCACTTCCTCTGCTATTCTTAACACCCCCCTGTCTATTTTGTTCCTATCAATTATGTTTTTTAATTCCTGCACATTTCCCCCCATTTTCCCCTTTTCCCCTCCCAGCTGATTACCCTCCAAATGATGTCCATACCTATGATTCTGTTCCTGTTCTGGTTGTTTGCTTAGTTTGTTTTTCTTCTTGGGTTTTAAATGCTTGAATTTACCCCTATCATTTCAGCCTTACCTCATAGCTTGGACCCAAAGTTTCCTTGGGCTTCTTCCATTTTTTACATTATTTAGTCGTTTTGCTCTTATTTTCATTTTATCAGAGCAATAGTTGACTTCATCTCAGTCATTTTTACTTTTGTATGAATGAGCTTCAATGCCTATTCTTAACAGGTGCTTGGAGAAAAATATTATTGTGATGTCCTTAGATGAAGTACACATAAAAAATATTTATGTGTACTTCACCTAAGTACACATAAAGTCCTAGAACCAGGAATATTTTAGAACAGGATCTTTCAGCATCCCCTTTTCTCTTTTTTCTCAACTCCCCTCTTTCTTCTTCTGCTCTAAGACTCCCAGACTGCTCTTTCTCCCAGGTCATTCTTATTCTTTCTTGTTATTTCCTAAATTTCCCTACATTTCTGGTCTGGGATATATGGACATATCACTCTCTCCTTCATGTTAACTTTGTACTCCTTCTAAGATGTTCTTATGATTGCATTGACTCTTAAGTCTAGGTCTGTGGTGTGGGTACTGGGGAGAAAAGGGCAGATGTATCTTTCACCAAAGTTCTCTGATTCAGTGATGCTGAGGTCAATTGGAGATAAAGTTCCTTTAGATATGAAGTAGTAGATGTGGAAGAAGGGAAAAAAGCTTTGTTGAAAATGATTTTTACCATCTTTTTCCAACTTCTCAGTTACTCCAAAATCTTGGTTTCTCAAGATACTAAATGTCCTACACTTTGATATTCAACTTGTTTGCTTATATTTTGAGAATTAAAGGTCTGAGACTTTAGCATTCCAATATTTCTGTGCCTATTAACAACCTCCACAGATTTTTTTAATTTTCAAGGGAATATCTATTGAATTAAACAGACCTGAGCCAGGAAATCACATGCCTCTCATCTTATTCTCTCATGAGGTGTAAACATAAAAATATCCTATAATGAAAACCACCTTTGTCTAGGGGAAATTTTTTACCTTCAGTTGTACAGAAACCCATATAATACACAATAAATAGTGTAAAATGTTTCTGGCTACCTATAATCATAGCTTAGAGACAACATTATTTACACTTAATTCTTATCAAAATCTTAGTTCCTCAAACAGTTCATAATAGGATCCAATATCTTCTGACTCACCAATGGGGAAATGAGGTACTCACCACATCTTTCTTATCTTCTGTGTTCCACTTTACATGCCCAATGAGTCACTTTACACGTGACAAGCAACTCCAAAACGATGAATAGAAACAAATATTGGGAAAGGAGGTGACCACTTTCCTGTTTCCAAAAATATATATACATTTCTTATAGATCTTAATATGTTAATGATTTAAAAATAAAAGTATATTAAATTTCAGGAAGGTGAAAAGGAGAAAAGAAAAACGACTCAATATATTCCTTGCCCTCAACAATTAAGGTTATTTTTATATATTTTTGTTGATCATAATGATAACTGATAATTATTGAGGATAATTAGAAACTGATAAACTTCTGCCAAATGGATAATGAATGTCGTTGATTGTGTTTTCTTGTTTGTTCTTTTGGATAAGGTCAGCAAATTTCCTTTGAGGCCACAAACCTCCAGAGAAGATGGAATTGGGACACTCTTGAGATTCAGTGTCAGAACTTATTTAACTGAGAGATGTTCTAAATTAGGTTTGTTGTTGAGAAAAAGCCCAAAGAGAAATTCATGGTGAAGGAAGAGAAAGTTTGGGTTTTGATTTAGGTTCAACACAAAGGCTTTTGTGTCCTTGGATAGGTGGTTTTCTCCTGGGACTGAGCCAATAGACTCATATCCTTGAAGGATACTTGGATTGGGAGCAAGAATATAGAATCTGTAATATTAGAAACCCAAGTCTGGGCTGTATGGATCAGTTTTCACTACTGATATCATTTAAGAGTAACGGAAGCCATGGCAATGGGAATTATGGGCATGGTGGTAGACTGCTCCAGGGTTCTATCAACTAGAAATTTGGAGTCATTATTGAATCTTTGGTTCCCAGGGTTCCTGAAAAACTCGAGAGGGTCTACAGGAAAGAGGAAGATTTTGAATTTCTTGCTAATATGAACATTGGTGGTCAAGAGATGAACTGGATAAATGAAAGAGTTAAAACTGTAATTGGCCTTGGCTGGTGTAGCTCAGTGAGTGGGCTGAGTATGGGGATCAAAGAGTCGCTGATTCAATTCCCAGTCAGGGCACAGGCCTGGGTTGGGGGCCAGGTCCCCAGTGGGGGTCATGTGAGAGGCAACCACACATGGATGTTTCTCTCCCTCTCTTCCTTCTGCCCTTCCCCTCTCTCTAAAAACAATCAAATAAAATTGTTTTTAAAAAAGAGTTTATTTAAAAGAAAAGGAAACTCTTGATCAGGAAAACTCTACACTCCCTCTGCAAAGCAGTTCTGTTGAAGTTGCTTGGCAGCCTTCCCTTGCTGGTCTCACCTCCCCACCTTACTTACCACTTCTTTGAAAAAGAAAGACTATAATTGTACTCTAATCCAGTGAGAAGAGATATTCCTGTTGTGCAAATATGATTTTAAGTAATATCTGTAGATTTATATTTATTTAAGATTTCGCTCAAAGGTATCCTTTAGGGTATGTGTCATAAAATATTAGCATCCTCTACAACAAAAGGATGGTTCTTTTCCCCTGGCTAGTTTAGCTCAGTGGATTGAGCACAGGCCTGCAAACCAAAGGATCATGATTGGATTCCCAGTCAGGGCACATGCTTGGGTTGCAGGCCAGTTCCCGGAAGGGGACGTATGAGAGACAACCACACATTGATATTTCTCTCCCTCTCTCCTTCCTTTCTCCTCTAAAGATAAATAAAAATTTTAAAAAAGGATGGTTCTTTGATGTGCCATCTCCTGGATTTCTGTTGGGTTTCAGTTTTGGGTAGTGAAATAACTTGAACTTTGGACCAACCTCAATTAGAATGAATGTTCTGCAAGGGAATAGCCCTGCGACCCTGAGCAAGGAGCTTAATATTTCTAAGCGTGTTCCTTTAATTAAGTCAGAAAAATAATCATTCCCTGAGGAAATTTATAATCTCATTTGTCCCAAAATCCTTTTCAAAACTATGCAGAGATAAGAAAAATTCATCAAAATGCAAATCAACATATATTTTGGGATTAGCTAGTTAACCAAGACCTTGGGATGTGGACATAAGCAGAGCTTGCTGATTTAGGTTAGGAATTTAAAAACAAGCATCTTCAATCCAGAAAAGTTGTTTTCTAGGTCTTGGTTAAAGGCCCAGCTATTCTGACCTCCATCAAGTCACGGGCAGGTGGGCTAAAGAAGAGGGTTCCATAGAGAAGGCTTTGCAACCTACAAATTCAATTCCTACCCAACTTGCCCAGCACTGATCGTCATCTCCTCCAGCACCTTCTCCTTTCTATACCAACAGACCCATATAAATAATTGGACACATATCCATAGCCCCACATGCACGGAAACACAGATATACACAGATACTGAGGCACAAACATGAACAACCCTAAACAGTCTCACATAGACCTGCTGACAAACAGACACAAAGCAGAAGATTCAAAAATATCTACACAGTCATGTCCATACAGACCTGAGCGCACATGCATTCTTAATTCCATCCATGCACAGAGCTCGGGTTTATTCTGTCTGCAGACTGTATCTGTGACATTGAACATAAATCCCTGGGTACCACAAGTACACAAGTATACCATTTCCTTCTTTTAAGGAAACCTTGATATAACAAACTTGATCTTTTAAGGCCTGGGAAAACTGGCCTTGGACATGCAGGAACCTGGAAACAACAACGCTGTTATAAAAATATCTCAGCTACTAGGTGTGGCTAGAATTGAATCTGATGTTAACTCACTCAATATACATTTATTAATATTTATAATACACTACATTTTGTTATTGAAGTTTTGGGTAATCCTAGCTTTAGGAATGTAACCTGCAGTTTGAACTACAATTGCAGTAGGTGCCTATGCCAAAGAGTAAACTAATGATGAAGGTCATTGCCATATCTTGCATAACATTAAATACTTTGATCACTCACCAAAGAATTTAAAATGTAATTCTAAATTTGCGTGAAATTCTCACAGAAAGCTGGTACTTACATGTGGCCAAATAGTAGCATTTGCATGTAAAATGAATATGAAAAACTCAAGTAATAGTAAAAACAGTCCAATCACTGAAATGCAGGCACTTATGATGTTCATTGCTATAGTACAGCACAGCTGGAATAGATAAAGGAATCACCTGGTCACTGAAGGTTATCCATATACATCTGGAAAATGATCCACAAGTAGAAAATCTATATAAATTCTGATCTTTTCAGAGTTGTGAGATTGTTAAAAGGACGATCATAACTGCAGATCTGTTCGGGTCCCAATAAGACTGAACAATTTCAGAGAAAATAAAACTTTTGATGTAGCATACATGTCTTTAGTCCACTACAATTATTAATTATTGAATGTCTATTCTGTACCATGCAAACTATGTTCTGTGTCATAGATAAAGAGGCAAAAAAGAAATGGTCTCTGCACTCAAAGGGCTTTCAGACTATTGAACAAATATATATTAAATGTAAATAGTGTAAAAAAACAACACAGAGAAATCCATAGTGTCATAGAGTCAGATTTCCACAGAGCTACATAATATTCCATAGGTTTGCTATGGTTCATTTTAGAGTGTAGGGGAGGGGTTGTAGGGAATTTTGTTGGAGAGACAGGTGCTATCCATACAGACATTTTGAATTTTTATCTTGGAGATAAGGGAGATTTACAATGCTGGAGGTGCCTACTCTGTTCCTAGGCTACACTGTTGTCAGGCTACATTCTGCAGACAATGCATGTTTATAATGTCGCTGTGTAATTACACTTTGTCCATCCGCGAGGTCAGAGAAGGGATAAGCCATATGACATCACTACTGGGAAAATACTTCTCTTACACTTCCTTGTTCTCATTTGCACTGGTAAAATTCTATCTTATATGAATTAGATAATAAATACGAAAAATTCAGCTACTGGGTTCTGAAATCTATCTCACTGGATACATCATATTTTTATCTAAATTGCTACTCATTGTTATATAGTAATCTCAATGTATTCTTTTGCAACAAATCTCCCTTAAAGAAAGCCAATTTCATTAACATAAAATGTTCATTAATAACCCAAGCATCCAACATTATTGTTTAGCAAGTTATAGTATTTAAATGTAATCTTTAAATGAGGAATTTTCAATTACATAAACAAATGATTACGCCACAATAACTGTTTTATTTAGAAGAAAAGCCACCATTGCTGAGGAAACACATCAATAAGGCCACTTGCAGCAGGAGTTCTTTGGCAGAATTCTACTGGCAAAGGCTTCTGAATAAGACAAGCAGAGCACTCGCTCCAGTTCCTGGTCTGGGCTGGGGTGTATCATAATACAGTGTAAGAGAGTAAAGGTGTGGGTGAACTGAAACACTCACAGCCTGGGAGTGAGAATGTGATATCATACAACTGCTTTGGAAAACAGTTTGGTAGGTTCCCTCCAAATTAAACATACATATGCCATATGATTCAGGTATTTACCCAAGAAAAATGAGAGCATATATCTATACAAAGACTTGTAAGAGAATGTTCATAGCAGTTTTATTTGTAAGAGCTCAAGACTGGAAACAATGCAAATTCTATCAATAGGTAACTAGATAAACAAATTGTGGCATATCCATGCAATGGGATATGACTCAGAAATAAGCAGGAATTATTGGTATACATGGATGAATCTCTAAAGGATTGTGCTGAATAAAATAAGACAGATAAGAAAGAGTCCATACTGTGTGATTGCATTTATACAAAACTCTAGGTATGATTACACTAATATAAAATTCTAAAAAATGCAAACTAATCCATAATGACAAGAAACAGATTAGTGGTTGCCTGGAGAAGAGGAAGTGTGGAGGGACTGGAAGGAGGGATTGTCAAGGAAACTTTTGAAAGTGATGGTTATTTCACCATTGGTAATAGTTATGTTTATTTCATTGTACTAGTGATCTATCAAATTATGTACTTGGAATTGGGAAGTTTGTTGTTTATTGTATATCAGCTGTACTTTAATAAGGCCATTTAGAAAATTAAAGAAGGGCACTATGTGAAAGCCAGATACGACTGTAAAAAATGGTGAGGCATAGGATAAACCTACTCCCTGTGACTCTGCCATCTACAACAAGGTTATTTTTTCAGTAATATTTAAAGATAGAGAATATATATGTTTTAATAAATGCCTTTGTACTTTTATTATATTCACTGAAAATTATTAACTATTAATCTTTATTAAAAGTTCTAGGCTTCTTTTTTAAATAGAACATTTCAGATAAGGGTTTACTAACATTTAGTCCAATTGCAGTATACATGTATAAAGATACACATGCTAATATTGTCAGCTATTATTTCATTAAATTTTCTGTGTCCTCCTACTTAAACTCCAGTAATTCTGATATTTTCTTTTCTGCTGTTTATTGATCATGTAGATTTAGTTTGCTGTTTTTCTTTATTCTTTTCCCTTTGTTCTCCTCTGATTAGGGTATTTCAAAAGTCTTAGCCGTTAACTCACTAATTCTGTCTTCTGTTTGGTATATACTGTTGTTGATACTCTCTATTGCTTTTCCCCCACCCCCACCCCACCCCCCATTTCATTCAGTGGATTCTTCATCTCCAGATTTTCTTTTTGGTTCTTCTTTATGATTTCTATTTATTTGTTAAATTTCTCATTTTGCTCAGGTATTACTTTCCTGATTTTACTGAATTCTCTTTCTGTGTTTTCTTCTAGCTCATTGAGTCCTCAAAACAGAAACTGTCTTGAATTCCTTATCAGGTAAATCAGGGAATCTGATGCCTTTTGGTTAGCTTACTAGAAGGCTATTGTGACCTTTTAATGATGTCTTATTTCCTTGATTCTCCATATTCTTTGAAGCTTTGTGTTGCTGTTTTCACATTTGAAAAAGCAGTCACCTCCTCCAGTCTTTACTAGTTAGTTGCTTTCATGAGGGAGAGTCTTTTCATTTGTCCTGCCCATAGCTAGGGCTTTCTCCTACCTTATGTAGGTATACCTGTTCCATGCTTCTTGCTCCCTCTTGTGTCTGAATTCTTTAGCTTCTCTGTCTTCTCTGGTATATTGCAACTCACAAGGCTGGCTGCTGGAAACCTCTTTGTTTTCACAAAGGTGATACTACAGCTCAAGTTTGTGTTTTCTACCTTGCTATAGACCCTGGCCTGTTTTCTTTCAGCATTCCTTGTCTGCTGAAGCTCTATCTCTCACCACCCTTGGGCACATAAGGAGTAGATTTCAGAGCGGGGAAGGTGTGAGTTGGCACTTTGGGTGTTAGAGGGCCTGTGGGCCAGATTAGGGGGTCTTTGGTGAAGTTTTGTTGATTTCCAGTGTTCTGAAATCATGAAGTTTAGTTTTTTTGCTGGTACTTTCCTTGTTTTTGTGGAAGGATGAGCCCATGGAGTTGCTTTCTCTGCCATTCCAGAAGCCAATGTCCCAGCACTAATGTTAAAAACTACTCTAATTACTGGCTCTGGCTGATGCGGCTCAGTGGATTGAGCACCAGCCTGTGAACCAAAGGATCACTGGTTCAATTCCCAGTCAGGGCACATGCTTGAGTTGCAGGCCAGGTCCCCAGTAGGGGGCACGGGGAAGCAACCACACATTGATGTTTCTCTCCATCTCCCTCTCTTTCCCTGTGTCTAAAAATAAGTAAATAAAATTTTTTTAAAATTTAATTACTTATCCTTCCATTTCAATACCTGTCAACATAAAACTTCACACTCTCTAGAGGAAATCAACATAAACCAGGCTCTACAATATCTCACACCCATTGTCCACCATTTCATAAAAAGTTCCTAGACATGTGGAGGAGGAAGAAGGAAAGAAGGTAATAACAGATGCTGGGTCATTTCAAGATATCCAAATTTACATGTCATAACCAACATTTTGCACTAAATAATTTACCATACAGAAATTTAACTCAGGCCCTGGCTGGTGTAGTTCAGTGGATTGAGTGCAGGCCTGCAAACCAAAGGATTGCAGTTCGATTCCCAGTCGGGGCACATGCCTGGGGTAGGCCAGTTCCCAGCAGGGGATGCACAAGAGGCAACCACACATTGATGTTTCTCTCCCTCTCTCCTTCCCTTCCCCTCTAAAGATAAATAAAAATCTAAAAAAAAAAGGAAAAAGAATTAAAAAAAAGAAATTTAACTCAGGGATTAACTTTATATACTCTGAATGATTTTTATGGCCAATATAATATAACCAAGATTCTAGTAATTGGAGCATATCTTTTTTTTGATAAAAATGCAGTAGAAAACTTAAATTTCTGAAATTAAAAATTTTTTACTTACTCTCCTTCTTTTGGCAAATTAAACTGTTATCTCTAGAATTGCTACAGACATTCTGACTTACCAATGACCTTGAACGTCTCTTCTCCAACAATATTGTAAAGAATCCTGAGAAGATAAACTGGAAACAAAAATCACATTTATTAATACCCAGGCATTATGTTTATGGACATACTTAAAGAATAAGAATTGTGGAACCCTGGAACATGAGGACTATCATCTTAAAGCTTTAGTAGGATCATTGAGAATATCATGTAGGAAATAATTCAATAGTTCTCTGTTACAGAGATGGAAAAAGGCATAAAATCTCTGGTCACTAATGTAACACATATGTTGGAAATGAAATCTAGGGGCACCTTGAGGTGACTTTGTGGAAAGAAGTGTCAAGTTTTAATTAATTTTTGTCCACCATAATTTATTTAGCCCATATGTGAATTATAAGAAAACATATCCAATTAATAAATTTACTACTATACAATGTTCTGTTTTGGTGGTTTTACATGCAAATACTTTTAATACAAAGTTAAAATACTTTATTAATAGAAAACATTTAAGTTTCATTTTGCACATTTAAATATAAGAATCACATCATGTCTTCCATGAGTAGCTTGTTCTGAGACCTTACATCATTTCCTAAAACTTGTAGAAAGATGACAGTTATTTTGTATCATAAACGTATTTTTTCTTTGATGTAACTTTTATGCATAGATGATTTAAAAATTCCTACAGCATTAAAAAATTAACTATTCAGTTAGTAGCAAGGAGAAGAAGTATTCTTTCCTCAGAAAAATGAGGCCAATAACATGTCAACACTAAATAGCATTTTGGAATTGTAAGGGTCTGAATTTTAAATCTTTGCATGTTGTTTTTTACGGGACTCTAGAAGAAATTATTTAACCTATTATCTACTTTTGCTTTTTTCATTGATAAAGTGGGGATTACTATGTTCTATGTTGTGTTACTGTGTTGTTGCTTTAATAGTCACATATAAAGCAATTTACTGAATTTACGGTCAGCTCCTAAGACTCAGAACTATGTTTTCTGAAATTTCTTTTCTTCTATGCTTCCTGGTTACAACTGACCAAGAGAAAATCTCAAGCAACTTTTGGAAGGGAGAAGGGAAACAGAAACTGTTATTCTTAGAAAGTCATAGTGATCAGACACAGCAACTGTGGCCTTTTTTTTCTACCTCTCACCTGTCGTATTTACATTTTTGTCTTTCAGAGGCAGCAGTGTCCAGACTTCTCCATGACCTTCCCTTTGTGACCCCACTCTGGTAGCCAGGAGCCCCTGATTTCCTAGATTTAATTACAACTCAACTTGTCCATTCATTTTAGTGTCTTTGGCAGGAGCAGCTAATGACTATCTCTATGAATCTCCAGCTCTCCTGTCTGCCTCTCATCTCTAGGAATACCCACATTTAAGAAGGTCTAATTCTCATACTATTTCCTATATTCCTGTAAAGCTTGTAGTGGTCCTGTTTTCTTACAAAAACCTGCACTGAAATAAGCCTTTACCACAAGGTCCAAAACCTGACAAATAGCAAATATTACTGATTTTTATTGCTTTCTGTTGTATTTTCCAATTCCACATATCTTAACTGAGATTCTTCCTAGACCTTTGAAATGGGTGCTTCTTTTGTCTTCCAGATACTTATCTTAGGCAGTCTACATACAGCCAGACAAGACTCTACTCTTCTTAGCATCCTAGACTTCCTCCACTTGAAATTCTCATTCTAGAAAAGCCTCCCAGAAAATCAAAACATAAAGCAAAATGATCAAAAAGAAAACTACCACCAGGACAACATTTTCTCTTTTATCTCAGGCAAAATCATGGTCCTAAATGAAATTATTGCAGTTATTCATCACATATTGCTGAGGCCTCTTCACAAAGTTCATAAGCTGAGGTACATGCATCCATTTTCTCTTGTAGCTCTGTTTCTGACTGATAATCCACTGACATCTAAGGGGTATATGAGTAACAGTGAATTTCACATGATTCATCGTTAGATCATCAACTGTTTCAAAGGTATTCATTTCTTATTTGTGTAGGACTCTGAAAGAGGGTTTAGAACATGGAGACCAGTTGATGGGATGAAGTATGGCAACAGAAAAACCCATGGGATATAACTAATTTATTATATTCCCATTTCTTCCATTAGTACACTTAAACTTCTCAGGTTAGGGCTAGTGATATGTAAGAGAATTGAGGACTTGGGGGTCATTTTAAATAGGTGATGGATCAAAAGAGACCTCTTGAGAGAGTAACCTGAATGCTGAGCTCACATGAGTCTTGAAGACAGGAGGAAAGTGTTTTCCAGAAAAAGAAAATGCAAGTACTTGCAGAGAAAAAAGTTTTATTTGTTTAAGGACCCAGTGTACATGGTATGCAAAAATGAGTGATCATCAATACCATATAAGATTGCCCTGGGGTAATCTTTAAAAGAATATGCTGTTTATTTTCTTCATAACATGTAAACATATAAATTTTCTTGCTTGTTTACTTGTTATCTCTACTTAGAAAGTGAGAGTTATGAAAATAGAGGCATTTTTTCATTACTTAGGCTTACTGTAGGTCTTGTTCATTGTTTTATTATGGTCCCTAGAGCAGTCCTTGCAAATAGCGCCTCTCCAATATATTTCTTTACTGAATGAATAAAAATATAATTTAAATAATTCACATTAGAAATGAAGTTAAGCAAATGTGTGAAAAGCCATTTTAATAGATTCCAAGTCTTCTGATTTACTCTTTCAGAGTTCACCTTCAACTAGGTCCCAAAGAAGAGAGACCATAAAAAATAGCATCTCATGAAATCCTAGTCAAGACCCCTTCAGGTGTATTGGATGTGTATATGTAAATTGCATACTTACTCCAAAATTGATACAGTAAAGCGATGCAGGGATAGTCAAGATAATATTGAAGTAGAGCAAGATGGTAGAGCTCACTATACTGGTATTAAAACTTATATAAAGCCACAGCTTTAAGTATTAAGTTTTTTTAAATCTGGTATGCCTTTTACAGCATTTCTCAGTGTGGTTTTGCTATTTTTTGAATGCCCAAAAGTTGCATGTGACTAGTGGCTGCTGTATTGGACAATAGCTCTAGTCCTTGGTCATCTTCTCTTTATTTTTACTTACTTTCTTGGTGATCTCATTCAGTCTCATGGCATTCAAATATCTACCTGCCAGTGACTCCCAAACTTTTACCTTAAGCCTAATTCTCTCTTGTAAACTCTAGATTCTATACCTAACTGGCTACTTGGCATCTCCAGTTGAATCTTAAACATAGACATTTCAACTCAACGTGTTCAAAACAAGCTCATTATCTTCCCTGATAATCTACCCACAGTCTTCCTTGTAACCACTGATGACAAGCCAGCCCTTCCATTAGCTGAAACCAAACCCTGGCATTATCTTTAACTTCTCTTTTTTATATTCCACACTCAATCTATCAGAACATTGAATTAACTCTCCCTCAACATTTCCTAAAATCATGTTACTTATCACCACCTTCAACAGCCTTGTTTGAGCCTCACTTGGATTTCTCCAGTAGCTTCCTAAAAGGTCTCTTTGGTTCCTTTATCAACTTTTCAACATAGCAGCCAAAGTGACCCTTTTTAAGTGACCCTTAAGAAACTTAGGTTATTTAATTATGTTCACAAAATACTATAATGACTTCAATTTTAGTTAAAGTAGAAGTCAAAGTTCTTACATTGGTTTATAAAGTCTTGTATTATTAGGCTGCCCATTATTTTCTGACCTCTTTTCTGCTACTGTTGCTCTTTCTTTCTCTGCTTCAGCAATACTGGCCATACTTTTCTAACAACATTGCAGGTATACCAGACACAGAAGACTCTGTTCTAACTGTTTATTGTTCTAGTGTTCTTTCTTCACATTTAGCCAAAACTCTTTTTCAAGTCTTTACTCAAATGTTACTGTGGTAGTTTGAATTACTGGTTACAATTCTTCACTTACAGATAATATTATACTTCCATACTTGCTATAATAAATAGCAAGTATAATATTATACTTGCTATAGTCTCATGGTAGTTGGACTATGCTTCTCTGTCCCTCAATTTAGAACTTGGCAGTTTTATTTGCTTTGGCTGAGATGTTAGCAGACATGACCCAACCGAAGGCTTGAAATGTTCTTGGGTGACCTTTTGTGTTGCTTCCTTTTATTCTGAAAAGACTGCCCTGGTTGGTGTAGCTCAGTGGATTGAGTAAGAGCCTGCAAACCGTAGGACTGAGGTTCGATTCCCAGTCAGGGCACATGCCTGGGTTGCAGGCTAGTTCCCAACAGGGGACGCAGGAGAGGCAACCATACATTGATATTTTTCTCCCTCTGTCCTTCTCTTCCCCTCTAAAAGACAAATAAATAAAAATCTTAAAAGGAAAAAAAAAGACTATGCTGTCAGTAGCCACTAGTCTAAAGAGGATGTGCAACAAATCTGCACTTGACCTGTAGCTTGAAGTCAAGTCTGGCTAGTCCCAGCCCAGATCAGTTCATTCTCTACCAGTTTACAGATGTGTGAGTAAGAAATAAATACTTGTGGAGGCCTACCTCCTCCATAAAATTTAAAATAATAACCAATATTACTTTCCCAGAAGGTCCATTCCCCCTTATCCTACTCTCCTTTTTCTTGTTTTACATCTACAGCCCTATCACTTTCTAACTACTACCTATTATTTGATAGAATAAAGTTCCACCAGGTCTGGGGTCTTTGTTTTGTTTGCCAATATATTACAGGCATCTGACACATAACAAGTACCCAATAAGTATTGGTTAAATGACCACATATCAAACTTTATCATCATCATCATCATTAAAAGAGTTTCACTTAGGATTTTGTGGGGACAATGGCACATCACCCATCATACTTTCAAACGCAGTAAAATTTACTTTACAAACCTCTGTTAAATTCTACAAAATTCTTTTTATGGACCAATATAACAAAAATATTTTATTTTTCTTCCCCTACACAAGCTCTATATATCCTACTACTATATATCCTATCCTTAGCCCTTATTCTACCTCATCTCATTGACTCCACTGGAAAAATAAATGATCTATGGGTAATAGAATAGTCAACAACCATTTTCTGTTTTTCCAAAATTCCCCTTGGCCTCTTCCATTTTTCATCAGATGCAAAGGTTATATAAAAAGTGGGTTCTTATTATAAAAATATTACTGATAAGAATCGAGGTATAGATATCAACTGGATATAAGAATGAGTTCCTTGGTACATGTTCCTTGATGGACCTTCCCCTATTTTCCCCCATTATCCCTCTCCTTGTGCCCCTCTGGTGACTGTCACCTTGTTCTTTTTTTCAATGTCCCTGGTTATATTTTGCTTGCTTGTTTGTTTTGTTGACTCAGTTCCACTTATAGGTGAGATCATATGGCATTTGTCTTTCACTGCCTGGCTTATTTCACTTACCATAATGCTCTCCAGTTCCATCCATGTATAAAGGACATATGGACAAAGCTAAAGGGGGTAGGTTTGAGGGTGGCAGACAGGGATGGGTGGGGCAGGGGGACATGGTGGTGTGAAAATGGAGACAACTGTACTTGAACAACAACAACAATAATAATAAAAAGAATGAGTCCCTTGGGAACAGGGACAGTATATTTTTGGTGTTCTATTCCTGGCACACTTTTTGGCTCAGAGACAGTCATTAAATATAATGAATAAACTAATAAATAATAACCAGGAAGTAGATTATTTACTCACAGACATAGATGACCAAAGTGGATATCTTAATATGGCAGCAAAAGGAATATACCATTTTTGAAATGCAATAAATTGTGTGAAAAGCAAGTATGTCCAGAGCCGTCCCAGCCAGTTACAAATCACACCAGTCATTATCTGTATGGCCTGGGAGAAAAGAACACTGTTAATTACTTACTACTATTCCGGTTCAACCATTGAAAGAAACACACATCAAGAAAAAGCCAAGATAGGGAAGGAAGGTGGTGGCCTAGCAAAATTTCAGGATTTTCAACTTTCAACTCAAATGGGGAGTGGTTGTTATTATTTCAAATTAAGATTGCAGAAACAATAACTACTTACATGTTCAATTAAATTGTACAAGGAGCCTGTTTTTCTACTCAAGAGGTCATATGACATTAGCCCTGGATCCCTAAAAGCATTGGTGACCCTCAATACTATGTGGTTAAAAACCCTTGCTGATACAATTCTTATGTTCTAGCAGACTTGGTATTTCTGACTCTACTTGTCCTTCTCTCATGCTCTCAAAACTAGTGCTTGGACTTTGATTCCCTTCATTCTATCCACCACCATGCCCACTTGTAACTATGGTTTATATCAAGAGTCCCAGGCTCTTTATAAGCAAGAGTGAAAGAAACACGGTGAATCCCTGGAGTACTTGATTTTCTGTAGCCTTTCCTAGGGATCATTAGCTGATTTGGTATTGCAGATAATTTCTGTCCAGTGAAGCCAAATCACCCAGCATAGTGTCTGAGCCAGAAGAGGAGGAAAATTCTGAGCTTACTATGTAGAGCCCTGTAACATCTCACTGTGGAGTCTTTCAGTTGGTTTTCAAATAGATGTTTCTCAGGCATGCCGTTCTCTGCCACAGCTGAATGAGCCACCCTCCCTGGTCCCCTCGACCAGGCATTAAGCCTGAAAGAACTGAAGGAATTATATTGAAGTATAGAACCTAGCATCTCTTGCCTTACCTCAACTCATATTTCCTCTTCAGCTTGAAGTTTGCATTAGGGTTCTCTTCTGGTATGTGATTACAAGGAGGCAAACAGTGTTAGCCAGGTTGATGAAGTCTCAGATATGGCACTTGTTTGCCAGCTCTATGACTCTCTGGGGGGAGGGTTAGCAAGGGGACAATGGCCTCTGCTAACTTTCCTATCTGAGAGAAAGCTGTCCCCCAGCTGCCACCTTAATGCTAGACGTTTCAGTTCCTCCCTGTTTGCCACCAGTGCCTTTCAAGCTGTTCCCCAGGTGCTAGAGCTCAGAAGGAATGAATATGAGTAAGTTCATGTGTGGCTCTTTAAGGGGAACTTCTCAGGACTCCAGAAGTTTCTTCCACCAATTCCATCCATCCCTGCTGGTTTTTGCAGCCAGAAGTTATGGGGACTTATCTTCCTGGCACTGGAACCATGGGATGGGGGCACCTGGTATGGGACTGGGACTACTTACTCCTGAGATAACCCTCCCAAATTTTTATCCATTACCTGTGCATGTGGGAGCAGCCCATCCTGCATCTCTACCCCTCCTACCCGTCTGGATGGATGTGCGTCTTTAATTCCATAGTTGTCAGACTTCCCTTCAACTTAATTTCTAATGGTTCCGAGTGATGGTTGTTCTACATTTTAGCTGTAATTTTTGATGTGGTTGTGCGAGGAGGCAAGCAGTGTTTTCCTATGCCACCATCTTGACCCTCTTTCTCTCTTTTTTCCCCTCTTCTCTTTTCCTTCCTTCTTTTCACTTACTTCCTTTCATTTTTTTCTTTCCTTTCCTTCCTTCTTCCCTCCCTACCTCCCTCCTCCTTTCCCTCCTTCCCCATTTCTTAAGGTAAGACCTTCCTTCCTTTTTTGTCTTTTCCTCTCCTCTTCCTTCTTCTCCTTGTCCATGCTTATCACTGTTTTGTTGTTACAAGCTTCCTGAGCACTCAATTTGCATATTTAAAGAAATTCCCTCAAACCCCAAATTAATCCCCACCCAAATTCAGATAACTCACCATGGCATTCCTTGGGTTGCTAGGTCCCTAGCTCTTGTGCCTCTTTCATAGTTTTCCTATAGTTGTTCAAAGTTTTAGCTGTAATTAGTGTAGGGATAGGGAGACGTATATCTGCTTCATGTTGCCCAGAACTGGAAGTTGGAATGTTTTGCTGAATAAAATGAGACTGAACCCTTGGATAATGGTAAGTCTCATGAAAGGACAGTGATATGGTCAGTAACAGACCACTTTATTTTCAGACACATTTTAACTACTACTTCTCAATATCCAGACCAGATAAGTGGGCAAGGGGGTTAGGAATCCACATCTTTAACATCACAATATTGGGAATGAGAGGAGAAAAGTTTGGGTTCCTTGCTCACTTCATGTAAGTCTCTTAGTACAATTCTGGCAGAGGATCATGTAGACCTTAAATGAATGAAGTCAATAATAGACTTGAGATTTGGGGAGCATTCCTGTACCAAGTTTTAACCTCATTGGTTTGATTCCTAATCTGGCCTCATTGTCCAATATACATGGATAATGCAAAAGGGTAAAGCCTGCTGGATTTGATGGGAGTTGACTAGAAGACAGTGGCATGTTTGGGGATGATGTCAAGAAGATAATGTTGTGATGACCATTGCCCACAAAGCTCTACGGTCTACAACTTCTCCTAAACACAGTTTCCACAATCTAACCATCTCTTTGGGACTGTGCCATGATCAGTTTAGCTTTAAATAATTTATAGATGCCAATAAGGATTTCTACCCATTTACAGACTTAAAAGTATATTTCCTAGGAGTATGCCTAGACTGTAATGGTTTGGGGTTATTTAAATGTAGTTGATAGATTCATAATTTCTGCTTTACTTAACTTTGGCCTGATAAACAGTTCACATGTTTAGTCTTCATGTGAAAAATGCAGATATTACATACCATTTCAGGACACTTTCACTAACTCTCTTCTATTGGGAGAGTTCATAATAGAGGAGGTTAAAGTCTCCTCTTTTTTATATTTAGAAATTGCAACACCACAGTCATTTATTCACTCAGGTAGAATTTAGTTCTTACCCCCAACATTCTTGTTTCTTTTTTTATTCTCAGACTAGTTCTTGGCATTTTCCACTAGAATGAAACAGAAAAAAAAAGAGAGGTTACATGTGTTTCTTTTCTGTGGGAAATATGAGACAGAGTAATAATTATTTTCCTGGATAAGATACTTAAAATTGAGGAGATTGAATCTTAAAGCTGTTAATTTTTTCACTACTTTTTAGACCTTAGATGTATTTCATCAAACTGGCAATATCGCTATCTTGAAAAAAATCCAATATTTTTTAATTAATTAATTAATTTATGTATGTTTAGAGGGGAAGGGAAGGAGAAAGGGAGAGAAACATCAATGTGTGGTTGCCTCTCATGTGTCCCCTGCTGGGAACTGGCCTGCAACCCAGGCATGTGCCCTGACTGGGAATCGAACCGCGATCCTCTGGTTTGTAGGCCCACACTCAATCCACTGAGCTACGCCAGCCAGGGCAAAATCCAATATTTTTTCAAATATAGTTGTTTGTTTGCCAAATTCAAATTGGACTGTATTACATAATATGTGATGTATGGCCCCACCCACCAATACCACTAGAAATTAGCCATATCCCACCTTCGCAGGGTCAGGAAAATTGGACTTTCCCTTGTTACAGCACATTCCCTTACTAAGTGTTATTTCCTTCCAAATTCAAGTCTGGTGCAGAGGCACCTGACTGGCAGGACCCAAATTACACGTCCACATCATCTGCACAGGAAGCTACAAATTTTCCTTAGGGAAGGTGGCAATAGATCAGACAAATTAAACTCACAGACAGCTATCATTAAAATTGTGGATAACCTTTGGGGTTTTTGTATGACTCATATCAGTCATCCTAGACCCCATATATAACATCCGTGAGAATGTGTTCTCAAGCCTAGCTGACTGGGACAAAGGTGAACATCTGACTTAAGTTGCGCCCATAATCTCCTCTTTCTCAGGTTGTTTCGACTGAGCTCTTGATAAGAAGATCTAAAACCTTAGGAGCAGTAGCATTGCTATGTTCTCCCCTAATGGACAGAGTTGTAGAGAAAGTGAGTTCTGAGAGTGAGAAGAATAGAGAGGACACCTAAAGAAAAGCAGAGACGAGAAGGAGCAGAACTTGAGGAGTTTATGATGGTTTTCAATATTCTAGTTCCAACTTCTTTTGGCAACCTGGCTGATTTCTTGCTGTTACATTATGTAAACATGTTTGTTGTTATATCTCAGTAATATGTCTTCATTTTGCTAAAACTAGTAAGAGATAGTTTCTGTTTCTTTCTCTTTCTTTCTTTTTTAAAATTACCTTGTCCCCTAATCACATGGCTTTGGCAAACTCCTCTCCAGAATTTTCAATGTCTGGTCACTTTTTTCCCCTTTCACCCCCTTGTCTACAGCCATAGCTAACGTCTGAGACCTTGTTTTCAAATTCTTTAACTTAAAAACTTTTCCTTCCATTTACATAAACCAGAAGATCTTACGATTTCAGTTGCCCCTGAGATGGCCTACTGACACTTGAAACTGAGAAAATTTAGGAAGATATAGTTGGAAAGAGTCAAACTTGAGTTCAAACCTTGTCCTTACCAGTTACTACGTGACCTTGCCCATATCCTTTATTTTTTCAAAGGTTGTGTCCTCAGCAACAAAAAAACCTACAGGAGTGTATTGGAGGGTGGCGGGGGGTGGGGGTGGGCACAGAGAAGAGGCTTGTTTCAAAATTGAAACTCAAACAAGAACCAGCGTTGGGAACGCGTCGCCCTCCGCATCTCCGGTACCGACCCTGTATTTCTACATTCAAGTGATCACGGGGCTACAGCGGTACGATCTAGCAGGTGGCAACCTTACTTCTAGACCTTCCTGCTCCAAGAATATTGGCAGCATGGATGCTGGCTGCTTCCTTGGTGGTGGTGGTGGTGGTGGTGATGGCGGTGGTGGTGGTGGTGATGGAGATGGTGATGGTGATGGTGGTAGTACCTCTTATCCCTCCTCGCGCAGTTCCAACGCCGCGGTTGTGGCCAAGAGCACGGTTTGGAAGGCGGGTGGGACTGCGGGAGGAGTCCC
This sequence comes from Sturnira hondurensis, assembly GCF_014824575.4. Lineage (NCBI taxonomy): Eukaryota > Metazoa > Chordata > Mammalia > Chiroptera > Phyllostomidae > Sturnira > Sturnira hondurensis. The sequence goes on along the minus strand of NW_028084511.1, from coordinate 828,564 downwards.
GCGTGGGCGGACACCTCTGTGGTGGGAGCCTTGAAGCTCCGCTGAGTCTGTTGGCTCCCAGGACAAGGACAGGGAATGAGGTGTGTGGGAGAGAGCTGACACAGAAGAAAGTAGAAATACTTATATCTTTACTGAATAACTTCTGCATCCTCCTTTCTTGGACTATGTTTCCAGAAAAAAAGAAAACAAGACAAAATGCTGATTGGTAAAGACATTTAAAATATCCTGCATTATTAGTGTACAGCAAATTATAAAGTATAAGGGCCAAAGATTCCAATGTGTCCTTAATCCTACGGCTAGCTGATCATGACATACCGAATGTCTTTGGTCCCAGGGAATATATAATACTGAATAAAACATTTCTGAGACAGAAAATCATACTTAACTACCCCTATTTTCTTAGGAGGGTGAAGATACAGAAAACAAACTTCAACTTTATGCAGTTTTCTATAGGAGTTTTGTTTAAACACTCAGTTATAAGCCAAACAAACACAGAAATAAACGAAAACATGAATATGCTTACTGCAGAATTTTTCAACTTCCCAAGAAAACTGTTGAGGGAGACCATTTTCAAATTTCCAATTCTATCTATATTAGCCCTTCATAGTAGGTTTATGTCCTGATTTACTAGAAAGAAATAAAATGTTGATTTTAGCAGTAACAGATGATTCAAATGTTTTTTGTCCAATGAAATTCTGTGCTCACTCCCAGATGCTGAATATGAATAAAATATTTCTCACAGCCTGAAAACTTATACCTATTTATATCTTTTCTATATAATAATGTGAAATTATGGAAAGTTTATAAAAGAGAAAAGACACCCATAATAATAATTTTATGAGCTATTGCTAACTTATCCTCAGTTTAAATTATGTATAAACAGGTATTATATATCATGTGAGATTTAAATTAAAAAATCCACAAGGTGTTTCATGTATCAGAACTGGAAATACCTTCAGCAGAGCAAACTAGTTGCCATTTCTTTGTGTAAATGGTTATAAAACATAATTTTGGTGTGCCGTCCGTCCTTTGGGATTCTTCTCTGGCCACATATGTGGCTATACAAATTTAAAAGGTTGGCGTCTAATGTACAAGTGGAAAAATGTAAAAGAACATTTTGGGTGGTGAGTCTGGTGGAGCTTGACAAAGGATGCTTTTCATTGTTGAAATGTAATTGTTGGAATGTAGAAGTTGTTGTCTAAGGTAAACTGGAGAGCATTTGTGTAGAAAGCAAGGGACTGAAATGGCACCACATCCCTTTGAGATATGGTTATTAGAACCCTCCTGATAGGCTGACACAGCCCCAAACTCTGTGTGCTGTCAGGAAGGGGCCTTACAGGAGGACCAACCAAGGAGGAAGAGATTCAAGTGGTATCTGGACTCAAGAGAAAGGTGTATGGTTCTTGGGGGCCTCCCAACTGTGCTGAGTGCGGAATAAAATTTTTTAATTTATTTTTAATTTTTTTCTTTTGTTTATTGTTGTGCAATTATAGTTGTCCCCATTCCCTGCCCTCCCCATTACTCTCCCCTGTCCTACCCACTCCCACATTCAGTCATCCCCTACTCTCTTGTCTTTGTCCATGGGTCCTTTACACGTTCCTTGACTTGATCCTCACTATTCTTTCCCCCACTATCCCCCTCCCCTTCCTTTCTGGTCACTGTCAGTTTGTTCTTTATTTCAAAGTCTCTGCTTTTATTTTGCTCTCTTGTTTTGTAGATTAGGTTCCATTTATAGGTGAGATCCTATGGTATCTTTCACCACCTGGCTTATTTCACTTAGCATAATATTCTCCAGTTCCATCCATGCTGTTGCAAAGGGTAGGAGCTCCTTTTATCTTTCTACTGCATAGTATTCCACAGTCCAAACTATGGAAAATGTACCACAGTTTTTTTGATCCACTCATTTACTGATGGGCCCTTAGGTTGTTTCTATCACTTGGCTATAGCTTTGAAGTCCTAGAGGAGAACATAGGCAGGAAAATTTCAGATATTCCATGCAGCAATATTTTCACTGATATGTCCCCTACAGCAAGAGATGTAAAGGAAAGAATAAACAAGTGGGACTACATCAAATTAAAAAGCTGCTGCACGGCTAAAGAAAACATCAGCAAAATGAAAAGGGAACCTCCTTGTTTATTTTTAAGACTTTTCTTGTTATATCTGGTTTTATGCAGTTTTACTATGATGTAGTTAGATGTGGATTCCCTTTTATTTACTTAGCTTAGGATTGTAACCCTTCTTGAAACTATAGTTTTTTTTTATCGAGTTGGGAAAATTCCCAGATACATTATTTTCAAATATTACCTATTGGCTTTTATCCTTATTCTCCTTTTGAAATCCAAATACATGCTATTAAAACTTCTCATTAGCACCATATATCTCTTGCTCTGTCCACCATCTGCATTGCATTTTCTACCTTTTTGTCAATATTTCATTCTGATTTTTCTTACTGCTTTTTCTTCTAGCTCACTGATTTTTTTCTCATCACTTATACTTAATTGATGTTATATTCATATATTTAGACCTTAATTTCACTCACTGTTATTTCTCATTTCTATTTCATTTTTACCGATGCGGACATGGGCCCACAGTGTCCAAGTCATTACAGATGAAATGAGACATTCACAAGGACTACCGAGTCCCGTGGAGGAAAAGGGACAGCATGGCCTTTTTCTCTCAAGGGGAGCAAAAGTTGTGACCCTGGCCATGACCAACCTTTATTGGGTTTCTCGGCACAGTACATGATGGTACTCATTTACTATGCACAGGTTGCTTTAGGTGGTTACCTTTTACAGAAAACAAAGGAGCCAATGCTGCTAATTACATCACAAAAGAGGGATGTTTGCCAATGAAAAGAGCAAAAGTGGTTGAACAGGTAACACTTGTCCTTGGAAGGTTTAGCATGGATTTTAGGAAGTTATTTTGCAGTAAATGTTTGCCACCGGGGGCTGGGCCCACGCCCTGCAGAATGGTCTCCTACATTTTACGATTTTCACTTCTCTGCTAAAATCTTGTCCTTGAAGATTTTATAATTATGTTATGTTATCTAGCATGGACCTGTGTTTTCCTTGGATTTTATTTCTTGTCTTACTTTTACTGAGTACTAGACATTATGTATGAAACACTGTAGTGATCATTTGATGCCATTTGATCATTTGAAGATAATGTTATCTTCTTAAAATGATTTATTTTGCTTTGGTGGAATGTTATATTTAGGGGAGCTCACTTTAATACAGTCTGTAACTGAGTTGATTTGGGTTTGAGCATTAGTCTTACGAGAGTAATGGTGCATTTTTGCATACCTTTGCTAATAGGATACAGTCCTTCTAGGGATCACAATGGAAAATCCTGGGTATTTAGGAGTGTCTCACTGTTTGGTAAGCCTTAGCTCCAATTGCTGTCCTAACCTACATTTTTAAAACACCACTTGTAAGAATTTTAGAAGCTACCCTGGCTGATGTAGCTCAGTGGATTGAGCGCAGGCCTGTGAACCAGATGATCGCGGTTCAATTCCCAGTCAGGGCACATGCCTGGGTTGCAGGCCAATTCCCGGCAGGGGACGCACCAGAAGCAACCACACATTGATATTTCTCTCTATCTCTCCTTCCCTTCCCCTCTAAAGATAAATAAATAAAATCTTTTAAAAAAAGAATTTTAGAAGCTCTTCTCAGCTTTTTAAAATCTCAGCTGTTGTATGTGGGTCAGGAAATGCATCTGAGGGAAAAGCTATGCTAAAAGGCTAGATCATCTCTTCATTTTAACTCTTGTTCTTGGCTTCTTAAATCCAATCTTAAGTCCTTATATCCTAGATCTCCAATACCTTCAAACAGGTAGGGTTTTAAAAATTTGGCTTGCTTTTGTTGTATTCTCTGTAGGAGACTTGGGCTGCAAGAACCTGGTTCTTAAATGCTGGAAATACAAACCTTTTCATATTTTTAATTATAGTCCCAATTGATCTCTCTATATGTAGCTAAACTTTCTCCAACCCCCAAATATGTATTTTCAACTGCCTAATACACATCTTTATATTAATGTCTCATGGTTATCACAAATTCAACTTATACAAAACAGGATTTATTAATTCATTGAATCCTGTTACAACTTCTACATTTTATATCAACACAGGGGTCATCCAAACTAGAAACTGAAGAGTTATTTTAAATTATTTCCCTCATGCTTTATGTTTAAGAAGTCAACATCACTAAAACTTACTCTCTCTTTTTCACTTCTTGGTCTGAATCATTGCAATAGCTACCCATTACTTTCTTCCACACTCTAGTTGTTATTAAATGTACCCTTACTAATGCATTTCCCCCTATTTAAAATTTTTCTCAAATGTAAATCCAAGCCTATTTTCCCCCTACTTAAAAACTCTTCAGTGACTTAACTACTGTCTCTACAAGATATAGTTCAATACTTTGGTTATCAATATTTGATGATTTGACTTATCATCTAGCCTCTAACTACCTCTCCAATTTTCACTCTTGACTTATTCCTGTGATTGTTTTAATGATACATATTTATTTTAGCTATTGAATTGTACTATGATCTTTCTCACATTTCTGTTTTTGCTTGAGTTAATCTTTCTATTTGAAATGTCCTCCCACCTTTCATTCCACTTGGTAGACAACGAACCCCCAGCTGAGAGGCTGTATCCTTCATGAAACTGTATTCCCTCCTCTTTCCCACAGAAGGATCATTTTCTCTTCTGTGCTACTTCAAGTTTTTCGTACTTCTGTTAATATACATATTTCACTGCATAGTCTTGATTTACATGTTAGTTTCTTTCCCTAAGATAAAAACTTTTTGCTGTGAGGCACCTTATTTTCATACTCCATAGTTTAATATATTCATTGGTGTGCAGTAGACACTCACTCAATGTATAGAAGTGATAAACATGAGCTAAGAACTGAAATTCTGAGAAGCATGAAATCTTAATTTATAGTATTAAGATAACAATTGATGAAGCTTCTTGAGAGACAAAGCAGGAAACAAACACATGAAAAACAGCAGCATATTTAAAAGGGAACAACATGTACTCACTGGCATGATTAACATTGCTGAGCAAGAATTTCTGTAGTCCTGTTCCATATTAAAAGAGAGGGTGAATCCAAATTCAGAACTTATCCTTGAGAAATTCTTTGTGGAAAATCAGCCTGTATTCTTAGGGGGAAAAAATTGAACAGGTGATCCAAACAATGATAAAAAGTAAGAAGCAAGGGGGAATGAAAGGAAAGAAAGAGCAGAGGTTTGCAGGTGTAGCTCAGGAGCTCCAAACCAGGAAGCTGCTTAAGTGTTTGTGACATTAAAAACAAAACAAAACAAACAAACAAACAAAAAACACCCAGAGGACTAGTAGATGGGGACATGCCATTCATTACTCACATTACCGGAGACAGCACCAAAGGCGGTGTGTTGATGTGAGACAGACAGCACCTCCTCCAGTTGAGGCTCATTTAAAGAGGTCCCAGACAAAGGCAGCACCGGTCCAGGTGGCAGAAACTTACATGTGGCCTGGAGCTACAATACTTCACTGGGTATTTGCAGAAGGAAAAGGTCAAGAAACAGTCATAGGACAAGAAGCCGCTCCCAAAAGGAGCTAAAAAAGGAGTTACAATCTGTTCTCAGAACAGTACACATTCCCCTGGCCAGCCCCCATTGCAGGTGGTGGGGGAGCCATATGCTGGCAGAAAGAAACGTTCATGAGAAGTCAAACGAGAACAATGAAGGGACTATGAATTGGATGCCTTTTTTGATTCGTACTTTATTCAGGTAGAAGCTAGATTAGGTAGAAGAACTAAGAGTGAAATGTACTCTTTATTCATAGGGCATAAGTTATTTAAAGTTTTCCTGAGAATAATACAGTAACATGCTCTCAAGTCTTCACAGTCTGCACTCCAGAGAAAATCATAGATCTTGTTTGTGGCATCTTAGGAAAACTCCATTAGAGAGAGCTGAAAGCTCTTCAGAGTACCTAGAAAAAAATTATTTGTTGTAAGAATATCAGACTTAAATAGGAAAAAGCTTTCCACTTAGGGCCTACAAAAATATGTGCAAAGAAATTTCTTGAATACTGAGAAGAAAAAAATCCAACTTGTTTTATGTTTTCTTTTGCACAAAATCTGTAGGTTTTGAAGCAACGTTGTTATACAGAAATATCATTAGGGTTCACATCAGGTCTGGGCACCAGGAAAAATCTCACATTTCCAAGGTTTTTAAAAACTGCTCTCAGCTTCCACTGTAACAGTTGAAAGACCATCTTCATTACTACGACCCTGAAAAAAATTAACCTCTTTTAAATCATGTTTCTTAAAATCATACATGTAATAAATACTTTTAAAAATACAAGCAATCCTAATGTTTATAGAATAAAATGTTAAAGTTCCATTTGTCCTCATTCTGTCCAATCTCTACCACAACCACTCTTTTAATTCCTATTGGGCTACTTGTAACTTTTGCTTTACTTCTAGACTTTCATAGTAAAAAATATTCATGGTCTTCCTTAACAAGAACAGCTGCCAGCATCCCAGAAGTCACCTTGTCATGGTGTTTCCCAATTACTACTTATTCCTTCCCTTCAAAAGTAAGTCATTGTGACTCTTAGGTAATTAAGCTTTTGCTTTCTTTTTAGTTTTACCAGGGAGCTTGTATTTTCCCCTAAAAATTGTAGTTTTAGTTTTGCCTGGTTTCAAATTTCATGTGAATAGAATCATAAAGTATGCTTTTGTGTTTGACTTCTTGCACTCAACATTATATATATGAGATTCATTCATGTTGGTAAATATAGGTGTTGTTCATTGTAATTACTGTGTAGAATTTTATTAGAACAATATATCTCAATATATTCACTGTACATCCATTTGCATTGTTTATACTTTGGAGCTACTATAAAGTACATATATAAATTTCCTAGAAGAATATTTGGTAGTATGTACATATGTGTGCACATTTCTATTGGATGTATACTAAGGACTAAAGTTACTGGTAGGGTATGCACACCTTAACTTTTAGTAATTAATGCCCAAAATTTATATAATTTATTTTCCAACTGGGAATGTGTGAGATATTTCTTTTACCCAGTCATTACCATCACTTAAAAAATTACATTGTGAAATTTAGTCATTCTGCTAAGTACTTAATATTTTATTGTAGTTTTATTTTAATATTATTATTGAAATATTTGATTTGTGTCTAAAGCTTTTGTTTTTCTATATGTTTCATGTACTTTATGTTCTCCCTTTACCTGTTTTTTAAAAAATAAATACTTTGTGTATCATTTTAAATTTGATATTTACTATGATTTTTTTGAGTTTTCTTAGTTTTCATTGGTCTAGGGATTATAATATACATCTTAATTTGTCATAATCTGCTTCAGATGAATGCTAACTTAATCCCAGTAAAATATAGAAACTTTGTCCTCATGTAGGTCTCATGTAGGTCTCATTTCTTCCCCCTTCTTTTGTGTTATTACTGTCATGCATATATTACATACCTATGCCATACATATAATATATTGTGACAGTTATTGCTTTTGTAATCTTAAATCTTTTAAAATTTCATAGAAAAAAATAGAGAAATACTATATCTATAGAATAGGGGTTGGCAAACTATGGATCTGGACCAAATTTGGGCCACCACCTGTGTGGTAAAGTTTTATTGAAACAAAGGGATACCCATTCATTTATGTATGGTCTATGGCTGCTTTCATGCTACAAGGTACAGTCGTGTAGAGTTGTGATAGATGGAATTAAGATTGATAATAACATGACTTTAAAATAAGGAGATTAAGATTACCTGGGTGGGCCCAGTGCGATTTATGCCATAGTCATTTAAATCAGTTAAGGAAACACCAAAAATATACTTATACTGTTTTTAGAGCAATCTACATAATTACCTTTACTGATGCTCTTTATTTCTTTATGTGTACTTGTGTTCCATTTGGTGTTGCTTTCTCTCAGTTTAAAGAACTTCCTTTGGTGTTTCTTATAAAGCAGTTAGTCACACAGTCTCTGTCTTTTTTCATCATGTATATCTTTATTTCATCTTCACTTTTGAAGAATAGTTTTATTTTTATTTATTTTTTAAAGATTTTATTTATTTATCTTTAGAGGGGAAGGGAAGGAGAGAGGGAGAGAAATATCAATGTATGGTTGCCTCTCATGTGTCCACTGCCGGGAACCGGGAACTGGGAACTGGCCTGCAACCCAGGCATGTGCCCTGACTGGGAATCGTACAGCGATCGTGTGGTTTGCAGCCCCACGCTCAATCCACTGAGCTACACCAGCCAGGGCTGAAGAATAGTTTTAAAAGAGAATTCATGCTGACTATTTTTTCCTCCAGTACTTTAATACACTAATCCACTACCTTCAGGACACCATTGTTTCTGATGAAGAATCAGCTGCTAATCTTATTGTGGTTACATTGTATATGAAGAACCATTTTTCTCTTGTTTTAAAGATTTTCTCTCAATTTTTTAAATCAGTTTGGCTCTGAAGTGTCTAGGAATGAATCTCTTTGTGTTTATTCTAATTGGAGACTATTGAGCTTCCTAATGTATAGAATAATATTTTCTATTAAATTTGGGAAAATTTTGGCCATTTTAGTTCAAGTTTTTTCTGTTCTCTCATTTTTGGGGATCTCATTATTCACATGTAGGTGTAATTAGATGGTGTCCCAATGATCTCTGAGACTTTGTTAGTTTTTCTTGTCCTTTTCTCCCCCTGTTCTTCAGTCTAGAGAATTTATATTGCTCTGTCATGTTTGCTGATTTTGTCTTCTGTCAACTCAAATTGGTTCTTAAGCTCCTCTAATAATTTTTTTCATTTCAGCAATTCTATTTTTAAACTCCAGGATTTCCATTTCTTTCTTTTTAATAATTTATAATCTCCTTTACTTCTATTTTATTTTAAAAATTAAACAGATTCATTGAGATGTAATTAATATACAAATAACTGTACATAGTTAATGTGTACAATTTGATAAATTCAGACATATACAAACACTATGATACCATCACCACAATCAACATAATAAACATTGATAATCTTATTTGATGAGCTATTATCATCCATTCTTTAGACATATTTTCCTTTAGTCTTTTAAGTCTTTCTTTGTGAAATTCAACATTTGTTTTCCTCTCCCCTCAAAAGATGGCTTTTTTCCAAGTGTATGGTTCATTATTTCTCATTCTTTGCATGCTATATTTTGTTGTTGTTTAAGAATGGATACATCATTGTATCCTGTATCCAGGATACAGTATAGTATTATAACAACGTTGGGTTCTGACCACTTCTTCTTCCCCCAGGAGAGTTGTTACTGCCACCTTTTGTGACTCCCCTACATTGATATTGTGGAGTCCAGATCTCTTGCAGTGGGATCCACCCTTTGTCAGTGAATAAGTGTAGCTTAAGGAATATATTCAAAGTTTAAACTATTTGTAAATCTGCCCCAGCTTTTATTCTGTGTTTGCAAGGCCTCTTATTCAGCCAAGTATAATTAGTTTACTAAGACCCTCTCCAGCCTCCTCAGTGCAGGCATAGATAGCTCTTGACACATCTATAATCTTCCAGACCACAGGAATAAGTAGGATATCACCAAGGTCCACTCTGGCTCTCTTGTTCTCAGAGTCTCTTTTTAAGTTTCTAACCAGTTACCAGTCAACTTCTTGTCCTAACAAGTATTGTGATTTCAATTAGGCTAGATGTTATATTGGTTTTTCAAAATTGTTTGCTACTGAGATCTCTACTGTTATAATGACACTTCTGGTCATGGAAATTTCTGTGCTTTCCTATAAATAAAATCAGCCATCTGCAGTAGTGAGACTGCTGGTCTCCACAGTCTAACTCACCCAGGTAAACTTCTGCAAAATGGAACCTGGTCGGGGGTGGGAAGCAGTTGAGAAAAATCAAAGTAGCACCAAGCTAAAATGTCACAGACACCCACTATTCTTACTGAGGTTCAGTAAATTTTCTTAAATACTTCTCATTTGTTGTATTCTTTGATAAGTGTCCAGAACAGTTAAAAACTGTTTATTGACAATTATCTCCAGTTTTATCATTTCTTTTTCAGGACATTCGCCAGATCCTCACTCGGGGATTCTGGAAGTCCCACACATTTTTTATTCTTGGAAAACTGTTTTTCCGTGTAGCCTCACAGTTACTTCTGCACTTCAATTAGCCTCTGCTTAGAATGCTTTCCCCTTACCACCCTGTGTAAAATAATCTGTGCTTTATCTCTTTACTCTGTTTTATTTCATTTCATAAAATTATTGTACATGTGTTTATTGTCTTTCTCCCCATTGGAATGCAAACTCCCTGAGGATAGGAATGCTGTCTTATTAATCACTGCATCCTTAGTGTCTATTACAATGTCTAATGTATAGTAAGCTCTCTATAAATATTTGTGAAAGAATGAATATATATATATATATATATATAGTCTTTTTAAGCTGTGAGAAACTAAATCATTTGCATAAACTTTTCTGGTACTGTGAATTATTACAGCAATTTGGGATATTATTAAACTTGCAATTACAGTTGACACTTAAACAATACAGGTTTGAACTGAAGATTCTGTTCAATAAACATATTGGAAAACTTTTTAGAGATTTGTGACAATTTGAAAAAACAGATGAACTGTGTAGAGTAGAAACATTGAAAAAAATAAGAAAAGTTAGGTATGTCATGAATGCATAAAATATATGTAAACAGCAGTCCATTTTATCACTTACTACCATAAACTATACACAAGTTATTATAATACATTTCAATGCACCATAGCTTATGCATAAAACACTGACTATACACAGAACCATTCACAGTTGAGAGAAATGTAAACAAACAGATGCCATATTAAACCCTAACTGCATAAAATTAACTGTAGTTCTTACTGCACTATTGTAATAATTTTGTAGCCATCTGGTGTCATTGTGGTGAGCTCAAGTGTTGCAAGTACCTGCTTAAATGTCATGTGATGCTAATCAACTCCACATGACTTTTTCTCTTCAGTATACTGAGTATTGCAGTAAAAAGTGATCTCACAGTTGTTACATATTTTTCATCGTGTTACGTATGATATTGTAAACTATGAATAACACCATGGGACCCAATATTAATGATGCTGGAAGTGGTCCCAAGAAGCAGAGAAAGGTCATGACATTCCAAGAAAAAGTTGAATTGCTTGGTATCTAGCACACATCCATGGATTGAGGTCTGCAGCTGTGCCTGACCACCATTTCGAGATAAAGAAAACCAAATGTAAAAACAAAAGGAAATTTGTGACACTGCCACTACAGCTATGACAGCAGACACAAAAGCCTTGCATTTTTTTTGTGAAATATCTTTTTCTCTTGCATTGAAAATGCAGCTTTTGTGTGGGTGCAGGATTATCTTAAGAACTACTTACCTATAGACTCTAATGTGATTCAAGAAAAAACAAAGTCATCACATGACAACTTAAAGCAAAAGAAAGTGAAGGAGCTAGAGCTGGAGAATTTAATGCCAGCAAAGGAGAGTTTGATAATTTTAGAAAGAGGGGGGCTTAAAAAAAAACATGGAGATAACAGGAGAAGCAGCATCTGCTAACCAAGGGGGAGACGAATTCTAAGAAGCCATTAAGAAAATTGTGAAGAGAAAGCATATCTGACTGAACAGGTTTTTAATGAAGATGAAAATGTCCTATGCTGTCAAAAAAAAAAAAAAAGAAAGGCCACAGAGGATATTATTAGCAAAGAAGAGAAAAGAGCACCAGGATCTAAGGCAGAAAAAGACAGACTAACCACTGTTTGGTGCAAATACAGTAGAATTTATGATCAGGACCACTCTTATCTATAAAGCTGCTCCTTCCCTAAGTCTTGGGAAAGATAAATGCCAGCTGTCGGTCTTTCAAGAAAGGAGGACTGGACAACAAAAATTCTTTTTCTGGATTGGCTCCATTGCTTATTTTCCCTGCAGTCAGGAAGTACCTAAGCAGCAAGCAACTGCCTTTTAAAGTTCTTTTGATATTGGACAATGCACCCGGCCACCAGGAACCCCATGAGTTCAACACTGAAAGTGTTGAAGTGGACTACTTGCCCCCAAACACAGCATCTCTGATTCAGCCTCTACATTAGAGGATCAAAAGGACCTTTAAGGGTCATCATTATACATGGTATAATGTATACCAAGAATTTTCAATGGTATGGAATAGAACCCTGACAGAGAGAGCATCAGGAAAGCCTAGAGAATGATTACAACAGTGTCATTACAGAATTATATTGCTGTAGAGTATGCCTCTTTCTCTCTCACAATTGGAGAAACTGCATATCAGCCTGTCATCCCACATAAATGATTTCTTTAAAATTGTAACAATGTTTCTGATACTGTATTATTAATTTGACTATAATACTGTATGTAACAAAGGTTTTATAATGATTTAATCATTAGAGTATAGGCTGATACTATGAGGCAATCATATCCATTACACTAGCAATCATATTGCTGTTTTTCATTATCAATGCATAAACCCTTAAACCTATGAAATATGAATTTTTTCACATATTTTCATTTTTGATGTCTAGTGTTAGTAATATGCATAACCTGTAAGACAATATTGATGCTCACAGACAATTCATCCTGTAAATAGATGGCATAAACTTATAGTATTTATAAACAAAGTACTATAAATGTATTTTTCTTCCTTGTAATTTTCTTAGTAATAATTTTTCTAGCTTACTTTATTGTAATAATGTAGTAAACAATACATATAACATACAAAATATGGGTTAATTAACTGTTTATGTATCAATAAGGTTTCTGGTCAATAATAGGCTATTAGTAGTTAAATTTTGGAGGAGTGAAAAGTTATATGCAGGTTTTCAATTGCTAAGCTCACTTAACTCCTGTGTTGTTCAAGGGTCAACTGTACACTTAAACAAATCAAATACCTACAGAAATACTAGTCTTACATGCAAAGACATATGTATTGAGATGTTTACTGCATCATTCTTTATAATTCAAAAAATTGGGAAAAAAGTGAAATATTCAGCATAAAGGAATGTTAAAATGAAATCTAAGGAAAAGTATAATGCTATTAAAAGGCATTGTTTAGATATGCTTTATAATAAAAAGATTTTTATGGCAGTTGAAGAAAATGCATGTGACCAAATAATGAGTTTGATCACACAATTAGTAACAAAGAAAACTCTGAGTGTGCCTGTCTGTCTGTGTCTTTTTATGTAGATTTGTCTGTGTGAGTATGAAAAAATTACATTAAGAAGACAATAACTTTTTACTCGAAGTTTTTACTCTTTTATTTGTTTCAAGTAGTCTTTTTGTAATCTTATAAACAATAAGGTGAAAAAATAAAAAAGGAAATATCACATATTCCATTTTAGCAATTCTAAACATATTGTATCAGTGCACTTCATCTCCTCATAGAATGTGCTTACTAAAATCAATATTTCTTAATATGCTAGAGAGTAAATAAACACTTACCAAATCAACACAGCCAAAGATGCAGTATGTGAATGCAATAGTTGATTCCAAGGAATAGGAGAACAGCAAAATCCGAGAAACTTCCCTCCCAAGTTTCTGACATCAGAAAACATGAAGAAATTTGCATTATTATTTTAGTAAGAACAAGTATGTTCAGGGAAGGAGCTTCTAGTATGAGAAGAAAATAGGAAGAATAAATAAGCCTCTTTTACTATTTGCTTTCCCGAGGCGTTTCTACTCCTTTGTCTTCTGCTCTACTTTTTCTAGCTTTTATTCCCCTGATTCATTATCCCTGTAGTGAACTCACAATCCAAACTCTTCAGTCAAGAAGATCTGACTTACTGTAACTTCCAACCAAGATGGAAGTGAAGGTAGATATGTTTTGCTTCTTTGCACAACCAAAAGAAGGACAACAACTAATCTAAAAACAAACAAACAAAACAACCAGAACTGCCATAAAATCAAACTGTATGGAAGTCTGACAACCAAGAAGTTAAAGAAGAAACATTGATCTAGACTGGTAGGAGGGGTGGAGTCTAGAAACCAGGGAAGAGAGGATGTGCAGCAAGGCAGTGGACCAGCCAGGCAAGGTGGAGGCTGGTGGATCAGGCACCTGGGAGAAACAACTGGGGAGCAAGACAGACCATGCAACCAGGGTTCCAGGGCGGGCAACTAAAAGCCCGAAACCTCTGATTGTAAAAACATGGGGGTTGTCACAATGAGATACCACTTAATAACAGTCAGAATGGCTACCATGAACAAAGAAACAAACAACAAGTGTTGGAGAGGTTGTGGGGAAAAGGGGACCCTAGTTCACTGTTGGTGGGATTGCAGACTGGTACAACCACTATGGAAAGCAGTATGGAATTTTCTAAGAACACTAAAAATGGACGTGCCTTTTGACCCAGCAATTCCACTGCTAAGAGTATATCCTAAGAACCCTGAAACACCAATCCAAAAGAACCTATGCACCCCAATGTTCATAGCAGCACAATTTACAATACTCAAGAGTTGGAAGCAACCTAGGTGCCCGTCAGTAAATGAATGGATCAAAAAACTATGGTACATATACACAATGGAATTTTATGCTGCAGAAAGAAAGAAGGAGCTCCTACCATTTGCAACAACATGGATGGAACTGGAAAGCATTATGCTGAGTGAAATAAGCCAGGTGTTGAAGAACAAATGTCATATGATCTCACCTTTAACAGGAATCTAAACAACAAAACAAACAAGCAAGCAAAATGTAACCAAAGACACTGAAATACAGAACGTGCTGAAAGGGTCCAGAGTGGAGAGGGAAGAGAATCACAGGGGAAAAGGGGAAGGACTCACATGAACAAGTATAAAGGGCACATGGACAATAACTAAGGTGGGGGGCAGAGATGGAAGGGAGGTGGGGAGCACTGGGGGGAGCAGGGCTGGGAATACAAAAAAGAAAACTGTACTTGAACAAGAGTTAAATAAAAAATTTAAAAAACATGGGGCTTGTGTCAGTGGTAGAAACTCCCAGCCTCACAGGAGAGTCTGCTGGAGAGATCCACTAAGTCCTAGAACATACACAAGCCCACCCACCCTGAAATTAGCACCAGAAGGGCCCGATTAGCTTGTGGGTAGTGGGGGATGTGACTGAAAGCTGGCTGAAAGCCTAGCAAGTTGCATTGTTTCCTCTCAGATCTGTCCCCCACATACAGTACAAAAACCAAGCAAACTCAGTTGTCCTGCCCTGACAAATTCCTAAGGCCCCACCCCTTAAAACATAACAGGTGCACCAAGACAAAGGAATATGGCCTAAATGACAGATCAAAACTCCAGAAAAAGAAATAAGCAATGAGGAGATAACCTATCAGGTGCACAGTTCAAAATACTGGTAACCAGGATTCTCACAAAAATGATTGAATACAGATACAAAATTGAGGAGGAAGTGAAGGCTATGCAAAGTGAAACAAAGGAAAATATACAGGGAACCAACGGTGAAGGAAAGGAAACTGGGACTCAAATCAACAATTTGGAATGCTAAGAAATAAACATTCAACCAGAACAGAATGAAGAAACAATAATTTTTTAAAAATGAGGAGAGGTTTAGGAATCTCTGGGACAACTTTAAATGTTCCAACATCTGAATCATAGGGGTGCCAGAAGAAGAGGAAGAGCAACAAATTGAAAGTTTATTTGAAAAAAATAACAAAAGAGAACTTCCACAATCTGGTAAAGGAAATAGACTCCAGGAAGTCCAGGAAGCTCAGAGAGTCCCAAAGAAGTTGGACCCAAGGAAGCACACACCAACGCACATCATAATTACACTAACCTAGATTAAAGATAAGGAGAGAATCTTCAAAGCAGCTAAAGAAAAGGCGACAGTTACCTACAAAGGAGTGCCCATAAGACTAACACTTGATTTCTCCAAAGAAACCTTGCAGGCAGGAAGGGGCTGGAAAGAAGTATTTGAAGTCATAAAAGGCAAGGACGTACATCCAAGATTACTCAATCCAGAATATGGGAGGGCAGATAAAGTACTTCCAAGATAGAATAAAGTTAAGGGAGTTCATCGTCACCAAGCCTTCATTATATGACATGTGAAAGGGACTTACCTAAGACAAAGATCAAAGCTATAATCAGTAAAATGACAACAAACTCACAACTATCAATAACTGAGCCTAAAATACAAAACAAACTAAGCAAACAACTAGAACAGGAACAGAACCACAGAAATGAAGATCACATGGAGGGTTATCAGCGGGGAGTGGAAGGGGACAGAATTGGGGGAAAAGTAGAGGGAATAAGAAGCATAACTGGTAGGTACAAAATAGACAGGGGAAGGGGTTAAGAATAGTATAAAACATGGAGAAGCCAAAGAACTATATGTATGACCCATGGACATGAACTAAGTGGGGAGAATTCTGGTAGGAGCAGGATGCAGGCTGGAGGCAGATAAAGGGGAGAAAAAATGGGGCAACTGTAAAAGTATAATCAATAAAATATACTTAAAAATAAAAAAAAAGATTTGACTTTCCTGTCTCCAATGATAAGATGGCTACCAAGAGATTTTATCAAGCAATCCTCAGGTATTAAAACAGTTATTATTAATTACAAACTTTCTCAAATTTACATGTGTGGTAATAATAAAAAATCACATAGAAATTTGTGTAATATCATATGGAAGAATGAGTAAATTAAGAATTCAAAGAATGATGCTTTACTGGGAAGTACAGGGTGATGGTGATTGCTGGGTTAAATAAAGTAGACCCCTTTGGTTGCCATCTGAAAAGAAAGATACTTTCAACTCTTGATCCATTCAGGATTTGGTCCTGAATAAGGGACCAAATCTGTGCAGGCTTTCTGAACTCATTCAGTTATTACTTGGAATGCCATCCTTCCTCATGAAATATTCTACTAATTCTGAAAATAAGTGTCGTTTTTGTACTGGCTATGGAAAGATGAGAATGATATTCAGACCTAAAAAGAATAATATCATAATTATCTTTTCTTTGGTTCCTTCTTTTGTCCTTTTTTGTTGGGTTTATTTAATGCATTTTGTATGAAATAAAGTATGAGGTGGTAGGAATTAGATGGTAAGAATGAAATGACAAAATATTCCTGTTTTCTCAAGGTTTATAATCAAGTAGAAAAGACAGAAAGATAATACTAGGCAACATATGGTAAAGCTAAATATACCAAAATGGATGAAGACTTGCTCAATAATAATAGGGGACAGGAGATCCACCCTAAATCATTCATATCTAGGAGGGCTCATAAAAAGGTAGGACCTTTGAAATAAGAGTAGAACTGAGAAAAGGGAAGTGGGGAAGCAGCACTCTAGGCATCTTTAATTTACTTGTTTCTTTCTAACCTTTCTTATTCCAGAAAGAACTCAATAGCATAAATTACAAGTGTGACAAAATAATTAAGAAATGGAGACATAAAAAAGGACGAACAATATTGCTAAAATATATATCACATAATCTATGGTTTGATAATGTTAGCAAAAAACTGAATGCAAGAAAGAGTATGACATGTTGAGAAAACAATAAAATGTTTAACTCAAGTTACAGTGTTCACTCATGTACGATACGGCAAGAGAAAGACTATAGAGGGTTTGAGATGGCAAGGTGAAGAATTCTGATTTAATTTTCTTGGCAGAAACATGATCATAACACTTTTTTGCTGAAAAGCACTTGTGACTTCTTAGTGGGCAAGATTATAAAAAGTCATTTTTCCCATATTTCTTAATTTATATGTTAGTGTTATTCTCAAACCCTCTCCCTGAAAGTAGCAAGACGTCTGCCAAATAAGGTCAAGAACAACAGAGAGAGTGACTGAGTTCTGGACACATAATTTAAGCTTCTGAATGCAATTTAAGTCAGTAAGTGCCCCTTTTTTTTTACTTCAGTCACTTTGGGTTGTCACAAGAAAAAGGGTTCTAATTAATAAAAATTTAAGTAGGAAAAAAACAATAGTTGGTAATTGGGAAGACAGTGAAGAGAGAAGCGTGAATGGTTACAGAAAAGTTTGAGCCTAGGAGATTGAAACAAGGGAGTTTTGCAGCACAGTATGTTCGAGGTAAATATTTTCCATTTTTATCTGTTGTATTTGAGATGATGATGCGAGAAGCATATCTAAGTAGAAAAGTCAAGCTGGCCATTAGAACAAGAAGACTGGAGTTTGGGAGACAGACAAAGCAGTTAACTAATAGATTGTGCTATTTTCTCCATTTACACATAAAGAAACTAAGGAACAAGGAAGTTAAGAAACTTGTCCAAGGGGGTCACACACAGTGAGTACTGAAGATGGTATTTGAATAAAGACAGTCTGGCTCTGGATTTATACTATTTACCATTTTGCTCTATGAGGAGTATATTCTGAGGCATACACTTTGGGGGTTGCCAGAACCTACCTATGAACACTGGTAATTTGATGAGTTTGTGGATTTAGTCAAGCCACGTGTTCATGTTAGAAAGACTGGCATACAGGAAATCCTATACAATAGTTTTGTAAATGTAGGTAGATAATTCTACAATATCTCTAAAACAAGAGATGTAAGCCTAACATACAAGTTCATTTTGTGTAACAAATCACAGCAAATAAAGCTGAAACATGCGTTTGGTGGGTTGTGAAACTGATCATTAACACTGAGTTTGGGTCAGGTAAATATAGTTTGCAATGCTTTGTGATAATATTTGCAAAAGGTAGGCCTTAACAATTATGTTATGTTATCTTTTTAAAAAATATTTTATTTATGTATTTTTAGGGAGAGGGCAAGGGAAGGAGAGAGGGAGAGAAATATCAATGTGTGGTTGCTTCTCATGCGCTCCCTACTGGGGTCCCGACCTGGCTCACAAACTAGGCAAGTGCCCTGACTGGGAATTGAACAAACAACCCTTTGGTTCGCAGGCCAGCAGTCAATACACTAAGCCACACCAAGCAGGGATTACGCCATATTATCTTAAACTGATGACTACAAGTTTATGAATAAGAGTGGTAAGCTACAATAACCTGACATTACTCTATACTTGATTCCCTTCCTTATCTTTGGCCCAAAAATTAGAACTGAAGATTCGTATATCAAATTTCCAGGGCCAGTGGAGAATTTTCTTATAATTTATAGGAGAAATCTGACTCATGCTTAATTAAATCAATATACCATTAATTACACACAATCTGTTTTGGAATTATTGTACCTTCTCTCATCTCCACGGTTGGGTTCCTTCCACTGATGATCCTACAGAGGGGGTTCCTGGAGGGAGCGGGAAGTTTATCCCTCACCTATGGTGACTTCTACTCATTAGAAATATGTTTGAATTAAAACTTTCAAACAGTCCTTTGTTTCGCTCTGTTGCTCAGTAACAAAGAGGAGCTCCACTCCAATCTGTTATGATCTTACATGGAAGATTCTACAAGCACTACAGCACTAATAATCTGTGATTCTAAACCTGGAGCCAACACAATTGGAAAAAAAACTATTATGATATCAGTAAAAATACTGACATTTATGTGGTACTTAAGGGCTTAAAGCAAAACTCACATGAGATACAAAAATAGGCTGCTCAGGAAATGTTATACATTAAACCTGAAGTTACGAGGCATCTATAATCCCAGCTATGTGCATTAATAGGAGAGTTCTTTTGTCAGTTATGGGAATGGTTTTAAGGTCTAGCATCACACTTTTCTTTCTTTAAAAGGATCATCAGTGAAACCATGCCTAATGCAGATACACTTACCACCAAAGCCTTCAAATTATTTACTCGCTCTATTTTAATTGGATATATCAATAATTCAAATATTCTAGTAATATTTACAAAGAATTATGATATAATCATTTTTTAGGTAGAATTTTCTATTTTTTAGTTAGAGCTTACTATTAAAACAAAGAATTTTGTGAGGACCAATAAAATCCTTATTTTACCTCCTAAGTCTTCAAAACCATTCCTTCAAAATGAAAGGAATCATTTTGAAATTGAGATGTTCCTACAGAATTGGTCACTTACCGCTTGTCCATAGTTCCTATATGACACAGAATCAAACCTAGACAACTCTAATATAGTCAACGCTACTCCAATGACTGTAACAATTATGCAGAAGATGTGCAAGATCAAAGCACATGCAACCTGAAAAGAAGATATAGGTTAAATTTATTACAATCAGAATAAGCACTTCGGTTAGGCAGTGTGCTAAAAAAAATCACGTTGTTAAAACCAGTCTAGTTTCTGAAACTTTACAAATGTTGGTACGCTTGCCATTAGAATAAA
Source organism: Sturnira hondurensis (assembly GCF_014824575.4). Lineage (NCBI taxonomy): Eukaryota > Metazoa > Chordata > Mammalia > Chiroptera > Phyllostomidae > Sturnira > Sturnira hondurensis. The sequence continues at coordinate 808,346 of NW_028084511.1, read as the reverse complement.
TTATTTTTCTGATTTGTATAAAACACAGTTAATTTGGAGAAAACACAAAAATATCATCACATCATTAAGCATAAATCTTTCATTTGGGCTAAAAATTTTACAATCTTCTGAGTCAGTTGGAAGAAAGCCTTATAAGATGTCTAACAAAAGGAGTTCACTGCAAACAGAAAAATAGAAGAAAAAGATGGAAAAGGACTACTTGTAGAAATAAGCCAAACAAGAATCAATGATTTTTAACGCTAAGTTTTAAATCTATAGAAAAAATCCCTTAATATCTCTGGATATCTTTACAGTTATGCGTAGTTTTTCTATCTGTACAATTATGAGATAAGACGAATTCATTTCTAAGGTACTGTTTAACTCTAAAATTTTCCCTTCCCAATAGCTTTCTGCCTATATCAAAGATGGATCTTATTCTGAACATATCCTTTATTTTATTACAAGGTGCAATCCTGTTTGCAAACTGTGTAGTTAGGAAAATGGAGTTTTATGGCAGTATTATGTTTGTATATAAAAACATTAGGTCCTATTACATTTTTGAATAGTACAGTTTATACACTCTTAAGAGAAGGTAGAATACCAAACCAAAAAAAAGCTATATATAAATTTAGAAACCTTTACATATCATAGATCCTAAATAATATAGCATGTTTGTGTACATTAAGGTATGTGCATTTGGATTTTCACTTAATTTCTTCATTTATTTTGCAGGTAGGGTAGATTCCTGCATTGTTTAGATACTCACAGTCTTTTCATTAAAACTTATTTAGCTTTGTGACAAATGATTTCTAGGACACCCTAAACATTTCAACTTACCTGGTGCGGAGTTGGATTCCTTGCTATTTTAATTAAGAAGATTCCTGAAATGATAAACTGGATATAAAAACATATATTTATAAATATTCATTAATAATGCTCATCAACTTAAAATGTATTTTTAACAACTCCCTCTTCTAACTCAATTATTTTTATAATACCAAGAGTGGCAAAATATAAAAAAAAATTAGTTGAAGGTGTCAGGACACATAGTAATGAATTTGAAAGCAATAGTAGGGTCACTAATAACAGAAATATATAGGGGACAGTGTGCAGAATTCAGGTTGTGGTATATGGCAAAGATGACTTAGGTGGTCCTGAATAAGGGATCAAATCTGTGCAGGCTTTCTGCACTCATTCAGTTATGACTTGGAATGCTGTCTTTCCTTGTGAAATGATGCCACTGATTATAAGTACTGTATAATCATACTCAGATGTGGAAAAAAGTGGCCCATGAGTATACTCAGAACTGTGTTTGCATAGAATATATCTCTTAACTGAAACTATGCCACTATGAAGGTAATATCTGCTATTTGTATTTTTGTCTTTGTTTTCAAAAAGAGTTTCATTACTTCACAACAGGGTACTTTGTCTGTTTCCTGGAAGTATAAACTGATGCCACATTTTTTGAAGATGGGCTGAACAAATATTGTTTTTGTTCTATCTGTTGTGTTTTCATTTGTAGGAAAAGAGTATTCATGCTATACACCATACAAAAACAAAAGGCCAAATCTGAATCTTATGAACTCCTCAAGGATAACTTAAATCTACACACTCAGCACTTCATTCTGTAACAAAAGTTGAGATTTCCAAGGACATACATAGTGAAGGTTAAGGGCTAATTCAGAATAAAAAGTAAAAATATCTTTTTAATTTTAAACTGAAGTGCTCTCTAACTTAAACTACCAAACCATGTACTTTACAAAACACCCAAAGTTTATGACCTATGTAAGAAGTTTTGGATTGGATTAAATTTCTTATAATTTTTAGGTAATTTCTTCTAGGAGCTAAATATGCTATTTGGGGGGGAGTAATTTTTTATATTTTTAAAATATATTTTATCAATTATTTCATTACAGTTGTCCCATTTCCACCCCCTTTATTCCCCTCCACCCTGCACACCCTCTCCCACCCACATTCCCCGCCTTTAGTTTATGTCCATGGGCCATATACATAAGTTGTTTGACTTCTACATTTCCTATACTATTCTTAACCTCCACCTGTCTATTTTCTACCTACATATGCTACTTATTGTCTGTACTGTTTTCCCCTCTCTCCTCCTCCCACTCCCCCACTGATAACCCTTCATGTGATCTCCATTTCTGTGATTCTGATCCTGTTCTAGTTGTTTGCTTAGTTTGTTTTTGTTTTAGATGTGGTTGTTAATAACTGTGAGTTTGCTGTCATTTTACTGTTCATAGTTTTTATCTTCTTTTTCTTAGATAAGTCCCTTTAACATTTCATATAATAAGGGCTTGGTGATGATGAACTCCTTTAACATGACCTTATCTGGGAAGCACTTTATCTGCCCTTCCATTCTAAATGAAAGCTTTGCTGGATAGAGTAATCTTGGATGTAGGTCCTTGCCTTTTATGACTTGGAATACTTCTTTCCAGCCCCTTCTGGCCTGTAAGGTTTCTTTTGGGAAATCAGCTGACAGTCTTATGGACACTCCTTTGTAAGTAACTATCTCCTATCTCTTGATGCTTCTAGGATTCTCTTCTTCATTTTAATCTTGGCTAATGTAATTATGATGCGCCTTGGTGTGTTCCTCCTTGGGTCCAACTTCTTTGGGACTCTCTGAGCTTCCTGGATTTCCTAGAAGTCTATTTCTTCTGCCAGACTGGGGAAGTTCTCCTTTATTATTTGTTCAAATAAGTTTTCAATTTGTTGCTTTTCCTCTTCTCCCACTGGTACCCTTATGATTTGGATGTTGGAACATTTAAAGATGTCCTGGAGGTTCCTAAGCCTCTCCTCACTTTTTTGATTTGTTTCTTCACTCCGTTCTGGTTGAATGTTTCTTTCTTCTTTCTGGTCCACACTGTTGATTTGATTCCCAGTTTTTTCCCATCACTGTTCGTTCCCGTATATTTTCCTTTATTTCACTTAGTGTAGCCTTTATTCTTTTCATCTAATTTTTGACCATATTCAACCAATTCTGTGAACATCCTGATAACCAGTATTTTGAACTGTGCATATGATAGGTCGGCTATCTCTTCATTGTGTAGTTGTGTTTTTTCTGGTGCTTTGATCTGTTGTTTTGGGCTATTTTTTTGTCTTGGTGTGCCTATTGTGTAGTAAAGGGCAAAGCCTTAGGTGTTCACCAGGGTGGAACAACCCACATTGCTGCATTGTGACACTGTATGTGGAGGAGGGGTCCAAGAGAGAACAATGCCACTTGCTCAGCTCTCTGCCAGTTTTCAGTTACTTGCCCCACTACCTATAATCAAATTGGGCCCTTCTGGTGTTGATTCCTGGGTGGTTGGGCTTGTGTATGTTCTAGGACCCTGTTGGTTGGAGAGACCAACCAACATGTTGGTCTCTCCAGTGAACTCCCCTGTGAGGCTGGGGGTTTTTCCTGCTGCTGCCTCAACCCCCACAGGTGTTTTCAATCAGAGGTTTGAGACTTTATTTCCCTGCACTGAAACTGGGTCCTGCGGTCTATCTTGCTCTCCAGTTGTTCCTCCTGGTTTATCTATACCCAGTCCGCAATCCGCCACCTCTCTGGGTTTGCCAGCTGCCGCCTTGCCCTTCCTGGTCCTCCAGCCACTGCTTTGCTGAGAGTCCTCTCTGCTCGGCTGCCCGGCTCTGACCCACCTACCAGTCTGGATGAATGTCTCTTCTTTTTCTCCTTGGTTGTCAGACTTCTACACAGTTCAATTTTCTGTCAGTTCTGGTTGTTTTTGTTTTTAAATTTGTTGTTGTCCTTCTTTTGGTTGTGTGAGGAGGTGCAGTGAGTCTACCTACGCCTCCATCTTGGCCAGAAGTCCTAAATATGCTATTTTGATAATATAAATGATTAAATGCTGAGGGACATGAACCATTTATTCAGCTTTTGTTGGCAAATTCACTATTTTTCTCCCATTGTTTTCCAATGCAGTACTTCGACACTTGCGAGCCAATGTGGAAAGGCAGAGTATCTCCTAGAGGCCACTGCTTTGAATAAAGCCCTGTCAGGTAGCGCCCATTTCATCTCCAACAACCCTTCCAGGGTTGTCCAACCCAAGGCCCATGAGCCCCATGTGGCCCAGATGGCTATGAATATGGCCCAACACACAATTGTAAATTTACTTAAAACCTTGTTTTTGCTCATCAATTTTCATTAGTGTTTGTATATTTAATATGCTGCCCAAGACAATTCTTCCTCTTCCAGTGTGGCCCAGAGGTGCCAAAAGGTTGTGCACCCCTGAGGCAAGGCTTAGACCATTGGTTGTAAGAACAGGATAAGTTGTCTCCCTGCTCCTTGCTGCTATTTCCAACCATTCTCTTTCCTCTAGCTTTGAATCAAATGTCATCAGATTCTATCACCCACTGTCTCTCCTGGTGAAAGTAATGTGTTGACTCCTTGGTTGCTCTCCTCTTTCTAGGTAATTTGAATCTCATCTTTAACTCTCTTTCTAACGTCTCTTAATCTTTGTTATTTTTAGTATGTATGTATATATATATATATATATATACACATATTAATACACACACACACACATATATATATATATACACATTCCTTCATATATATACATTCCTACATATATATACATTCCTTCTAATACCCTGGGCTTGTGGTTCTTTAAATTTATGTCCTTTGATCCTTTAACTCTATCCTATTTCAATCACTCACTCTCATATTTATTCTCTTGTTCTTGTTTCTACCAGTAACTGTAACATCTTTCAAATCTCAGTTTCAAATATCCCACTCTGACCACCAACTTCTATCATTCTAGCTCATGCCCCCATCTAGATTTATAATCTGAGACCTTCACCCCAGTTACAGTCTCTCCATCACTCTCTTAAATTCCATGGTCAAACTCTATAAACATTCACTTATTTATATACACTCTCAACTCCTTTGCATCTTTCTTGTTTAGTCACAGCTGCATGCTTAGACCAAAATCCTGATTAAGTGCAGTTCTTCTTACTGCACACCTGTACCCATGCAGCCAATCACGGCCTGAGAAAGACATACAACCTTCTTGACCCATCTCACTATAAGCTCAGTTGAGCCCTTACTGCTGTATGGAAGTCGAACCAATTTTTCATAATACACTCTCTCACTTTTCTTACATGACTATTTCATGTCCCTTCCTCTCTCCTCAAACAACCAATCTACTCTGCCACTCACACTCGTAGCTCATGGTCTTGATTTCTCATTTACCAAGATAAATGAGAAAAATATCTTGATTTCTCATTTCTTCCATTTACCATTGGAAGAAAAGTTCCACGCAACTTCCAAACTTCCCATCTACCTACTTATCAAAATGTTTCTCCTCTCTCTGTGTTCTACTGCCTTGACACTATTTACATTAAAGATGGATAATTCTTTGTTGTGGGAGCTGTCCTATGCATTCGAGAATGTTTATTGACATTCATGCTCTCTGCTTACTAGATGCACACCCCCAACTGTGAACACCAAAATTGTCTCCAGGCACTACCAAATGTCCTCTGAGTGGCAAAATCACCTCTAGTTGAGAACCACTGCTAGAGATGAGCTGTCCATGCTCTTAGCTATTTGTGTATTAAAATTCATCATCTCTTGCCTACACAAGTACATAATTTTAATGATCCCTCCCACTATTTATTTTATTTCATCAATTTTCTCTTCTGATTCAGTTTCCTCAATAAAAGACATGATACTTCCAATTTACTGAAACAAGTAAGCAAACCCTCTCTTGACCCAAAACTTTCCCCAGCTACCACCTCATTTTGCTATACCACATTAACCAAAGTCATTCAAGGAGTTGTCTGTGTTTAATGTCAATAATTCCTTTCTCCCACTAGGTCTTAAACCAACTTCAGGCAGGCTTGTGCCCCACTATTCCCCTGATACTGCTTACCAAGTTTACTATAGGCCTTTGTATTGCTAAATCCAATGCTCAACCCTTGTCTTATTTGATAAAATAACAGAATTTATCCCTGGCTGGTATAGTTCAGTGGACTGAATGTGGGCCTTTGAGCCAAAAGGTTGCAGTTCAATTCCCAGTCTAGGGAATATTCCTGGTTTGTGGCCCAGGTCCCCAGGAGGGAGTGCACAAGACACAACCACACATTGATTCTTCTTTCCCTCTCTAAAAATAGATAAATAAAATATTTTTGAAAACCAACAAGATTTAATAGGTTATCTTTCCTTATTTCTTTGTTTACTTGGTTTCCAGGATGCCAAGCTCTCCAGATTTTTCTACTATATTACAGCTATGTAAAAACCACAGAGGAAGAAGAGTTCAGGTAATGGCAAATGTAGACACCGCATGATTATAGTCTCATCGTGTGGGGAAGCTTATATAACAACCCTAACATGAAAGTTGACCATGCTAATGGATATCGTGATTGAGATGCTTTGCTTCCCACATATCTAAGGACAATTTAACCTGTGGTTGTCATTGTGTATTCACTCCTGTGTCCACATCTCTTGTACCATCACACGCAAATTAATGGTGCTCAAGAAAATATCTGTTGAAAAATGGAAATTGATTTTGAATGAATTACCAACCTAGAGTTTTGTTAAATAATTCTTCTGAAAACTCTTTAGAAACTGCTCCCTATCTTCCATTAGAGGCATGCATAATATTTATTGAATGATTAAGTCATATAAATGCATTCTACTCACAATAATTCCCCATAAAGGACATCCTGTTTTGTAAGTTAGAGGTTCATAGGTCCCAAAGACTCCTTTAATCTGTCCCATATACATAATCAATAGGAAATACCACATGAAAACATGAAAGATGCCAATCAAAATCTGGATAGCCTGTGAGAAAAGAGTGAGTGCTATTAGTACTGAAATCATGTGATTTATAATACAATTCCAACAACTGTTAATTATGAGAAACATTCGACACTTTTATAAAAGATAAAAGTAAAATAGTAATATACTTAACCATGTATTTCTTGGATTGGTTCACCCAAGAAGAAGGTCTTCACCAAGAAGTACTGAGTGAGGCTTACCAAATGGAAATCACCATACCTGGAACACCTAATCATTGTTCCTTAATAATTCTGGCCAATTCTTCCAAAAGAAAGTTGACAATCTGACTCCATCACTGGCTACTCTCCTTTTCTACCCAGTAATGGCATGAGAGGAGAATACTGAGGGTACTTGAGAGGAAATGTGGTTACTAATCTATTTGGATGCAGGCAGCCACACATCCAACATTTTCTTGTTCGTTATGAACAAGAAAATCAATGGATCAATGAATCACTTTTTGAATCTTATAAAGTTTTATATCTTTTTTCCTTCAATAAATCCTTGGTGTGGGTCTTTTTCACAAGCATGCTGGGATGAGGTACACAGAGATACAAAGAGTACCCAAACTAGACTTGCTTGCACAAGGTCTTCCTATTGAATGGGGATGGGTTAGGGTTAAGGGAGAATTATTACTCAACTTTCATGTGTAAGAATATAATTACAATCTCAGTAAATATGTCTTACATAAAAAATATTTCTGACTGTATATATAAGCTGATATTTCATATTCTGAATCACATTTAAATTACCCTTTAAAATTTTCAGAGAGTAGATAATTTTCATTTTCATATAAATTGTAATAAAAAGCTATTTAATGTTTTAAGTTTAATAGTTCCAGTTCTGTATAAAGCAAGTCATTAATGAAACACATAAATGCAATTGGCTGATATTAAAAATATATTTTAGAGAAGTGGGGTTTTTTGGTATAGGAAGACCCCTGTTGTTAGGTAATAATGTGATGCATTTTTATAGATTTGGAATTTAAGATTTCCTCTACACCCAATATGCAAGAACAGCATTATTTTTAGAGGTCCTTTGGATCTGATCGGGGGAAAAAATCCTCTACTAGATCACAAAATTCTCCAGGGCCTGGACTTCAGCTGTCTCACTGTTGTCCTCAGCCTCTGCTGTGGTACCCAACACACAGCAGGCACTGGGGAAATACCTCCTGTGGAAGCACCCCAGTGTCAAGAACATAAATTCCACAGGACTTTCCAACTGTTAAAAAAAGTGACTGGGTTTGAAAAATAGTGTCTCTCTTTATATGATTGGTAATTGTTCTATACAAAACCATGAAATATCCATTTGGCCAAAGCTTAAGAACTCTACAAGAAAGCACAGCTGCTAGTGTGTGAAGGACAAGATGGGTTTTCTCTTTTAAAAGTGGTTCTTAATCTAATGGCAATGAATGGGTTCCAGGAAGACATAGCCCTCCCCTGGGGGGAAAAATGAGTGCAAAGGGTTATGCTATATACATGAGTCTGAGAAGAAGATTCAGAGCTTTCTTTCTACATCTAGGGGGTCCGTGACTCCAAAGAGGTTAAGAACCCCTGCTGAGCGGTTACGTGGAAGACTTAGGTAGCCAGCTTCAAAGGAAAAGTTTACACCAGTGAAAAACTGTTTTCCCTTTATATGTGAAAGAGCATGGTGTCCACAATTCCCTGGTGTTTTTGCAAGAGAGTTAGATAAACTCTCTGTGTATAGCTTAAGAGACAGATTCATAATCATCCTACTGCATAGACATCAATACAGTACTTAAAAGGGATCAGCAATAGATCTCTTTTACAGTTAAAAAAACACACTGGGTTTTAAATGCCTACTTTGTTTTTTTTTTAAGATTTTATTTATTTATTTATCTTTAGAGGGGAAGGAGAGAGGGAGAGAAACATCAATGTATGGTTGCCTTTTGTGCATCCCCTGCTGGTAGTTAGCCTGCAAGGAACCAGCCTGCAACCCAGGCATGTGCCCTGACTGGGAATCAAACTGCGATCGTCTGATTCGAAGGCCCGAGCTCAATCCACTGAGCTACGCCAGCCAGGGCTTTAAATGCCTACTTTGGATTTTGTCTATTTCCCTGTGTGTGTGAGTTTGGTCAGTTTGCTTGTATCTGATAGATACTAGTTTACAAAGGGCCAAGATCACTCAACATTTGTAAAAAACAATCAACACTTTAAAAAAAAAAAACAAGTTTTGTCCTATTGGCTTAACCAAACCTGACCCTTTCCAGATCCAAGAATGTTCCTTGGTAAATTGAACTAGTGCGTGACCTCAAATTTAGTCAAAGTGAAGTGGTACTTACCCCTAATACAAGTGCATCCGCTGTAGAAAGAGTTGAACACAGAGCCATACTACTCGCATTTCCTCTAGATGATTTCGTCTCTAATCTTTGGTGATATCTTTATTAGCAAACTTCTACGAGACAATACAAAACACATATACACGTTTTGCTCAAAAGAAAATAATTAAGTTTGATTCTTTATTATTTCACAGCTACCTCCCCAAACTCTCTTCTTCTCATGCCTTCATTTTTAGTAGCACCAACTTGCATTTACCTGTTCTGAATAAGAGTCTCAACTGAAAAGCCTGTGACTAAAAAATATTGGTATATTACAAATGTTTTCTGAGTAGTGAGCAGCATGTCTGGGTGATAAGGTAGAAAGGAAACCTAGGGAACAGTGTTGCAAAATTCCTGGTAAAGCTTTTAACAATTCATTTGCCATTCATAATCAATTCATTGCAATTTTTAATGCTATGTTTGCATTTTCAAAATCAAGTTCTTGTACTTAAGTTTATCATGGGCTTGTGATTTGTTTCCCTGACACATACCTGCTACCTTTCTAGATGGGAGACCGTTTTCTTCCATCACTCCACCCTCTAAAGACTTCTACTGTTTTTTTCCCCCCGTACAGTCCTATATTTCTCTCTGGTATTTAGATTATCTTCTTATTTCCTTTAAGATAAAAACCTGGATCAAAATTGTATCCCCTTAAGGGGTTTTATCCTCTTGTGGGTCAGAAATTAAACTGCTCTACATCTCCTAACATGTCATATTTAGGTCAGTAATATCAGTGATGCCCTTTAGCCAGGTGATCACCTGATAGATGATCCTAAAACTTTCTCTTTTCAGAAAGCAGGGAGTATGGACTAGAGGCCCTTTAATTCCCTGCACCCTTAAAATCCCATGACTTGATTATTTTGATGAGCCTTCGTTTCTAAAACTGATTTTCTGAATGTCTCTTAGTTCTATACAGTATAGAGACAGAAAAAAAAAAACCTAGGTAAATATATCAGAGCTACTGACAGAGAATAGGAAAAACAGTACATTAATAATTGAAGTATGAATAGTAAGCTTTCTATATTCAAACGCTACCTCTGAGAAATACCAAAAGAAAGGGTCTAGGCCTATAGGCAACCGAGATTAATCACTCTGTCATGCTTAAATAAAAAGAGATAGAATTACAGAATTTATAGACAGTGATGAGGAAAAGCCATATCTCAATTGCAATAGCTATTTCACTTTTCAAATAAAAGAACAATAATAAATATAAGAAGTCCTTTTGTGTGTGTATAAAAATTCTTTTCACATTCATAGTTGACAGTGAAAGCAGCGAGAGTGACTTAGGGAGCAGAATATTTAGCATTACTATCATCTTTATGAGGCTCCCACCAAAACCGCCCAAAACGAGGTGTTCAAGGTATGTGTGTGTGTTGAAAGTCCTTAGCTTAACTGATGAAAGGAAGAAAGTAAGAAATGCTACAGTATGTTCCTGGAATAAATGATGGTTAGATTTTTTTTTTTAAAAAAAGGGGGTATTCTAGCCCTAGCTGCTGTAGCTCAGTGGATTGAGCGCGGGCCTGCGAACCAGTCGAACACGGTTCGATTCCCAGTCAGGGCACATGCCTGGGTTGCAGGCCAGTTCCCAGCAGGGGCCAGTTCCCAGCAGGGGATGCACTAGAAGCAACCATACATTGTTTCTCTTCCTCTCTCCTTCCCTTCCCCTCTAAAGATAAATAAATAAAGTATTAAAAAGAAAAAGAATAATCTTTAAAAAAAGACATTCTACATGCAGATACTACACAACCCCGTTAACTATCTGATTTTTGTTAAACAAATAAATAAAATGAGTCATTTATTCTTTGTTATTTTCTGTTGATTCCATCAGGACAAGCCCAGAGCCCTTGCTGCCAATTCCCTAAACTTGCTTTACAAATTCTGGAATAATCCCGGAGAGCGCATGTCTAGAAACCACTTCTCCACGCATCTTTGGTAGCCACGCAACCAACTCCTCACTGACCGGAAATTCTTCAGTGGGGCATACTGAGCCCTTCATTAACTGCCCCCCGCCCACTTTCTCAGCCTCAACCCCGCCACTCCGTCGGCTTCAGCCCTAACAGCTCCCACAGTGACGCTCTTTGGGAGGCCTGCTCTCCAGTTCCCCTAATGTGCTGGACGTGCAAGCCTCCGATCACCGTGCAATCTCACGGTTGATTCTCAGCACTGGCCCCCAAACCAGTGTCAGCTCCCAGAATTCGAGGAATTCATTTCGGATGTTCAGGGACAGCAGTCCCAGGCTGCGACCCAGAGACTCAGACTGGGTGAGCCCAGACTCTGTGTGGGGGAATCCTGTCGCCATGCCTCTTATGGCTTCAGAAAACATATAAGCCAACTGATATCGTTACCCCTCATTTCACTTGTTGAAGGTCCCCAGGATCGATCAAGTCTCACACTCTCAGGTCCAGGCCCAGGCTTAGGGGCCTCTCTGCGCAGGCCTGGCTCCAGAGGCAGATCTCAGCTCGCGGGACTCTCAGCACCCGGTCCCCAGATCCTGCCCCGAGGTCATTACTTAGGTAACAAGGAGCCCAGGACCCAGCTGGCCCTCAGGCCCCTCCCTTAGGCCTCCCGGGCCTCCAACGGTGGTCCTTGTGTGCCTGCGTGCACACTCCGGGTGGGTAGGACTGGAGAGCTTGTGCGCAGACTCACTAGAGCCCGGTCACGTGGTCTGACCCACGCCAACTACCGCTGAGCGTATCTGTAGATGGGGTTTCTTCAAAGCTCCACGCTTGTTACTGGCCTTTCTGGTACATTTCTTATATGTACATCTCCTACGACGTGACCCTGATGAAAAGTTGGTCCTTCACCTTTTCTGTCGTCAACTGCTGGCCACAACGGCACTTCAGAAGGTGTAAATAATGAAAAGGCAAGTAGCTGAGTCAGTCTCACTTTTTTCAAAACAGGTAGCCAAATAAAGAAAATAATGAAGGGGATATTTAGCAAGACACAGAAATGACTTTTCCATCCACCTGCTGAGGTAGGTTTACCTTTCAGCGCCAAGTGTTCTGTCTGATGTGGGCAGTGGTTCAAATCGTGTTTATGGAGAGATGGCTACAACTGTACTTGAACAACAGTAAAAAAGAGAGAAAAAGAGATGCGTAGAGAAGCAGAGGTAGCAGCTAAAAGATACACAAGAATCACATCTGAGGTGGATGAGGAAGTGGAAGAAACAGAAAAATTTAAGCAAACTATATCTTTAATTCCTTATCAAGTTTAATTCCATGGTCCATCTTTTTAGTAATACTTTGACAATGGCCTAAGCTTTTTGCCTTTCTGGTATTTTATCACCCCCTCTAGCAAAGCCCATAACCCTGGATAAAATTGCATAGGTGCTTTATCTGGACACACAGCTGAGTGGCCAAAGCGAGCTGAAACAGTTTGTATGTAAATTTGTGATCACCCCCTCAGCTGTGCTCTCGGTACACCATGGCAGCCCTCCCCTGTTTCTCTGACCAGTTTATTCCCTGTTTCCATAACTTTTCCAACATTACCCTTTCTGCTCACTATTCTGACTGGACCCATGACCCCTCTCTCCTTGTGCATGAACTCCCTTCTACTGGTGACAGGGATGACACCAGCCGCCAAATGGGAGCCTCCTGTACTACTCAGTACCATCACTGCACACCGACTGGTATCTGCAACACCGACTGGTATCTGCAACAACGACATCTTCTTTTCTGTTACGTAGATAAACCACCCTTCCTCATAACTCTGGTTGTGCCCTTCACGTACGCACTGATTTTTTTAACTTCCATTGCCATTCATCCCTTATCTCTAATATATTCAACATCACTTTTACCTGGATTGTTCCCCTTGGCTTTTAAATGTGCCTACATATCTTCCATTTCAAAAACAAAAAACCCAAAACCCCAGTAAAAACCCCTTAATGTATCATTCTTGTCCTGCAATTACCCCAATTGTAAATGAATTTAATGCACATGAAAATATTTTGTAAATAACAAAGCTCTGTAGGTCTCCAAAAGGCAAGATGTTTGATTGTATTAACGTACAAATTAGTATGACCTCCAACAAGGGCAATTGGGTATTTGCTTTCTGAACATAAAGAGAATGAGTTAAGGGAACTCTCCGGTGATGTGGGCACCCTAACAGACACCCTGGTGATTTGAAATCACCAACAGAGAAATTGTATCATTCTGCTTTTGTCAGAGCTGTTGCTTTACAACAATATCAAACCCAAAGTAAATTTTAAAAATATACCAAAAAAGGCTTCGGTTCTTAGTAACATTTTATTGAGGAAAGATTAATGTTAGCAGGAAATTTTTAACCTTAAGGTTGTTAGAGTTATTTTCAGTCCTCTGGTCCTACCCCATGCCAATGTGTGGTAGTGGTGTGTAGAAGGAAACAGTAGCAGGGAGATACACAGAATTGTCATTAGCAGCAAACCAAGGACAAATCTCAAACGTAGTCTTTAAAGACTAGCAGCCACCAGGAACAGTAGAGGCCAGCTTCTCAACCTTCTGCAGACTTGTTTCGCTCCACAAGATTGCGTGATGCTCTTCTCTAATACCTAGTGGCATGAGCTCAGGGGACATCATTTCTAAGAGCTGAGGAAGACCCTGGTTGCATACATGTTTGGAATTAACAGGACAGACTAAAAAGAATAAATAAGATAGCAGTATTGTTATTACAATTCTATCCAGTTTCCCAAACCCCCACCTCATCCCCGGGTCCCACCAGAGTCAACAACAAAGACCACCTTGGGAAGCCCACAGTAGGACTTAGCTGACACTTCAGTCTGTGTTTCTCCAGCGTGTATTCAGAACACTTTACAGAGAAGAGATCCAACTCACCACACTGTTGGTGTTGCTGATTGCTCAGCTGGCAAAGTGGGCTGTGCAACTAGTTTTGCAGACCTGCAAAAGAGGGGAGATAATCAGCATGGCTGAAATTCCTTTCCCAGACAGCTGAGATCAGGAATAAACACACTGAAATCCTGACTACTCAGGAAACCTCAAACAGGCTTCAAAAAGTCCCTGACTCATTCAATGTGCTATTGCTCATACTCAACTCGCTCCATGATTATTTCTCTGCCATCATCAGCTGCTTATTTCCATGGAATGTGAGTTAATTTTGGACTTTCTTTAAATGCCAGAAGACTTTCCTTATTCAGGAATATTAGAAACTGATCCATCTATGATGCTCATTAATTCAAAATAATTTTGAAACCAATGTGCATTAGTCTGATCATGATCTCCTGAAAAAAAGAAAACAGGCATTTTATTTTCTTTTTATTTTTTTCAGCAAAAGGGATTTTTTTTATTTAAAAGATTTTATTTATTTTTTTTAGAAAGAGGGGAAGGGAAGGAGAAAGAGTTAGAGAAACATCAATGTGTTGTTGCCTCTCATGTGGCCCCCACTGGGGACCTGGCCTGTAACCTAGGCATGTGCCCTGACTGGGAATCGAACCAGTGACCCTTTGGTTTGCAGCCCACACTCAATCCACTGAGCTACACCAGCCAGGGCAGCAAAAGGGATTTTTATTGGTTCTTGTAAACTGAAAACTCCAGGGGTAAATCATTTTTAAGAATGACTAAATTCATAGAGGATCATTTTCCCAAGTAAATCAGGGATTTGGGGACCAGAAAAGCAATGAGTAGATGGACTCTGGGGAGCCAAAATCAGTTTATGTCCACAACAATATACATTTCAGAAATGGTTTAGACTGAGACAGGCAGAACTCATATTCTATTGATACATTGGATGGACGCTAATTTTTAAGTTAAATTTATTAGGGTGACATTGGTTAACATAATAATATAGGTTTCAGGCATACAGTGCTATAACACATCATCTGTATATCGAGTTGCATGTTTACCACCCAAAGTCACGTCTCCTTCTCTCACCAGGTATTTGACCCCTGTTCCCTTTACTGCCTCCCACCCATCCCCTTCCTCTCTGATAACTGCCGTATTGTTGTGTGTGTCTATGCATTTTTGTTTGAAAAAAGGAATTTTTAATTTGCTTTTCACTTTCAGGCACCCCTGAAACATTGCTATATTTACTGCTGGTTACTCATTGTCAACTCTGCCAGGATCCCTGGCTGTCATTCAGGCACACCTGCACCACAAGAGGGGGGTGGTCACAATGAGGCTGTCACATACGCTGGGCCACCACGTTAGCATAAGGTCTTGTTTGAGGTATTTGGGGAGGACTGCAGATTTGGCCTAAGGAGAGTTTTTCAGAGTGTGCTACTCCTTAAGGCCACACCCGCTGAGGGCCTCTCAGAGACACTTAGAAGAAAACACCTGAACAGTGACTTTGACAGCTTTTTTCAAATGGATCGATTCTCTGCTTGGGTAATCCCTGTCATGAGGAAAGTATTGGTGAAGAGAAAATAGCAAATTGGGCATTAACTACATGCTTGATAATATTATAAATACATTCTTTTTTTCTTATAATCCTCCCATCAACTGGATGCAGATACAGAGACATAAAGAAAGTAGTTATCTGTCTCAGTTGGTTGAGGCTGCTGTAACAAAGTACTACAGACTGGGTAGCCGATAAACAACAGAGATTTATTGCCCACAGTTCTGCAGGCTGGGAAGTCCACGTTCAAGGCACCAGCATGGTCCCTTTCTGGTGAAGTCTCTCTTCCTGGCTTATAGCCAAAACTTTCTCACTGTGTCCTCACATGGCTGAAGGACTAGGGGTCTCTCAGGAGACTCTTTAATAAAGCGCTACTCTCATTCCCGAGAGTCCCACCATTCAGACCAGAGCAGTATCTGAGGTCACACAATTACTGAGGGGCATATTAGGGGGTTTAATACAGCTAATTTACTATACAGCCCACATCTTAACTATTCAGTATGGCCTCTCCTAGGGCTCAGCTCAGCTCCACCTTTTCTGTGACATCTTCTTGATTGTACCTGTCAATTGAAGTCATCTTTTTTCTTTTCTAAATTTCTGTTGTTTCTTCTTATTTAAATCATACATCTAATTACTTGGTTTTGTACTCATTTATATTATTTTTTAATTGCAAATATGCAAACATTTTCTTATTGGCTAAGACCTATGTTCTCAAAAAAGGGGATTCATCTTTAAAGGTGCTTCTTAGTGCAGTTTCCTTAAACCTTAACATACCACATGTTGTAATGTGGACCTAAAGGGCTTGATCAATATGGTGTTTATACCACATGCAACTTACTACACACGTTTGAACAGCCAGTGTGGTCTATATCAGTGTAATGGTTCGGTAAGGCGAGAGTCCCTACATGTTTTACTCTTGTCTGCTGTATTTATCTTTTCATGGATTAGTTAACCTATAAAGGAGCATTCCAGCACTGGTCTATGGTCCACAGTTTGAGGAGCACCAGCCTGTGTCAATCATCATGGCTCCTGTTTGCCGAACAGGCTCCAGCCTGAAGCTAGAGACGTAGAGAGTCAGATCCAATGTTCTAGAAAGGGAAGTGGCAAGGAATAGGCTACTTAGGCCGGAGAGCCCAGTGCAGAAACCAAAGCTCAGTCACATACATTGGTTCAGAATAAAGACAGGAGGAAGAGAGCCAAAAGCGCTAGGCTTCCTAGCGTGCCTATGGACAGAAACTCTAAACCTCAATCACTGGTAGTCAAGCAGAGGTAGTATATGCCTCATCAGGTGTAGAACTGGCTAAGAAATAAAATCACGTGCCATTTATTGGGCACTTTGTAGCTTCACATTAATCTGTTTCTTTTGGAAATCCTGCAATAGATTTCATGGCCACCGTATACACGGAGAAACTGCATTCTTGCATGAGGAGCAATCTGATAGAGATCACACAGGAAGGGGAGAGGGTCTGTGTGCAGGTGTGTCTGGACTCAAGCCGTGTACCGAAGCAGGGCGCCTGCAGGGAACCGGGTCAGATGTAGGTCATGATAAACCAACTAGGCAGGGTGTCAAACAAAGGCTTGGAAGTTCTGTGTGGTGTCTGAGCTTGAGTAGTGGCCTCTGGTGGCAAGTGTGGTCCAGAGAAGCAATCATGACATGATGGTGCCAGATTGACCACCAGATGTCCTTCATGGGTAATCTTTGCCTTTTTTTTTTTAAACTTCATGCATGTTTGGGATAATTACACTTCTATTCTCTCTCTGAAATAGCAAGGAGTTACCTTGGAACCTTGGAGAAGCGAGAAAATGCGTCCCTCTGCTTCTCCCCTGACACTGTGCAACCCTGGAAAGTGACAAATGGTTGGGAATCTTATAACAGTGCTTGTATAGTATGTCTGTTTGTGTCTTGAATTATAGATTTAATAGAAAATGGTGTATCTTTTGATGAAGCCAGAGATTTCCCCTTTTTAGTCTTAAGAGAGGCAGTCGGAGAAAGGATGAACAATTTGTGGTTAGGTTGGAATGTGAATGCCAGCTCCCACTTACTAGCTGTGTGACCTTGGGAAGTGACGTTTCTTTAAACTCCATTTTTTCATCTGTCAAATGGAATCACACCAATGTCCATGGGGTTGAGGTGAGGCATAACTAATATGCTGGATACAATACTTCCACCCTAATGCCTATCACATGGTGTATATTTAACAAAAGGTAGCTCCTCGCCCTCTAATTTACATCAGTGTATTTCTTGTATTAATTTAAATCAGTTTCCTCTTGTTTTGGTCCACTAAGGTGTGGGTATATTCTACACTGAGATGACTTATGAAGAGGGGTCCCAGGCGCAGATGAGCATTACTCTTTCTTGCCATCGCTGTGTCCTTGCCCTTTGTTCTTGTTCCGGCTGGTTGAAACATACACTTGAGAGAATCATCACCTGAGCTGCTTTGCACCTAGACCTAAACAAGATGGGGTCATTTGCCTCTGGATGTCTCATCTATCCTTCATATTACCTCCTTTTGTTAAGAAGATCATCTTTTTGCTTTCATCTAACTTCTGAATGCCTGTAAAATCTTTGGGGAGCCATCCATTCTATACTTGTTGAATAGCCAGAAAAAGCAATTCTCACTTCTCCAATTAAGGAAAGTAGCTTAGCTTGGCAAGCTTATACACTATATGCAGTGTCTTTCTCTTAGAGAAGGAACAAAGGAAGGAAGGAAGGGAGGGAGGGAGGGAGGGAGGGAGGGAGGGAGGGGAAAAAAAGAAGGCAGACTGCTTTATTCCACACTGGATTTTGTGGTTTGATGATTCTTATATTTCCACTATGTTTTGAATACTTGGTATTATTAATTTAGTAAAAATAAAAACAGAGGTAAACTGCATTTAGTGGAAAGAAAATAGGAACAGAAAATAAAAAGAAATTTATTAGAATGCTATTTCATTTCACTAGCAATGAGAAATTGTTGAAATTACATATAATTTTCTGCTTAATGAATCAAGAAAGAGGATGTGTAAGAGATAGTGGTAATTTATTAAAGTTACTCTAAATTTAGTGACCAGGATACACTTATCTTTTGGTGGGACTGAGAATCTTAACTATACAAACTATAGCAAAAAATTGACACACAAATAAAATATTGAAATCCCTTTGATTCGATATTTCATTGACTTGTAATGTAAACTTGTCCAATAAAGAAATAAAAGAAGAATAAAACTGAATGCTCATATTTTAATAGACCAGATATATACATAGAGATAGATAGGTAGAGAGATATACAATCAGAGCCAATTGTAGTGTTTACCCACAGGGTAAATGGGTAAAACAATTTTGCCATTTCTAGCAATGGACTATTATGCAACCATTAAAATAAAGTAAATATACATGAAACCCTATAAATGTTATATAGAGAAAAGAATATGCCTATCAATTACTATAAATACAAGTAACATAAACAGAACTGATTTTCACCATCATTGTTCAATAAGTGTCGGTTGAGGACCTAATATGTGCCACATGCTCTTTTAGGTAAAGGAGCATCAATGATGGATAAGACACAATGGACAAGTCCCAGCACTCAGAAAGTTGTATTCTAGGAAAGAGAAACAAATAAATGAACAAACAAACAAACAAACGTTAGAAACACCAGATTGTAACTAGTGTGCCAGGCAAAGAATGAAAGTGAAGTTGGAGGGAGTGTCTAGAGAGCAAGGCGAAACGGAGTGATCAGAAAAGGCCTGTTTTATGTTGCTGTTTTTTTCCCTGTCATTTTTTCAAATTTTGAAATATCGTCTTTACAAATCAAAAGTATATTTCAGAAGGCAGCTATTGAAAGTATATATTCAGAAGCTATTGAAAGTGACAACTGGTTGCCTATATTACTTTAGCTTAACTATTTAGATTTCATAGAAAGAATTTAGAATAGTAGTTTTCAAACTGATTCCCATTAGAATCACTGTAAGAGTTTTTTTTTAATTTTTGAAAATATTTTATTTATTTATTTTTATATTCTAAAAATATGCTTAAAAATATATAAATATGCTTCCTCAGTGGGAGGAAAGCATTGATCCTTTGCTGTTGCCTCTCACACGCCCCACCACCAGGGACCCAGCCTGCAACCCAGTCCTGTGCTGTGACTGAGAGTGGAACTTTCAACCTTTCTCTTTGTGGACAAATACCCAATCCACTGAGTCACACCAGCCAGGGCCACTGTGAGAGGGTTTTTTTTTTTAGTCCTATGCCCAACCTGACCCCAGGACAATTGGTAGAATCCCTGGGCTGGCCCTTAGATGCCGGGAGTCTTAACTGTGCCCCCCGCCATAACCAGGTGATTTCAGGGTACAGCTTTAGCTGAAAGAGAGCGGTTTAAAGAATGTTACACACCCTAGCTTCTTTTAATGCTAAAATGCTTGCATGAAACTCAGTTCAGCTTAAATCTATTCCAGTTGTTCCCCATTCAATGATACCCCTTCCCAAATTTGTCTCAGAAATTTTCTGCTAATCAAATTTTCAAGAGGGTTTAGGAAAGAGAAAGTGTTTAAAAGAATCTGTTGCCCTTCCACATCGGTAAACAAAAGGTCTGCGAAAAATACATCCTGGAAGCAATTCAAAACATCATTGTGTAGCACATAATTCATTTTAACTTAAAAAGAAAAAAATTGGAGGGGGGACTATATAATAACTTTTAATAAAGTTTTCTACCATCTTGTGACTTGGGTTGTTCCTGTCATAAACTTAGGTTCACTGCAGCTGTTTCCTGCAGAATACAAAAGCATAACTTTTGCAGGTTTCATTTCCTATGAAGATAAAAGCGCGGAGAGTTGTGACTAGATCTCTGGGCACCTCTTTCACCACAGAAGCTGATGGAAGACAGTGTCAGAGTTATTGGCCCACAGAAAGGTTTTTGCCCTGTTGGGACCAGCCCCTTCTTTCTTGCTTGATCTCATCTAGTCCATGGAGTAAGATTGCTCTTCTCATCCATGCTGCCGCCCACAAGTTTGTTTCTGTCACGTTGGCTCCAGTGGTTGTTCCTGCCAAAGCTGGAAAAATAGGGGTTTGATGATCAAGAACATTGTAAAAGTCCCGCACAGTTGTCAGTAAGTGGTTAGAATGACAGTAAGTTGGAAGTGATACAACACGCCCCATCTTTGAAGTGAACGAGAGGCCAAACTTCGCAACATCCTCTTGACTAGTGACAGGAGATTAATGCATCGGAAAGATGTAAACTTCACAAAAGCAGACATTTTTGTCTATGTTGTTCAATGCTTATACAGGTTGGGGCAAAAGTAGCTTCACAGTTGTTCATATGAAAAATAATACAACAATTAGTAAATAATAACATAAGAACAAGCTTTGTTTTGTGTACACACAACTGTAGATCTACTTTTGTCCAACCTTGTATGTTCATCACTTGGAACAGTACCAAGCCATGGAAGGTGCTTGATAAATATTTGGGTGTCTTAAATGAATGTAGCCCTGTATCTGTCTGTGCCTACCTGTTTTACACACCAACCATGACAGATAATTTCTTGCCCTGCTTCTCATTCAAATTGCTGAATCATCTCTCTCCTTCCTTTTATGACCAAACAGCCCCAAAGCAGAGTCTGCTCTCCCAGTTCAAATGTTTTCATATCACGTTCAATTTTTCACTGAGTTGCACTCTGTCTTCTCTCGCTAGTGCTTTTCTAAACTTGTTTCTCCTAGTTTCTCTGTGTCAGTGACTCCTAATTGCTCAATCTGGTGATCTCTACTCACCTCTGATTCTTTGGGATTTCTAAACAACACTGCTCAGCTGCCTCCTTGCCCTTTCAGACACTCATCTTCTTTAGCTTCCAAGAAAGACCACTCTCCAAGTGCCTCTCCTATTTTATCAGACATCCTCCTTTTCATCTTCACTGACTTCACTTTCTCTGACAACTAAGCCATTCCTTACTAAGTGTTGCCCTCCCCGACTCTCACCCATTCCCATAACTCTGCCAGTTTTATGTGAATACTTCACACAATTACATCTTTAATCCTGTTCTCTCATCTGGCTTTCCAACCAGCATTTCAAGATATTTGCAATACATATCATAATGAATCTTCCATCTACACTGTAAAATTATAGACCGGTCCAATCAGAGCTCATGATGCAATTCCCATGCTTCTCCTTTCTCAGCTTCCTATCTCTCTCCCGCCCCACTCCCCATTTTCCAAACTCAGACCTGAGTGATGTCTTTGATTTCTTTCTCTTTTCCTTCTATGTATATAATAAACTCCTTCATATCCACTAAGTCCTGTTTACCCCAGAATATCTCTAAAATATAAACTTCTTCTTAACCCTTAATCCACGTCTAGTTTCTTGTTTACTCTTGTCTCACTTATTTTCTAGACTATTTTTTGTTCAGTGTAAGCTTTCTTTTATTTTGAAATTGAAGCCATGAAATAAAGTGATGTGGGGCTGATAATATTACAATTTCTTACTTCTCTACTCAAACACCTCTAATAATTTCCTAATGTTTGTGAATTAAAGGCTAGTTGCCGTAGGCCTTGAAGACCCTGCATAGTATGTTCCCTGGCTTTCTCTACTCTCTTAAGTATGAGGACACTCTAATTTAACTGAAACCCACCCAGGTTGTTCTGTTAGTGCCCCTGAACACAGCCAGAATGTTTTGTTTTCATTCTGTGCAGGTATTGCTGCCTCTACCTGAAATAGTCTTTTCTTTTTCTTTTACTAAATAATTTCTGCCTCTTCTCTAAGATTCAATTCAAATGCCCCTATTCTGTGAGATTTTCTTGTAATATGCTAGCCTTCACTGTAATATTACAGGATAGCTCACTCCTATCTTGTAATATCATTGAACAATTATTTTGTGTTTGTCACTAGGGCATTTTACCATTATTTAGTCCTTCCTGGCTGTCTTATATCACTGGTTCTCTCTTTTAAAATTATCTTTATTGAACTGTAACTTACATACCATAAAACCAACCCTTTAAAATTATTTTGAATATATTTACAAAGTTCTTTAACTCTCTCCATTATATAATTTCAGGATATTTTCATCACCCCCAAAGGAAACCTAAATCAGTTAGTAGTCATTCTCCACTTTCCTTCCCATACCCACTAACCTCTGGCAACCACTAACCTACTTTGTGTTTATGAATTTACCTAGTATGATTATTTTACATAAATGGAATAATATATGGATTTTTAATCTGGCTTCTTGTGCTTAACATGATGTTTTCAAGGTTCATCCATGTTGTACATGTACCAGTTCATCATTCCTTTTGATACCTGAATACTTTCATTGTATGGATATACCACACTGTCTATATCTATTCATCACTTGATACACTTTTGGCTTGTTTCCACTTTTGGCTTTCTGGATAATTCTGCTATGATCATTTGTATAAAAGAGTCTGTGTGATAACATGCAAGTTTTCAATCCTCTTGAGTATATATGCCTACTACTGGGCTACTGAGTCTTATAGTAACTTATGTTTAGCTCATTGAGGAACGCTCAAACAATTCTTCACAGCAGCTACGCCAACTTTCATCACCACTAGCAGTTTATGAGGGTGCCAACTTCTCCAAAACCTCACCAAACAATCATAACTTTATTTTTTGGATTGATTTCTTTTTTACATTTATTAATAATTTGGGCATTAACTTTTTAAAATATATTTTATTGTTTATGCTATTACAGCTGTCCCAATTTTCCCCCTTTGCCCCTCTCCACCTAGTACTCCCCTTCCCTCCAACAATCCTCCCACCTTAGTTCGTGTCTATGGGTTGTTCATATAAGTCCGGAGGCTTCTCCATTTCCTATACGATTCTTAACATCCCCCTGTCTATTTTGTACCTATCAATTATGCTTCTTTTTTAATATATTTTTGATGATGCTATTACAGTTGTCCCATATGCCCCCTACTTTATTTCCCTCCACCTTGCACCCCCCTCCCACCCACATTCCCCTTTCTTAATTAACATATAAGTTCTTTGGCTTCTACATTTCCTATACTATTCTTAACCTCCCCTTGTCTATTTTGTACCTACCATTTATGCTTCTTATTCTTTGTACCTTTTCCCCCATTCTCCCCTCTCCACCTCCCTGCTGACAACCCTCCATGTGATCTCCATTTCTGTGAATCTGTTCCTGTTCTAGTTGTCTGCTTAGTTCATTTTTGGTTTTGTATTTTTAGGTTCAGTGAGTTTTAGTTGTGAGTTTGTTGTCATTTTACTGCTCATATTTTTTATTATCTTTTTCTTAGATAAGTCCCTTTAACATTTCATACAATAAGGGTCTGGTGATGAACTCCTTTAACTTGAACTTATCTTGGAAGCACTTTATCTGCCATTCCATTCTAAATGACAGCTTTGCTGGAGAGAGTAATCTTGGATGTAGGTTCTTGCCTTTCATGACTTGGAATACTTCTTTCCAGCCCCTTCTTGCCTGTAAGGTGTCTTGAGAAATCAGCTGACAGTCTTATGGACACTCCTCTATAGGTAACTGTCTCCTTTTCTCTTGCTACTTTTAAGATTCTCTCCTTCTCTTTAATCTTGGCCAATGTAATTATGATGTGCCTTGGTGGGTGCTTCCTTGGGTCCAACCTCTTCGGGACTCTGAGCTTCCTGGACTATCTAGAGGTCTATTTCCTTTGCCAAATTGGGGAAGTTCTCCTTTATCATTTTTTAAAATAAGTTTTCAATTTATTGCTCTTCCTCTTCCCCTTCTGGCACACCCATGATTTGGATGTTGGTACATTTGGAGATGTTGTAGAGGGTCTTTATACTATTCTCATTTTTTTAATTCTTGTTTCTTCTTTCTGTTCTTGTTGAATGTTTATTTCTTCCTTATGTTCCAAATCGTTGATTTGAATCCTGGCTTCTTCCCTTCCACCTATGGTTTCCTGTAGATTTTTCTTCATTTCACTTAATGTAAACTTCATTTCTTCCTTATGTTGTTGATGTACTCAGTGAGTTCTTTGAGCATCCTGATCACGTGTGTTTTGAATTCTGCATCTGACAGGTTGGTTATTTCTATTTTGCTTAGCTCTTTTTCCGGGATTTTGTTCTATTCATTCATTTGGGCCATATTTCTTGGTCTCCTCAGTTTGGCAGCTTCCCTGTGTTTGTTTTTATGCATTAGGTAGAGCTGCTTTGACTCCCTGTCTTATTAGCATGGACTATTGTAGAAAAGGCACCTGTAAATAATGTGGGGTGGAGCCTTAGGTAATCACCAGGATGGGGTAGCCCACTTCACCACTTTGTGGCTCTGTGTGGGGGAGGGCTTAGAGAGGGGATGGTGCTGCTGCCTGGCTTCTGGAGGTTTGCCTGGTACTTGCCCCTTTTCTAGTCACTTCACCCACTTCCAGATGTTGCCCCGGTGGTAAATCCCAGAGTGAGTGGGTTTGCATATGGTCTAAGTCCATGTGAGCCCTTGAAGCTGAGTCTCCTGAAAATCTGTCAGTTTCTTTCACCACCCCAACCCCCACTGGTTTTCACAGCCAGAAGCTATGGGGGTTTATCTTCCTAGTGCTGAAACCCTGGGCTGTGTAGGCTGGCCTGGGTCTGGGATCACATGCTACCAAGGTATCCCTCCCAATTTTTATCCACCATATGTTTATCCACTATATCCATTCGATCGCCACTGTTACCTCTCTGCTCCACTCTGTATCTCTGTGCCTCTCTGCCTGTCTCCATAATTCCACCCTTCCTACCTGACTGGATGAATGTGGCTTCTTTAATTCCTTGGTTGTTGGACTTCATAAAGCTCAATTTTTTATGGTCCTGGGTATTATTTGTTTTGAGATCTGGTTGCAATGCTTTCCATTGTCCTAAAAAGAGGTAAAGTGAACGTGTCTACCTATGGCCCCATCTTGACCAGAAGTCCCATTAGTTTCTTTTTGATTATAGCCATCCCCATGAGTGTGAAGTGGTATCCATCATGGTTTTGATTTCCATTTCCCTAGTGATTAATGACATTGATATTCTTTTCATGTGTTTATTGATCATTTGTATATTTGGAGAAATATATATTCAGATTTTTTGCCAATTTTTTTAATTGGCCTGTTTTTTTATTGTTGATTTGTAAGCTTTCTTTATACATTATGGACACGAGACCCGTATTGGTTACATAATGTACAACTATTTTCTCCCCTCTGTGGGTTATATTTTCACTTTCATTATCGTGTCCTTTGAAGCAAAAAAGTTTTAATATTGATGATGTTTTTTCTTTGTTTGCTTATGCTTTTGGTGTCATACCTAAAACGCCATTGTGAAATCCAAGGTCTGGAAGTGTACACATATGTTTTCTTCTAAGAGTTTTTTATAGTGTTAGCTCTTATAGTTAGGCCTCTGACAGACTTTGACTAAGCTTGAAGTGTTAAGCCACATTTTGAATAATGAGAAGAGGAAATATGTATATTTCTCAAGGTTTCTGCAGCTCCAAAGGTGATTTGCAAAAAAAACCCCAAAACCCAAAATTTGGAAATACCCTAAGTACCCAATTTTAGAGGCATGGTAAATTCCACATTGATTTAATGAGGTGCTAAGTTGCAACTAAAACTAATATGAAAATATATATCAATGAGGAAAAGTATTTATGAAAAAAATTTTAGTATAAAAAGCAGATTATATTTTACAGTGGTTACAGATGGGTAAAACTGTGTATTACTGTGAACAAGAGTGATCAACCATCCTGGTTTGCCTTGGACTATCTGGGTCTTAGTACCAAAAGTTCTGCACCCCAGGGAACCTCTCAGTCCTGGACAGACTGGGGTGGTCTGTGACTTACTGTGAACAAATTGCCCAAAGGATAATTGGAAGGAGGTCATAGCAGGCATTTTTAACAGTAGGCATTAACAACGTCTTAGATTATAAGGAATTATCTGAAGTTAGTAAAAACTACTTATTTGAGATCTTAAAAATGAATAAAATAAAATTCTTCCTTTTCCTCTTATTCAAGGCAGGAGTGCCTGCCATATATTTCAGTCATGTTCTGCAGTGCTGACAGTGAGGAATATGTTGTTAATGACCTGTTCCATGAGAAATTTGGGGGGGAAGTGTGTGTGTAAGAATATAATGACATGAATGGTCAATATCCTGACACCTCGTATTTCCTACCCAGATTTGGGCTGTATGAATATGAACTTAAGGCTCGAGGAGCCTCGCATGGTCTGATGTTACAAGAATAAAGAAGACTGAGGAAGCACCATGTTGGAATCATGTTGCAACTAAGAATGCAAATATTTTATTTATCTAAATCTAATTCTGGGGACTTTACATAGATAGAAGAATATCCTACCTTCCTTCTTTCGAATCAGAGGAAATATCTTTCATGAGTGACCCCTAAGAAAATGGAACTATCACAAAGAATTGAAATTATATTGTCTGTATACCTGCCAAAATCTGGCAGTACTCAACATGTAGCAAATGCTCAAATGTAGTTGATAGATTCTAGTGACACCTTCCTAGGTTAACATTCTTCCTAGGTTAACTAAAGTTAACCTTCTTAGGTTAACATTCTTTCTTCATAGGGTACTAGTATCTCTGAATATGAACAAGAATCAAAAGTAGGGTAGCTATTGCCTGAGATTTGGAATCGTAAACATTTATTTCATTTTCAGGCAGAGTCTTCATTCTCAGAATGGCTGTAGCACTTCATGTCTGCATTATATAATCTGACAACTAATTTTTTATTTACCATATAAGTAGTTTTACAAAGTGATGAATGCCTAAATCTTTTTATCTGCAAGTAGTGAAGATTTCTGACTTTTTTTTTTTGTCTTTCTTAAAACCTTTTTGGTCCTGGTCAGAGAGGAAGTGCTTGATAAAACCTGTAGACTTAGCTCTAATAGTTTATGTGGACATTGGACAGGCAATTTGATTATTTCAAATACTGCAGGATTTGAGTAAGAAGATCTAGGTATGAAAAAAGGCTCTCAAAATTGCTGGCTATGACCATCAAGAAATTACCTTTAATTTTTACAAATTACTTAGCCTCTTTGAATCATTTGTAAAATGGGGTTTTTTTTCTTGATCATGGACAATCAAATGCAATTATTTGATAAAATACTTTGTTGACTGGAAAATAGTCAACAAATGCAAGAGTTGATTATCATTTGAGATGTGGGTACTCATGGTATTTTTCTTTCATTCTTTCTTCTCTTGCCTAAAGGCAGACAATGCAACTAAGGGCCTAGAGCAGGAGTTACAGAAAGTTAAGACAGACAAAGATATTGCCATGTATAAGCTGTGCTGTTTATACAAAAAAAAAAGGATTGGGTATTGGCCACTTAGAGCACCCCTGATTGGGGTGGGGGAGCTGGAGGCTCTGAAATGTGCCACAGTATTGGCCCCATAGGAAGATAGATGCAGTAGGCTCCTTATAGCACCTCATTGTCATTATTTTTACTTTCCTTAAAACAGTGGTACAAAGGGGACCACCAGAAATGTAGATGTGTAAGGAATTAGAGATCGTTTAGGGATGGCATGAAGCTGTCATTTTTCTTTTTCATCAGGTGCATTTCTTCCCTATTGAGAAGGTAAGGAATGAGAAACATACCCTACTGCTGCTACTACTATGGCTTAGCTGAGGCAAAGGCTGGTGAGAAATCACATCCTGCCTTTTTTAATATAAGAAAATTGCTCTGAACAAGAAACGTTATGACACAATCTGCTGCAATAGCTATACTCCCTGAATGAGAAACACAGAGATGGAGCCACGGTCACTCTATACAAAGACCAGAGACAGTTGTGCAGGATACATGCAGAGCACCTCAAGAAATGAGAGGAGATATGTCGCTGAGAAGCTATGGACCCTAATGCTTAGAAAAGGGAAACAGACAACAAAAAATGGCTTAAGGGACACTATCATTTTCTACTGGTGAGGATTCCTGATCTTGGGGAGGTTCTGGAAAGTTTATTTCTGTTTCTTCTTCTTCTTCTTGAACTGGAATAATTTCGATGTCTTCTTCATTCTTCGGTTGGGCAGACATTTCAGTCAACTCCACCACTTCTTCTTTTATTTCAATTGCTTGTTCTTTTCTTTCTTCTGCTGACAGCAGAACGACATCCTAGAATCACAAAATTAAGCAATTTTTTAAGTCTTTACCATTGACACATTTCTCAACAACCTCTACAAATATTTATCAAATACCTCCTTGTTTTTATGTTATGTATTTTATTTCCTGTGTGGCTCCAAGTGCCAGGACTGATTTCCTAGGTGCTTACATTCTTATCAAATCACTTATCAAGACTCATCCTCAAGGCCGGCAGTTTTTGCCACTTTGCCTGGAATGATCATACAATATTTAGGAAGGAATCCTGCAATAATAAAGGCACTTAGAATTTCATGGTTATTTATGGAGCTATTTTTTATTGTTGTACAACTACAGTTGTCTTCATTTTCCCTCCATCACTCACCTACCCCCACCTCCCACACTCAGTCTTACCCCCACCTCCTTGTTGGCTTTGTTCATGGGTCCTTATACATATTCCTTGACAACTCTTCCTCTTTTGTCCCCCTTCCTCTTCTTGTGTTATCCCCCTCCCCTATCCCCTCTGGTTACCGTCAGTTTGTTCTTTATTTTAATATCTCTGGTTATATTTTGCTTGCTTGCTTGTTTGCTTTGTTGATTAGGTTCCACTTATAGGTGAGATCATACGGTATTTTTTGTCTTTCACTGCTTGGCTTATTTCACTTAGCATAATGCCCTCCAGGGAGGACGTGCAAAAGGCCCAGAGACATATGAAAGGGTGCTCAGCATCAATAGCCTTAAGAGAGATGCAAATTAGAACCACAATGAGATAGCACTTCACACTGGTCAGAATGGTCATCCTAAATAAATCAACAGACAAGTGCTGGAAAGGTTGTGGGGTAAAGAAAACCCTGGTGCACTGTTGGTGGGAATGCAGACTGGTGCAGCCACTGTGGAAAGCAGTATGGAATGTCTGTAAAAAACTTAAAATGGAACTAACTGCCTTTTGACTCAACAATTCCACTACTGAGATTATACTCTGAGAATCCTGAAAAAAAAATTCAAAAGAATGTATGCACCCCAATGTTCCTAGCAGCACAATTTACAATGGAGTTTTATTTTGATTTGCCTCTAATTGGAGATAATTTTGGGAAAATCTATCTCCAATTCTACTATTTTCATCAAAAAATGAAGGAATTAGTGATGATTCCTAAATTCTGTTCTAAATCTGACATTCTATAGTTCTGAAGTTGTTGATAATAGGTGTTACTATTTCTCAGTTGTGGAGCTTCTTTGAGTTATTGTTTTGGAGGAGGGATTAGATAAGAAGGGGGGTATGTATGGGGGAATGGGTAGAAGAAAGAAATACTGAAAAATAAAGTGGAAGAACTAGTGGCTTTCACTGGCCTTCAACCTTCAGCCACCTGCTTTTTACACATTACTGTGGAATGAAGTTGGATGCCTGAAGTCAAACAAAAGTCAAGATTACTAAAAGGGTGGCACATTATGGAATTGTATCTTCTATCTAACCTATAGACTTATTTCAAATTTCCAGACATGTTTCTTCACACCGAGGCCATTTTTTCATGAAGCCCCCAGGCTCAAAGTCTCATTGCATTGCATTCTTCTGTGAAGATTCGAGGGGGGTGTTTTGTTAGTGAGACGTGGTTTTCCTAGAGGAAGGTTGTAGGCAGATGGGCTATGACTTACAGCTTTGGGTCTGGAGCACAGCTTTCTCCATTCATTCTCAACAGCACCAGCTGTGACAAGTTTCTGGAAGAAGGCAAAGATCAGCATCACTGCAAAAAGGCTCTGAAGAAAAACAGAAAAGTGCGGATGAAAATGTAATAATAAAAAGTACAAGATTATGATTGCTGCTCAGTAACTGACTTTTGACTAAAGTTAAATTATTAAAAGATTAATTCTTCAAGTAAATAATGACTACCAGGAAGAACTATTAATACCAGTATCTTTATAACATTAACCCTTAGCACAACTCCTGACATACAACAAATAGTTCAACACATGTTGCTGATAGAAAAATGAGAGGCTAATAATTAGTTGAAGAATCAATTCTACGTAAGAAAGAATAATTACTGAGCTCTAAATTAAATTTTATCTAGCTTTATTTAGGTGGTATCACACCAAGGACACCTCTTCACACTTGGTAGATACATTTTTTTCCTCTTCAAACTCTACACTAAAAACTTCTTGAGGCAAAAGATATTCATGACAACTTTTCGATGTTCACCGTAATCAATAATAATAATAAATATTAATGCCATTAATAATAACATTATTATTAATGTTAAAGCAAGTATTTATATAGTACTTTTTATGTGCCAGACACTATTCTAAATGCTTTGCATATATTAACTCATCCCTCAAAACAGCCTTACAAGATAAGCACCATTGCCTTCCACATTTTATAATTAAAATTCAGACAGAATGTGGTTAAAATTCTTGCCCAAAGCCATGAGGCAGTAAGTACCAGATGCAGACAGTCTGGATCTAGAGTTGATGCTCATAATAAAAATACCACACTTCTTCTCTGAAAAGAAATAAAATTTCACACTTACCAAGAACACAGACCTAATTCTGTAACAATAATCCATATGTAGAGGTGTTTTCTCAGAGCGGTTCAGTGCTTCACAGTCATGTATGTTAATAAGTGGCTCAGAAGCTTTGCTCAAGTTCGAATTCTCCATTTTTAAGAAATGGGAAAATGTAACATTAAATATGTCCATGATCAAAAGGATTATTCCAGAAATGGCAGCAAAGAGGCTCACTGAGTTCATTATCATTTTCCCTTTGACCTGAAATGGAGACACAAAGGAGTCATTAATTGGATTTAATTTCCACTGGGGAAATTGAAGCTAGGCATGAATTCCAGGTCTTATGCCTCTGACTCACAGAGGTCCTATACCTAAATAATCCATACCTCTTGTCTCTCAGTTGTTTTTAGTCTTTGACACTATAAAATAAAAACCTCATCTCTCAATCTGTCTCAGTCTTCCCCATCTCATTTTACGCCATCACCATCCAATCAGTTTATCAAGAAAAACTTGTGGGAATAATTCTTAATTCTTATCAATTACCTGCTTGCACTTCCTTTTACTGTTGTTGTCAATGTCCTAGATGGCATTTAACAAATATTTGTTGAGTAAATAAAGATAAATATTCAGATCATATCTGTTTGTGTAGGAAGGCAGAAGGGAGAGTGAGAAGGAGGTTCTCTCTCATCTCAGTGAAGTGGGTGGTATTATGGGTATAAGTAGGGAAAGAGCAGACAGAACCCTCCGGGTCTAGACTATCAAGTAAAAACAAACAGCAGCAGGAATAACACCACCACTTACTTCCTACTGACACTGGTTGCAATCAGCCCCAGTCAGCCATCTTTTGAAGTACCATTAGGGCTGATGACTCTGGTAGCATTAGGCAAGAGGATGTCAATGGGCAGGTTCTACCTCCCGAGGACAATAAAAGGTAAAAACTGGAAAATATATGCGACAAGTACCATAATGATATGTGATTATGGATAATTACTTTAAGACAAACATGTTTCATCCTTGATTATATGACCTACAGATGGCAAGTCAGTAGGACTGGCTGTATTTGGAGAATAAAACAATGTAACCTTCATAAAGTGTTTTTTCCCCAAAACTGAGTTTGTCAGACCTCCTCTAGAGAGAGGCATCTCCCTTCACTCAGTCCCTCACTGACTTTGGAAGTGACTCAAGTCAGTAATAGCTTAGTAGGTGTGAAAAAAAGTAGGGCAAGGAAACTAACTTGCTGGTGAGCTCTTGACCCGTACAGTATGGGGAGCTCTTCCCAGGTGTAAATGTGTCCCTGTAAACACGACCACTCTGTAGCTCTTCATAGCCTCTGAAGCACTGTCCTTTATTCTACTCCATTTCATCCTAGCAACAATTTCATATGGTAGCAAGGACTGTTATCTCCATTTTACAGGTGAAAACTCAGTTACATGGAGGTAAACTGAGCTCAAAGTTAAAACTTGATGTTAACTAGTACTTGAGTCATTCATAGCGTTGACTAGACAGTTGTCCTACATGATGGCCTGAGAAAATGACACAGCTTTTAAAGGGATCTGTTAGTCTCACACGGAATTTATCAGTCATAAGATCATATGCATGGTCTTCACCCATCTGCTTTTAATTCTGTTCCCATGGATGCATTTCAGGTAGACACTCATTTCCAACTTTCTCATTAATAAAATCAAGAGGATTTTTTTTTTTGCTTTTTAGGCTTTAGAGAACTCAATGTTACTGTGATTCCAAAGGTCGTTAAGGGTTCTTGTTTTCAGCTGAGACCTTAGATATGTCTTGAATGTGTGGGAGAGAAAAACATACGATTACTTGCCAGACTCTTCCTGGAGCTTGTCCCTGCTGCTGCCAGGAGTGATCCAGAAATGATATACTGGAAAAAGAGAGGTGGTGGGTGGGGAATGGTGTGGGAGATGGGAGAATAGGCAGAGGGGAAGAGAGGCCCAGAGGGAGAAGGAGATTACTTGGTTTTAATTAAATCATTTTATTGTTATTCTATTACAGTTGTCCCAATTTTTCCCCCTTTGCCTTCCTCCACCCATCCCGCCCACCTGCTCCCACAGTCAATCCCCACACTATTGCCCGTGTCCATGGGTCATTCATACATGTTCTTTGTCTAGTCCCTTCCCCCCCTTTCTACCATTATCCCCCTCCCCCTCCCCTCTGGTCACTTTCAGTCTGTTACTTTTTAACATTGAGAATTTGGTATAAAAAAGTGATCTACACTTTCAACCACTTTCACTAAACTATCCAGCCTTTTTAAAATCAGATTCATTTATTTTTCAGTGGTCCTATTTCTCCTTTATTTGGGTTCGATGACACTTAATCTATGCCTTTTTTTATTCAGTGAACTGGGGAGCTGAGACTAGGAATATAATAAAGCCAAAGAGTCAGAATTCACATTTCTATCAGTTAATAGTCACAATGCGAATTTAAATTATTTTTAGCTTTTTTTAACTGTAGAATTGCTTTTTGTAACACACAATGATTTACAGGATTGACATGAATGACAAATGAATCAGTGTAGGAAATACTTGGCCTGACTGCCACAGGCCCCCCCATTGAAATGTTGGCTGCTGCAGGGAGTGGTGATGATTATTTATCATTTTCCTTTTCTATGGTTCGCTGCAAAATGGAGAAATTTCTTGTTCTAATCCATCTACCCTTGTTTTGAAATTTTGATCTTGGATTCATCTTTTATCGTAGCACCTAAAAATTATAATGGTAATTTAAATGCCACTGCCCCATACCACAACCAGACAGGGTTACGAGCTTGGAAAATATGTACATGAAACTGCTGCTCATATGTATGGGAAAACCCTGATAAGCAATGAGAGATTTAATTTTGGGATGGGACTAATTCCACCACATGCGGTAGTAACTAAGCAGAATTGTAGGGAAGAACTGGGACGGTCCTACCCCTTTTTGCTTTCTGAAACACCATGCTACATAGTCCAAATATCTAGTGCTCCTCTTCCCTGCCCCCCCTCAAATTGACTGTGGAGAGGCCGTGCTTTGAACAATCTTCCTTCCCCATGTGGATTCACGTAGAGCATCTTTCTCCAGCTTCACATGACGTATGACAACTAACTCAAGCATGGCATTCACAGCCAATTTAGTCAACCCTTTCCATTACATTACTTTAACCTGGTAACCCATTTTATGCTCAACTTTCCTCAACACAGAAATAATCTGATATATTTCTGTGGAGCTTTTCAACATTTTTGTCTGCATCACTCCCCAAATGGTTGTGAATTTTTACTCACCATAATGCCTCCCCAGAGAGGGTACCACACAGTGACACAGATGGGTACAGAGACTTCCATGTGGATCATCAGGAGACCACCTAGGGCAATGTGGAAGAGCCCATTCATAATCTGGACAGCCTGGGGAGGAAAGAGGGGCACTGGTGGGTGAACTGAAATCATCTCCAAGTCAGGAAGTAGAGGTAAGGCTGGGAGCCTGAGTGAAATGCCCAAAGGGAGTGCTAAAGGTGCCGAGACATTTGTCTTGTTCAGATCCATTTTCTCTCTCACCTGGGACATTTCCAAAGCAGATATACCTAGGATGTTAGTGATGAACTGAGATGGGAGATCCTTGAAAATACAAGCCTCAAATCAAAAGGGGATGTACCATCACTGTGATAACTTCTCAGTACATCACTGATTTGACCCATCATTTCCAACATAAACAACACCTCAGGTTGGATCAGATACCTTCAAATTAGACTGAGTCCTGCACTTGGGCAACAGCATCTGCTTCTTTAGGCCAGAGAATCCCTAGAATATGGAATGGAGGACCACTGACTCACCCCCAAAGCCTTGGATTCCCTCATGAAGAAGTTTTGTGTGGGGCCCACCACGGAAGCCACCCTCCTGGGAACGATTTTTTGAGCAGGTTTCATGGCCATAGGGCCTTTCACAGGATGTGCTGGGAGAGCTCCACTCATCGAATTTCTGGGTGTTGTCATTTCACCTTCAAAACTCCTAAAAAATAAAACCAATAAGAAAATGAGAAGAGAGAGAACAGGATTTCAGCTGTGTTTTATTTCAAGTCATTCGACCTGAATACTTTTTGTCTGTATTCTTTCCATAGGTGACACTGACGGTAGATATGGCCTCTTCCTTCTGTTTTGGAGCTGAAGCAAGGCCTACTGCCATGTTCTACGGTAGGATCTGGGGTGGGGGGCAGGGCATCTCAGGCAAGGACATATGGACCCAGGGCCGCTGCCAGTATTCTCGACAACTATGATTGGAACGTACTTGATTTTAGTAGAGAACTCAGTGCTCATATATCTGCATGTTCTGCTTTTCTCACATCCCTGGATACTTTCCCTATGCTTTAATAGTAGAAAATGTATTTTGCATTAACTTGTCCTTATGCCTTTGCTTAACTGCTTTTGTCCATTGTGATGGACCAGAGGCCTCATGACACAGTATGATGATGACTGTCCTTGGAATCAGGAGGGGCTGATTCTAGTCTGCACTTTACTACTAATTCTGTGACCTTGAGTTAATCACTTTAAGGAGGTTCTCTAAGACCGTATGGTTTAAATCATGTTTCTTTCATTTGCTGTGAAACTGTGGGCAAGTTTTGAAAAAGTCTCTGGGCCTCGAGTTCAATTGTAATATGGGAATAAAAATAATTCTTGTCACCCTGGCTGGCGTAGCTCAGTGGATTGAGCACAGGCCTGCGAACCAGAGGATCGCGGTTCGATTCCCAGTCAGGGCACATGCCTGGGTTGCAGGCCAGTTCCCTGCAGGCCAATTCCCAGCAGGGGACGCATGAAAGGCAACCATACATTGATGTTTCTCTCCCTCTCTCCTTCCCCTCCAAAGATAAATAAATAAAATCTTTAAAAAAAAAACCTTGCATTTAAACAAAAATAATAATTCTTGTCTCATAGGGTCACTATACCACAAATGGGTTGATGGTCTGTGGGTGGCTGGTGTCTTTTCATTCAGATGTAGCTCCAATGTCAGATCCTCAGAAAAGCCTTCCCTGAACCCTCAATCCGTGAAGCATCCTCCTAGTTACTCTCTCCTGTAACACATTGTATTTGCTTCATGCATTTACCCTGTGGGGAATCACCTTGATTGTTTTCTTACTTGTTTACAGTCTCAACCTCCCCACCATAATATAAATTCCAGCAAAGCAGAGGCATAGTTCTTTCTTGTCCAGTATTTCAGTAGTTTCTTAGTAAATATGTTTAAAGAAATAAATGTATGTAAAGTATCCATGTCTGAATACTTATTAGCTGTTTTTGTTTCTGTTCTTATTTTTCATATTGTTAACTTTATGAGCATCATTTTCTTCTGAAAAATAAACACAATACCCCTTTCACAGACATTTATGAGAAATAAGTAAGTTAATATGCGAAAGTGTCTAGTAAATAAAACAAAAGTAGTAAATGCTATTTATTCTTACAATTTATGATTTATCCACTAATTGTAGTAACTGGAGTTAGTGATTATTTCCAAGGTCCTCCCGGCTCTAATATTTTAAGACTGCTCGACCTTCTGCACCTTGTGCCTCCTTTTGGTGTTAATTTGTTCATGTCAGTTACTTACATGAATTCTACCAGGTTTCTCCTGGACCCTGGAACTCTCTCTTTAGGGACAGGTCATTGTTCTTGTCTCTATTGACTGCAAGTCACATAAGGAGCCTTGGAGACCAAGGCTGTCTGTCTATCTCATTTATCTTACTGAAGTCTCACACAGATGGGCAACTGCAGGTGTGCCATGAGACAGGTGACAGGCCTCACATTTGTACCCACTTTACAGTGAGAGATTTCACACCTGACAGGTATTTGAGCCTCACAGAGTGGATTAGAGATGAATCATTGCCCTTGTTTTGTACAGAAGATAACAAGGGCATTAAAAAGTTAGGTAACTTGTTCAAAGTTTCATGACGAATAAAGATTTAAAATTTGGACGTGGACCTATCCAAGGAGGTATCTATGCTACCAGGCTGCTTCGTCCTCTGTGGGGAATAGGAGTTCAGTCTATTTCATGAATGAACCTCCTCCTTCAAACAGATGAGTGACTATAAATCAATTGCTGACAGAATATCTATCTGGGTTGAAAGGCAGAGAGGAGGCTTTGGGTGCTTTGCACTTGATTTTGCTTGACTTTTATATTATCAGATGTCATGTGGTCATGGGGATCTGCTCTGCCCCACAAACCACCCCACCAGACCACCAACCAAAAAGAATAACAGTAATGTAGCCCCGTAGGGATTTTAGAAACGGATTCTGGTCACCAGGAAGGATTCTTAAAGCTAGTCAGGGGAACCTCAGAAACCATTCTCTTCATCTGACAAAAGGGGAAACTGTGGCCCAGGGACGGGGCATGCCTTGGGAAAGCCCTTGCACTTAGTGACTGAGCCGAAGTGGAAGGCAGCACCCACGGCTCCGAGACTGGTGTTTTTGTGCTGCACCACAGGCCAGACCACACAGAGCTGACCACTGAGCACCCGCTGTGTGCCAGGGACGGTGCGTGTGTACCTAGTGCCAAATCTCCCAGAACGTTCCTTACTGAGTAGGTGTTTTGTCTTCTTGCAGATGTGGAAACGGAGGTTCAGAGAGGTCAGTTGTCCCATGACCAGTCTGGAAAGAGCTGGGAGTCACCACACTCCTCTCCAGAGGGCTCATTTCAGTGACAATGACTTAAAGAGCAAAGGTCACCAATTCTCTTGGTGATTGAACCACTGTCATTTTTAATTTCTCCATATTTTCCAGCTGCCTAAGACTGTGTCTCTATGACTGGTGAGACAAACCATTTATGTGAGCAAGTTCTACTCAGGCCACGTCTGCAGTGGCTAATGGCAGTCATGACCACTGGGGAGAGCGGTGTACTCTGTTAAAGTTATGTCTTGCTGTGGAAATTTCTACAAAGCCTTCAGTAAATATTACTGTGAAATGGTGGTTTATAAACACAGACATACTGGTTTCTATATGCTACTCTAAAGATATATATAATGCCAGAAAAGCCTACACTGACTGGGTAATGAAAGTTACATTCTGTGGAAGTATATAAAACTAGACCCCATACTCCTAAGGATATTGTAGATTGCTGAAGTTTTGCCCTAACCCCCAAAAAATATGTCCACAATTACTTAGTGCCCCAAATAGTTATGCCTAAAGATTAGTTGGTATACTAGTTGGGGTTACTCATCACAGTAATCAAAATGTGGCAACAAGAAAATCTTATTTTCACTGTAAACTATATTAAAAGAGGATTCAGTTTACCAGACACTGTCCCATTTTATGACAGCAACTTCTCTTGACTTTTAAAATGTACCACTGTTCCTGGCTGGTGTGGCTCAGTGGATTGAGCGGGGGCTGTGAAGAAAAGAGTTGCCAGTTTGATTCCCAGTCAGGGCACATGCCTGGGTTGTGGACTGGGTCCCCATTGGGGGCCATGTAAGAGGCAACCACACATTGACGTTTCTCCCCTTCTCTTTCTCCCTCCCTTCCCCCCTCTCTAAAAATAGATAAATAAAATCTATTTTTTAAAAAAACTGAACCGAAAGGCACCAGTGATTCTGTCCATCCTCTAAAGAAGAACTCACAACCTTCATGGGTTGTGATTTGAGTTAGGAGCGTTAGGTCCATCAATTCCATCACTTACTGAGAAGTTTAAAGCGTTTGTTACTTCAACTTCCCCCTTTGTTACCTCAACTTCCTCCTTTGTCACTCAGAATAGTTTCACATTTTCATCCCTTCTGGCCTCTTGTATACTTATCTCTGAGGAAGAATGCCCTTGCCTTCCCTCAGCCTGTGCACCTCAGCCCATCTCCTTCCACCACGACTTCAGTCCTTTAAAGAAGTCGGCTGTTGCATCATCAGTCTCCCTCCCTGTGATGCTATGTAGCAGGGACCAGTCCTCCTCTGTTGCTTTGCTACTTTTCTGATCTCTCTATCGAAAGTATTATCTTGAGAACATGACATAACTTGCAATTTATAAGACTTAATTTTCAAAGATTAATTGTAATCAGTGGACTTTTT
The DNA here is from genome assembly GCF_014824575.4 of Sturnira hondurensis. Classification (NCBI taxonomy): domain Eukaryota; kingdom Metazoa; phylum Chordata; class Mammalia; order Chiroptera; family Phyllostomidae; genus Sturnira; species Sturnira hondurensis. The sequence continues at coordinate 769,391 of NW_028084511.1, read as the reverse complement.
TTAATGGTTAAAATTTGCTGGGGTGTCCCCCAGTCCCAAAGCCCCTTCCTTTAATCTAGCAGCATCCCCGGCCACTGCCCAGTCTCCCCTGTCCTTTATCCACAGCTTCTTAAAAGCTTATGGAGTTCTGGCCAAGATGGAGGCATAGGTAGAAACGCTTCACTTCCTCGCACAAGCAAAAGGAAGATAACAACCAATCTAAAATCAGTAAACAACCAGAAATGCCAGAAAATCAAACTGCATTGAACTCCAACAACCACAGAATCAAAGAAACTGTCCGACAGAACAACCAGACTGGTAAGGCAGCAGACAGAGAAGCGTGGTGAGGCGGCAGACTTGGGAGGGTGGGATTGGCTGCAGCAAGGCAGCAGCCGGCTGCATGGGAGGGGCTGACTTAAGGGGAAGCTGACACTCAGAGGTGGCTGTGGACTCTGGCAGTTGCCGAGGTGGGAGAAACTCCCAGTCTCACACGAAAGCTCTCGGAAAAGTAGGCTAGAGACTAGCAAGTGACCTTCACTGTTTCCTCTCTGGCCCCTCCCCCACAGGCAGCGCTGCAGCTCAGCAAGGAAGTTTGCCCTGCCCTGGTGAATACCGAAGGCCCCGCCCCCTTATAACTTAAGAGGGCCGACCCCCCCCCAACAAAAAAATAAGACCAAAATGAAAATACAGAGCAAAATCCCAGAAAGAGAGCTAAGTGATGAGGAGATAGCCCACCTATCTGATGGAGAATTTAAAGCCCTGGTAATCAAAATGTTCACAGAACTGATTGAGCTTGGTCAAAAAATGAAAAAAAACAAATGAAAGATACCCAAAATGAAATAAAGCAAAATGTTCAGGGAACCAACAGTGACAACAGAGAACCAACAATGACAACTTGACTCAAATCAACAATTTGGAACAACAGGAATAAACATACAGCCAAAAGAGAGTGAAGAAACAAGAATTCAAAAAAGTGAAGAGAGACTTACGAACCTTTGGGACAACCTCAAAGGTTCTAATATCTGAGTTATAGGGGTGCCAGAAGGAGAAGAACAAGAGCAAGAAATTGAAAACTTATTTAAACAAGTAATGAAGGAGAATTTCCCCAACCTGGCAAAGGATATAGACTTCCAGGAAGTCCAGGAAGCCCAGAGAGTCCCAAAGAAGTTGGGCCCCAAGAGGAACACACCAAGGCACTAATCATCATTAAGTTACCCAAGATTAAAGACAAAGAGAGAATCTTAAAAGCAGCAGGAGAAAAGGAGATAGTTACCTCCTTCTTATGGGAACTCTTACAAAGGAGTTCCCATAAGACTATCAGCTGATTTCTCAAAAGAAATCTTATAGGCAAGAAGGGGCTAGAAAGAAGCATTTGAAGTCATGAAAGGTAAGGACCTACATCCAAGAATGCTCTATTTAGCAAAGCTCTCATTTAGAATGGAAGAGTAGATAAAGTGCTTCCCAGATAAAGTCAAGTTAAAGGAGTTCATCATCACCAAGCCAATATTTTATGAAATGTTAAAGGGACTTATCTAAGAAAAGGAAGATAAAAAATATGAACAGTAAAATGACGACAAACTCACAACTATCAACAAATGAACCTAAAAAATGAAAGAAAAACAATGAAAACAAAAACTCAGCAGACAACTAGAACAGAAACAGAATCAGAGAAATGGGTTTTCAGTGGAGAGGAGAAGAATGGCGGGGGGAGGTACAGGGAAGAAGAAGCAGAATTGGTAGGCATTAAATAGATGGGGGGAGGTCAAAAATGGTACAGGAAACAGAAAACTCAAAGAACTTACATGTACAAACCATGGACATGAACTAAGGTGGGGGATGCTGGAGAGTTGGGGGTGCAGGGTGGAGGGGGCGTAAAGAGAGAAAATTGGGGAAACTGTAATAGCATAATCAATAAAATGTGCTTAAAAAAAAGCCCAGCTTAAGGTTCCACCTTCTTCCTCCACTTCCTCCCGCCCCCTCACTCGTCAACGCTTCACAGCCAGTTGCAGCAGAGCCGCTGAACTGAAACTGCTCCCTTCGGGGGACTGTGCTGCGAAGTCCCTGGCCTTTCCTCAGGTGCCATCCCTCAGGTCGCTTTACTTCTGTTTCCCCTGTCACCCAGGCTTAAAATGCCAGAGGCATCTGCCCCTCCGCCTCGTTGTCTCCCGTGGTCAGGCAGTGTTTCCCATGGTCAGGTGGTGCCCCGTCAGCCTCTGCGACGGGGCTCATCCTGCAGGTGGACCTTCTCTCTACTTCCAGTATCACCTGATGTGTTCGGTTCTCATTTCCTCTCCGAGGCACAGAAACTTGCTTTTCTGCCTTCAGTCTTTCTTTGTTCTAATCTGTCCTTCCTCCACCCTTCTGTGACTGTCTTGAGGCAGGATTTGGGGCTCGTGTTGGTGTCCATTAGCCCCCTCCAGAAATGTTAGCCTGCGATCAGACTCCCTCAGTGACTGCTTACAGTCATTCTCTTCCTGAGCTTGAACTCTTTCTCGGCCTGTCGTGCCTACGCAGAGGCCCTTCCCAGTTCAGCTCTGCCTAACTTAAGCCCCATCCCATTGCTCCCCGCTGGAGCTGGAGCTCCTGGGCTGAACTTGCCTCCTGCTTTCTTCTCTGAGTCCTCCCCCTAGGAAATGCTCCCCCCACCCCTTCATGTTCAGTCAGCCTCCCCAGAAGATGGTCACATCCCTTCTCTTCTCACCCATGGCAAGGATTTCTCTTTCAGAGCCACAGCTCTCTGCATTTTTTACTTGTCACCAACTGTTTTCTTTCTTTGTCATATTGAAATTCTCTAGTGGGATGTCAATCCTGCAGGGGAATGTCCTACTAGGATTGCTCCGAGAACCCACTTCTCCCGCACTATGAGCTCAGTAACCGTTAAAATGAACATTAAATTGAACACCTTCCTCAGAACAGTTTTACAAAATGCTCGGGACATTGGACCAAAAGTTCATCTGACCAGTGAGGTCAAGCCATTTTATGGGAAACGGGAGGGGAGTCACCTTATAATAGACTGGTTTCAGAAAGGAGTTATGCCATGGTTAAAATTCATTTTTATCCCCTTTCATTAGAGCTTCCTCTCATCTTCAGTGGCCACTCTGCCTCTCAGCTTCTGAGATGGATTCAAGGCAGGATTTGGGGCTCATTTTGGTGTCCGCCAACCCCCTCCAGAAATGGTAGCTCGTGAGGTTCAGCATCTAGGGACATTTGCATTTAGTGGGATACCTCTGGAGACAAAAGCATTTAAAGTAGGAGGAATAGAGTTATTTTTGTTACAGCCACCACTGGTTATTTTCTTGTGTGGCACCAGGCAACCAGTTCTAAGGGCTTCAGGATTTTAGCTCTTAGATACCCACTGTGGTATCTAAGGATATCAGGATAATACCCACACAGTGGGTATTATTGTTGCTCTAATTTTGTAGAAGAAGAAACTGAGGGACTTAGAGGTTTAGTAAGTTGGCCTGAGGTTCTATGGCTTATAAGTGGTTGAGTGCCGATTTGAGTCCAGCAGGTTGGTAACCGTGCTTCAGCCTACATGCTGTATTCTGCTGTTTCGTAGCATGACTCAAAGTTCAACTCACGGCCAGGATCGAGGGACAGCGAGAAAGAGAGGGAGAGAGAGACAGAAACATCAGGAGTGGGTGGGCAGCAAGCCTTGATATCACCCCTCCTCAATCATGACACCATCAGAAAACTTGGCCAGGAAAGCCTTAGGGTTAGAGCATCTAACCTTAGGGTTAGAGCCTTAGGGTTAGGGTTAGAACATCTCCAGTCTCCCAAACCATTCTATACCTTACCCATCAGTCATTTAAAAAGAAGTTTTAAGCCATTTAAACAAAGTATGTAAATTGATTCCTTACCCGAGTCTCCAGAGCCTTAGGGCCCAGGAGCTGCTTTGATGACTGCTGCTGAGTTCCCTGGAGGGCTACTTTCTCAAGTCCACAGGGCGAGTGAGATAGGCCAGGCCTGGGACCTCTGATATACACCAGGTGACAGGAAATCGGTGGCTTCTGCTACCTTGGGCTTTGCCCCAATTATTTTAGTTTAACATGCAGTGGCGAGGGCTGAGGGATGTACAAAAATGTTTCTGCCCTATTAGGAGGTTTCGCTTCTTGAAAAAGACCCCAGGGGACTACATCGTGTACTTAATGCTCCCTTAATTAGAAGGGCTTTGCAGCCCCCACCCTGCAAGCAGGTGTGGGTCGTGGGTCCCCAAGGGCAACAAGGGCTCTAGAAATTCTGTAAAGATGGGCTGTAAGGGCTTTTACCTTTTTACTTCACTTTTAGGAGTGAGTAGGTGGGAAGGAGGCGTCTAGCAGACAAAGTCAAGAATTATTAAGCCCGTGTACTTGTGAATGTCCTCCTGACTCCACAATTGCAGATCAGCAAATCTTCCAAGGCTGAGATGCCTGAAGGTTGGAGTCTGTATCTTCTGAAGTTAGATACTAGGATTCTTATACAAACACACCATTTATCAACAAGCTGTGTATTAGTCAGAGTCAGCACTTACAGGAACAATGTCAAAGGAATAGTGGGGTGGGTTACACTCTCCCACCGGTACAAATTTCTACTGTTTCAATCTCTGCTTTCCCTCCCCTCCCCTCCCCTCCCCTCCTCTCTTCTCTTTTCCTTTATCTCTCTCTTTGCCTCCCTCTTCTTCAGGATGGTTTGGAACCAGAGGGTTAGATACAATGGGTAATAGCAGTTCTGCAGAGGCTGCTTTTGATACAACATTAAAAGTACTGCTGCCCTGGCTGGTATAGCTCAGTGGATTGAGCGGGGGCCTGTGAACCACACAAGTGCGATTCGATTCCCAGTCAGGGTACATGCCTGGGTTGCAGGCCAGTTCCCAGCAGGGGACTCACGAGAGGCAAGCATACATTGATATTTCTCTCCTTCTCTCTCCTTCCCTTTCCCTCTAAAGATAAATAAATAAAATTTTTAAAAAAGAATGTTAATTAAAAGTACTGCCATTCCATTCATTTATTTTTGCCTTTACTTCCCTTGCCTTTAGGATCAATCTTATTAACCAAAGTCACCCCAATAAATGTAATAAAAATTTTTAAAAATGCCATTTTCCCACCACTGGAGCAGTTCATCAGTGGAACAGACTACCATGTGGACAGAGAATTTGCTGTCATCAGGTGCACGCGAGTAAGCCCTAAAAGCTGTTCCACACCTCTCCTCCATACCATGAAAGCTGTAGGGAGGAGAGGAGTGGAAACATGAGCTCTGCTGTCATTTAACATTCTGGTTGTGGGTCCGTGAGTATCTGCTCAAGTGCTTGAATGGTTGCTGACAGGGATGGTGATTTGATAAGATCTGAGTTGCAGATGACGGTGAGGCCCAAGGTTCGGGTCCAGGATGATGAATGGCTGGAGAGGTGTGCCTTCATTTTTATTTTTTCCATCTTTTCAAAATTTATTGTTGTTCAAGTACAGTTGTCTGTCTTTCCCCCGACATCTCCCCCTACCCGAGCCCTTGATTTCCCCCCACATCTCCCCACCTCCCTCCCCTGATTTCACCTCCCCTTGGTTTTGTCCATGTGCCCTTTATAGATGTTCCTGAAAACCCTTCCCCCTTTTCCCCCATTATCCCCTCCCATTTCCCCTATGGTTATTGTTTGTTTGTTCTTAATTTCAATGTCTCTGGTTACATTTGCTCGCTTGGTTGCTTGTTTTGTTGGTTAGGTTCCACTGAAAGGTGAGATCATTTCAGTGAACATGGGAGTGGGCTCAGACTGAGCAAATATCTGGCATCAGTGAGGCTTGAATTGGGGTTGCACATCTGGTTTTTCTTGTCCTTGTCACCGTGGGTCCCGTTTTTCCCAAGTCTGTCTTGAAGTGTTTGCTACTCTGCTCTTCTGTGGTCAAGTGAGATCACTTAGGTGGCTCCATGTGTGATTGCTAGTGAATAAACTTGAAATTGAATTTACATATATTAATGAACTTGTACGTAACCTTTGCTGGTTTGGCTGGATTGACCTTTACGTGCTTGGATGTGCTGCAGCCTCAGCGCTGTTTGGGTCTGTCAGCGGCACTGTATTTGTTTTGTTATTTTTTCTCTTTTATATTTGGAGATATTTTATTAGATCTATTTTTTCTTGTATTAAACCTCTTGTCATTATCTAGTGTCCTTCTTGCTTCCACAGAATGAGCTCTTTCTTGAAGTCTACATAAAAATTTAACTCAATTTTTATTTAGTTACTATTTGCCTGATGGGAATTTTTCTTTCTTTGGTTCACCTTACCTCCTAATGCTCTTATTTATTTTTATCCTGGAAACATTTCACCTCTCTAATGAAAACTATGTTTCACCATGTAGTTTCTACATTCCGTAATGCTGTGCTATCACAATTATTTGTGTCCGTTGACCTGCACGTCCCTGGGGAGCAGGGCCAGATTTTCTGATCACCCGTTCTGTGCAGTGCCGTGAGAGAGGATGGTTCTTCTTCGGGGTTGGTTCTCTCACAACCCTCTCCACTATCAGGAAGGCCTGGCACCCCGAATTGCCTGCTATTGGAGGGTTTGGTTTCAGAGAATTGGTTAGGGAGACTCAGGGTCCCTCAGAGGTGAAACCAAAGACATCATTTCAAATACTTGTTTAAACTTAAATTTATTGGGGTGACATTGGTAGATAAAGTGGTATAGTTTCAAGTGTACAATTCTGATACATAATTTGTGTATTGCATGGTGTGCACACCACCCAAAGTTAAATCTCCCATCACCGTACACTTGACCCTTTACCCTTTATTCCCTACCATCCACCACTCCCCCTGGTTGCAAACAGAACTTGGTCACAAGTTGGAAAGTCCCAATGTTATACCCACAACTAATTGAAACTAAGGAAAGTGTAAATGTGGGTGCTTAAGAGCTTTGTAGTTTATGAGGCCTGCTCTCTGTCCTGGAGGACTGCGTTACACGTTTAACAGTCAGGAAAGTAGCCCCAGTTGAATACCTGTGTGTACAGCAGGTACCATCACTATAACACCACAATTTTGGTTCTGTTTTATCATTATGAAAACTAAAGTTCAGGAAACGGGAGAAATGGACCCACACTCAGAATAAGTGATAAAAATGTGATGTCTGGAAAGCAGGAAAGACCTCAATTATAAATTTAAAATAAAACCTACCATTTCCCAAGGAATTTTTAGGTTCCAGCCACTGATCCAGGCCATCCACAGAGTTCATTTAAAGCTCATGTAACTCATTATGGAGGTGTTGCTATTGCATTCTAGTCTAAGACTTTAAATCTCACAAAGATAAAATAACTAGTTCACGTCAACCAGCTTTATAGTGCAGAACTGACATTTAAACTGGGCTTGACTTAAACGCCGTACCCCTGAGGCGACAGCTTCTCATCCCTAAATGCATCTCGAACCTCGCACGTCTGAACCTCACTTGGCTGCCACCAGTTTTGATCAGAACTTCACTCCACTGGAAATAAACATTTAAAAATAAATCTCCATCGGAACCTCGCTCCCCCATCCTCTGACCTCATATATGCAACCACAGGCCACTCTCCTTCCAGCTTCTAGCAGAAGTGAAAGCCTGATAGTTTATTTCTTTGAACACACCAGGTTTTTTCTCAGCCAAAAGAAGCATAGGATAATGGGGTTTGGAGGTGGGGACTTTGCTTCAAATCCTGGTTCTAAATCATATCCCTCTGTGGATGATCAAAAAAGTTAACCACATTGAGTTTCACTTTTCATGTCTGTGACACAGGCCAGTTGTACATACCTCTCAGGGGCCTCTCAGGAGAATTAAGTGTGATGGCAGAGCTAATAAGGGCTCTAATGCTGAGCACATATTCCATTGCTGGATGCAACATAATATAAGGCAGCCATCCTCAGAGTGTGCTCTGGGGACCATCTGGAGTCCTTGAAACCTTTTTGGGGGGTCTGTGACCTCAAAACAACTCTCATAATAATCCTGAGTAAGACCTATTTGCCCCTTCCCACGAGTTTACATGGTACTCTCCACAGGCTGCAGAAGATGAAGTGTCACAATAGGTTGAATACAAAGGAAATGGAGAATACCCACTTGTCTTCCATTAAGTTGGAGAGAAGTGGTGGCCCCCAAACTTTGCTCTGCCTTGGGGTCAGAATCACCTAGAGATCTCCGAAAAACACTGGTGCCTGGCGCTCTCCACATTCTGATTTAATTGGTATGTGGTAGTATGTGGTGCATCGGGGTTTATAAAAGTTTTCCACTCTGGCTGGTGTAGCTCAGTGGATTGAGTGTGGGCCTGTGAACCACACAATTGCGGTTCGATTCCCAGTCAGGGCACATGCCTGGGTTGCAGGCCAGTTACCAGCAGGGGACTCACGAGAGGCAACCATATATTGATATTTCTCTCCTTCTCTCCTTCCCTTCCCCTCTAAAGATAAATAAATAAAATCTTTTTTTAAAAAAGTTTTCCAGATGGTGTGAATGGGCAGTTAAGTAAATGGGAGTTTGTTTTGCAATAGGTGTAAAGTTTTTCTTGTAAAGGTAAGTTCTGAAGACCTGTGCAACAGAGTGCTTACAGTTAATAATATGGTATTGTGTCCTGTAAAATATGTTAAGAGGATAAGATTTCATGTTGTGTTCTTACCAAAAAAAAAAAAAAAAAAACCCAACCCAGAAACAAAAACAGAACCCAACAAATGGACACAAGGACATTTTGGGAAGTGATAGATGTGCTTAACATCTTGCCTATGGTGACGATATCAGAAGTATGCATACATTAAAGGTGTGCAATTTATTGTATACAAACTATAACTCAATAAAGCCAAAAATAAAAGAATGTTAACTAACCTGAAAAAAAAAGATTTGTAAAACCATATGTCAGTGCTACTGTCTGCATGAATTTTCTTTCTATTTTGGAAAGCATAGTTATTTTAATAAAAGTTTTATTTGTAGTAATGTGTAATGAGTCTTCAACAGTTTTTAAGAGTGTAAAAGGGTTCTGAGACTAAAAACTTCAGAGACATTGGTGTGTTGGTGTGGGAGTTTGCACTTTGGGCCCTGGTACCTGTCAGTACCAAGGCTCTGCCTCTGCACCCCTGGGCGTCTCACTCACCTTCCCTGTGCTTCAGTTTTCTTGTCCATAACATGAGTATCATAGTAAAATTTTCCTCTTAGAATATTTGTTAGATTAAATAAATCATACACATAAAACACTTTGCAAGGTGCCTGGAACATTGTAGTGGCTTTCACCAATATTCCTCCCCATTATTGATGTGGATCCTGGCCGGCAGGAGCCGTGTGTTGTGGCAGCTGTGAGCAAATTCACATGGACTACAGAAGTCCTATGGAGAAAAGGGACAGCATGGCCAACCTCTGAGTGAGAGAGAGGGCCCCAACCCCTGCCTGGACAGGCTTTTATTGCTTTTGGGGGTACATTACATCCAGGATGGTCCTCATTTACTATGCACGGATTCACTGTAGGTGATTACCTTTTACAGATAACAAAAGAAAAAATGTTGCTAATTACTTCAAAGAGAAGGATGTTGTAGATTAAGTGGGGAAAGTGGTTGAATTGGTTACACTCCATACTTGGGAGGTTTAGCTCAGATTTTAGGAAGTTACAGTAAGCACTTTTTGCCTCAATTCAGGGTGAGGGAGTTTTAGCAAAAGCAAGTTTCATAGTGGCCTAGATACAATGCAGGCCTGATTCCCCACAGGAGAACCTATCCTTGGGCATGGCTCCTGTGTGCTGGACCTCGCTCCCCACTGGCCTGAGTGGGGGATGGGCTACATTCCCACACCATGTGAAACGGTTCCCTATGCATTATTGTTGCTATTGTAGTTGTAAGTGGATCATATTGATCTTGCACAATCAAACTTGTAAAACTTATGGACCAAGCCATTCTTCCAATCAACTCATCTGTCCACCCAACAGTGGAGTAGGAGCCACTAGGTGAAGTCTGTTGGAGAGATCAACAGGCCATCATGGACCTGGTCACTGCACACAATGGGCTTTGGTTCCTTTCTCTGTTTGTTACAGTGACAACACCACACTGCTGTTCTCCAGTCAGTAAATGCATGACTGACAGAGGAGGGGACCCCAAGGTGACCATGTGGTTTGGGGAAGGCAGGAAGTGCTTAATCAGGCAAAATGCTCCCCAACCCTACTTTCCTGAGTCACTCCCTTTTGCTTCAAAGAGTTGCCAGCCTCAATGTCCCATGTTCCTGCTGGTGTTTCCTCACAAACATAATTTATCTCTCCATGACATTATAACACTTCTTTATTTTCACAGTGCTTTTCAACACCATTCCTCACAGTCACAGCAGTCAAACTGTTTACTCAAAACCAAGAAAGACATAGTAATGAGTAATTCAAGAATGCTGAATACCATCAGCACGATCAAAATTCCCTGTAACAGGAGAAAAGAAAAAAGAAGAGTCATGATATTAGCACAATAATGGGGTTTCTGATGACAATGAAGTAGCAACGCCCAGATAAGAAGGCTCCCCCACGTCTCACATGTGTTTAATGTTTGTTTGTGAACCGGAGGCTCGTTACACTGTACAGCTATTTTAGTACAGCACAGCACTGAACCACACAGCACAATATAGCACCACACCGCACTGCAGAGCACAGCACCACACAGCACCTCACAGCACCACACAGCACAAGCCCTTGGTTTGTTTCTCCTCTGCTGCACTTAGATTGGAATCTTTCTCCACATGGGCAACATTGACAAGTGGTCTTCAGGAAGATGTACTTTTATTGCTCTTTGGCATTCCATTGACAGATGTCAAATTAGGCTTCCCTCTAAAAGTGTATCTAGGAGGTCTAGATGACTTTGCAGCTCTTTAGGGCTTTTTTAAAAGCTATTAAAAATTGTAATGTAGACTTCTTTTTATTTTCAGAGGAGAGTCAATTCACAAATCCCATTTTATTATTGCCAACACGAATCTATTTCCTTCTCTTTCCCTGTGTTTTCTGTGGTCCTACTACTTCCAAAGGCTCAGTGTTCCTTTGAATCTGCCATGTGAGATATTTTACTCCTGTTAGGACCCCCTTTTTCTGATGCGATTAATTTTAAGCCTTCTCAGCAAATTCTGATGGGTCTCATGGACTATTTTTTCTGTCTGTGTAGATTCATATCTTTTAGATGCATTTACACTAACTTTAGTGGAATTTTTTTATTATTTAATTCTTGGACTTTAGTGGAATTTTAAAAGAGCAGATATAAAATGTTTGTTTTCGATCTATCATGCTTTATCAGAAGTCCAGTCTAAATATTAAAACCAAGACGTAAAAACATTCCATTCATGAGTCTAATGTACATCCAAGCCTATAACTATACCATGTTGCTATACCTGTTTTTTCTTTTAGTATATCACTTATTTATATATTATGGTCATTAATGTACATGTTTTATCTCCTTTACTCGTCTGTGAATTTCTGAAGTTGGGGGTTATAATATGTTTATTTTTCTATTCACAATGCATGCCTGGTATAATGCCTATTAGGTACTATGATTTCCGTACATATTTGTAATGAAAAACACATTTGTCTGCAACATTATTTGGATGTGGCTGGTTAGGTGCTAATGAATATTTATGATTCAGCCCATTACTCCTCACCCTAAAAATGCAGCATACTTACAAGGAACAGGATGTTAACAGCCTTACACGGACTAACTTCTCCAGAATAGCCACAAAGGTAGTTTTGATCTACGATGAAACCAAATGCAAGGAGGAGGATTCCAAATATTGCTGCCAGGACGCTAAAACAATTCATGGTTCGGCTCATCTTTATCTGAAGGAGAATGAAACCAGAACACGATGGCCAGGCGCAGGCTGAGTCTGTGGGTGGGGACCTGGACCGCAGGACTCTCCTCACAGAGCTACAGAGCCGCGGAACTGCCTTGCCCTCCAGTGTGTGTCACTTCCCGACTCCGGGCCCTCATCTTCAGAATGACAGGGTCCAGGGAACCTTTCACAACCTTTCCACCCCCTGTAACCTGTGCCATTTTTTTGGGCAGAGGGTTACATGCTGAAGAAGAAAAAAAACAATTCAAAGGGGTAATGACATTGCATTTTGATGCTCTGGTCAAAGTCATGACCTGTTCACATTTTTGTTTTATGACTCTGTCTAATTAAATGTATCTATTTATTTGTAATTTTTCTATCTTCTTAAACTGCAAACCTTGTGTTTGCTGAAAATAGTTTATTGCCTCATTAATGCCTCATAACTTTGACCCTTCGAGAAAAGTAAAAATTTATCTGTAAGTTAAAGCCTATTTATTTTCAGATGCTGCTTATCAGGTTTCATGATGTTATCTGCACAGTGTGCCCATCATGGGGGTGTCAGACCACAGCCTGTCCCAGCATCTGGCATGCAGTGGGCACCAAATACACTTACAGGAAGAACGAGTGAGTTACTGGAATAATAACTCATTCTGCCATTTGGCTGAAGAACACAGACAAGTCACTTATCCCACACCTCAGTGTCTTTATATCTAAAATCAGAATTAAACTGGATGGCCTGAAAAATTTGCTTTTGGCACTAATGTTTTATGATTCCATGAAAAAAAGAAGCAAATGACATTGACTGGGTATCAGTGATTGACAGCTTATAGAATTAGAGAGGCTTGATGATTTTCCAGATCTATTTTCTAAGCTTGAATGAATCATTTCAAAGTTATAAATAAATTTTTATTGAAGGGGAGACACAACTCACCAAACTTTCTGTGCCTCTTCTTTCCAGTGCAATCAGGCAGGCTCCAGAATTGACGAACTGTTGGAAAGGAGGCATATCTTAGTGATGAATATAAAGAGCTCACACAGCATAGACTTTTGCACGTTTCTTTTGCAGACCCTCCTTCATCCTTCACACAACTCTCGGGGGAGCATGGAGTGTGAGATGCTCCGTATGGGTTGTCCACTAGTGGATAGTGGACAAAACACTGGGATAGAAATTTGGCTTTAGCCTTAACTATTTATTTGAACATGAAACTTTTTTTAATTTCACTGGGCTTTAGTTTTCTCATCCATCATCACTTTACAGCTATTACAGACTCAGGACATACTCAATTTGCAACCAATAAAATCAGATTCCATCATTCTTGTAAGAAATATCCTTTATACCCACTTACAATCCAATGTGTTCTCTTAGATAGGCAGAATTGCAGCTAATATTGGAATTCTGTAAAAACCCCAAGAATTTTCATGACGATGAGTCATTGTGGTAGCATCTTTGTCTAGTAGAAATTTCAAATCTGATGACAGCACATCCACCTTTAAATTTCTAGTGCATTGCCCGGTGTTTCTTCAGCCTCATCCCTCCACTCTTACTCTCTGCACTGAACTCTTAGAAAGTGTTCTCTCCCCGGGGTGTCCAACCTTTTGCCATCTTTGGGCCACACTGGAAGAAGAAGAGTTGTCTTGGGCCACACATTAAATACACAAACACTAACAGAAACTGATGAGCAGAAGAAAAAGTTTTAAGTAAATTTACGATTTTGTGCAGGGTTGCATTTATAGCCATCCTGGGCTGCATGCAGCCCATGGGCTGTGGGTTGGACAACCCTGCAGCTTTTCTCTCATTTTTTTTTCATGTTTCTCCCTTGGTATACAGCAAGATATCCTACCCCTTACACCCAGCCACCCACTCCCCAACTCCCTTCCTCTGTATGTCTTCATCTGATTAACATTCTTGAAACTCAGTCAAGCTGGAAATGTCTCTGGGCAACCGCCCCTCTGTTTCGAAGGTGGCTTCCTATAGAGGCTGCGTGTGCGTCCCCTGTCATCATTCATCTCACAGTATGCTAATTTTTCATGTGTTACCACTTTTATGTTTGATTTTTGTTTTCCCTCCAATTTTATTAGAATGATTGATACACATCACTGTGCAAGTTTAGGGTGTGCATCATGTTGATTTGACTTACATATTTTATGAAATGATGACCACAATAACTCTAGTTAGCATCCATCATCTCAAATAGATACAAAGGAAAAAGAAATAAAAATGTATTTTCCTTCGTGATAAGAACTCTTGGGATCTACTCATATATATATGAGTGTTTACATATATCATACAGCAGTGTTGACTATAGTCATCATGTGTACAGTTGCATTTTCATCCCTAGTACTTTTTTATCTTATAACTGGAAGTTTATGCCTCTCTGTCTCTGGTAACTTCAAATCTGATCCTTTTTTTCTGTTTTTTAAAATTAAATTTGATGGGGTGAAAATTGTTAATAAAATTATATAGATTTCAGTTCTATGTATCATCTGTATATTGCAGTGTGTGCCCACCACCCAAAGTCAAATCTTCCCTCATCATATATTTGACCCTCTTTTTTTTACCATCCCTCACCCCCTCTGATTTCACATAAAGTGGGATCATACAGTATCTGTCCTTCTCTATCTGACTGACTTTACTTAGCATAATGCTCTCAAGTTTCATCTATGTAGTGGCATGGTATCCTCATTTTTCTATGGCAGAACATTCCAGTGTGTGTGTGTATAAACTTCTTTATCGTTTGTCCACAGATGAACACTTAGGTTTTTTCCATGTCATGGCTGATGTAAATAATGCTGCTGTGAACATGGGAGTGTAGATCTCTCTTTGACATAGTACATACTCACTTCCTTCAGATAGATCCCCAAAAGTGAAATTGCTGGATCATTTGATAGTTCTAGTTTTAGTTTTTGGAAGAGTCTCCATACTATTTTCCATAATCAGGCCTATGTATTGAAAGGTGAAAGATTTAGACCATCTGAAGAGAAACCAGAGTATTGGGCCCATGTATTATTAACCTTTGAATCATCACTGACGTCCTCTATGTATCTGGCTTAGATAGTAAATCATTTTGAATGAATGAACTGACAAATAACTTCAAGACTCAAAGAAATATTCCCAAAGGACCTTCAAGACCCAATGATGGAATATCAGTAACTCCGATGAATTAATGGGAAAATAATTTCAACAAGATTGACTTTTTTTTTGACGTTTCAAAACCTATTATGCAAGTGAATGTAGCTCATTTTGTAACTAAGAACTCTCTAATACCCCTGTTGGCATGGCTTTATATTGAACTTGATTGACTATACTCACCAAAATGGAGCTCCAGAATGGATATCCTGTAACAAATATAAAGGGAAACCTTGGGTACGGATCTACAAAGGTGAAAACGAAAATAACTCCAAAAGAAAAGTTCATCAGCCCAAGCAGGATCTGCATAGCCTGAAAACAGAGAAAAAAGACCTGGTGAGGACAAAGCAAAATAGAGGGCCCCCCTTTCAAAAATTTAGATCTCCTTTTGGTAAGAGGATCTGGCAATTATCCTCTTTTATGAATAAGGGTCAGATACTAGAAACCTCAGTTATGATGTACCCAGGGACTTTCAGATCCCTCTATCTGGTACTTGGTAATAAGCAAAGTGATCTAAATCAATGCTCCTGAAGGTGTAGTTCACAGATTGGCAGCCTTAGGATCACCTGGGAATTAGAGATGGAAATTATCAGGCCCTACTCTATGCTTGCTGAATAGAGTCCCCAGGTTCAAATTCAAAATAGAACTGCTGTATACTTGGTCTGGTAGTCCCACTTCTGGGTATATTTCCAAAGGAAAAGCAATCATTTTCTTAAAGAAGAATCTGCACTATCATGTTCACTGAAGCACTATTTACAATAGGGAAGACATGGAAACAGCCTAACTGACTACTGGTGGATAAATGGATAAAGAAAATGAAATATTATTCAGCATAAAAAAGGAAGGAAATCCTACTATTTGCAACAACATAGATGGACCTTGAGAGCATTCTGCTAAGTGAGGTAAATCAGAGAAAGACAAATACTGTATGATCTCCTTTATATGGGGAATATAAAAACATTGAACTCATAGAAACAGAGAATAGAATGGTGATGGTTAGGGGCTGAGGGGTGGGGGGGATGGGGAGATGTTGGTCAGTGGCTACATACTTCAATGATAAGTTCCAGCATCTGAGGTAGTGTGGTGACTATAGTTAGGAACACTGTATTGCCTACTTGAAAGTTGCTGTTGAGTTGCGTTTTCATGGCCCCACCATAACAAGAAAATGGCAATTATGCTAAATGAAAGATATGATAACTAACTAATCTTACTGCTCTAAGCATTTGCAATACATGCATGTGTCAAAACATCACATTGTGCGTTTAAAATTACACAATATCTTATGTCAACTACATCTCAGTAAAGCTGGGGGGACCCCTCCAAGTCTGTGGCACACAAATGCTGAAGTTTAAGAAGCACTGAGTTCTGAATCGCCTCAAGCAGAAGCAAACTGTCAGAAAACCCTTCTGTGGACAACCAAATGCTCTGAGCCTGTGAAGGTACTGCCACACCCCGGGGTGCACAGAACCCCCGTCTTTTCTATTTTTCTCCCTGTGTCACACTTGCGATGCACTACGACACCACACAGTGGTTCGACAAATGCTAGGGAAGACCGACGAGAACAACACGAAGAATGGAAGGTATACGATGCATGAGTCTGTGTCCTCTGCCCTCTTCTATTCCCGTCCACTTTCTCAGTCTCACTAACCTCACTTACCTTCAAGTAGCTGAGCTGTGAACAGTGTCGTTTTCCTCTACTGCAGGCCCGCATTTTTAGCTCTTGTCAAACATCCCCACTAGAATGTCCCGTGGTTACCACCACCTCATATGCAATATGTCCAAACACAAATTTACTTTCCTCCTTCTAAACCTTCCCTTCTTTCTGTGTTGTACATTCCATGGGTTTTGGAAAATGTATACCATGTATCCACCATTACAGTACGGAATAGTTTTCCTGCTCTCAAAGTCCTCTGCCCGTCACCTGTTCATCCCTCCCTCTCCCCTCCATCCATCCAGCAGCCACCGAGCTTTCCATTGTCTCCACATTTTGGCTTTTCCAGAAGGTCGTAGATCGGGAATCCGACAGTTTGTAGACTTTATAGGCCGGCTTCCTTCACTGTGCGTTTCAGGTCCCTCCGCGTCTCTTTTGGGCCTGGTGACTCATTCACTTTGAGTGCTGAGAGACACTCCATGGTACAGATGTCCCGCAGTTTATTTATCCATCCTTATTTTTCTTATTTTTTAACTTGCATTTTCAATCCTTTTACATGTTTTAAGTCCAGTTTGTTCTCTCCCAGCTCTCCTTGGCCGCTCCCAGACTATTCTGCCCTGAGCGTTTGTTCACTGTACTTTCTCCCTCAAGAGCATTCTGCCTCCCTCCTCTCCTTTCTTTTCCACTTACTAAAAGTCTGTCACTTCTTCAGAGTTCAGATTAAATGCCAAATTTGCTATGCTGTTGTCTCATCTCTTTTATTTCTTTTGTCTTTTTTAAAAATTATTTTATTGTTGCTCAATTACAGTTGTCTGCACTTACTCCTCCCACCCCAGCCAAACTCTTCTCCCTCCCTTGCTTCCA
The DNA here is from genome assembly GCF_014824575.4 of Sturnira hondurensis. Lineage (NCBI taxonomy): Eukaryota > Metazoa > Chordata > Mammalia > Chiroptera > Phyllostomidae > Sturnira > Sturnira hondurensis. The sequence goes on along the minus strand of NW_028084511.1, from coordinate 752,024 downwards.
CACCCCCTTGGTTTTGTCCACATGTCCTTAATAGTTGTTCCTGAAAACCCTTCTCCCCTTCCCTCATTATCCCCTCCCCCTCCCCTCTGGTTACTGTCAGATTGTTCTTAATTTCAATGTCATCTTTTTTGGAGATGGAAGTAACTCTTCCCTCTCCAGATTCTCCTGCTCAATGACCAACACCATCTATGGCTCTCTTTAGATGCTACATTGAAGTGTAGTTTTTAATATTTTCACTTGATCACTTCTAAATTATATATTTATTCTCCTCAGTGAGACAAACTAAGTTACATTTATTTTTTCAGCCCCCATGGTGTATAACATAGTTTCTCACACACAGTTAAATATATATTTGTTAAAATAACTTGAAATCTTCAGCAGAAGATTGGATACCATTATATATGAAGCACACTAAGGAAATATAGTCTTCTGCATGTCGGCAAGCCACTTTTCTCTAATTCTCTGTGGCTTTTTTTCCTGAAAAATTAATAATATCATTCTTGGAAGCTGGGAATTAAAAAAAACAAATATTTTCTAAGATATGGGCAATATTACAGCCTCAATTCCCACATTGTCTAAAGGGAGGATTGGTAAATAAAAGATAATATTCATGAACAGCTAGATAGGTGAATGAAGAGATGAGCACTTGCAACATTAGGGGATTTTCTACAAAAACCCCACATATGAAAATATCATGTCAAAAGGAATTCTGATTTTTTTTTGTTGGGGAAATATAAAACTGTAGAACTGAGTAACCCAGGATATAGAATCTGATCTATTGATTTGTATTTAATTTTTCTCTTTTCTTTCTTTCAGCTCAACTGTGAGAAATCTCCGGAGTGGTCAGTTTGGAGATTTTTACTTTGTGACCTGTAGGAACCCAGTGACCTTAGCTTATTTATTATGTTTTCTTCTCCACAGAACCTTGCACATAATTGATATAGGATAGTGATACTTCCTGAATCAAATGGAAATAAAAGCTGGAACTGGCTCCTACCTTAAAACATGGCACTATCAGATATTTTCCCTTCCTCTTCTCCCCTCGCCTCCTGTCTTAGTTCAGGTTTCTATAAAAAAGCATCGTAGGCCGAGCGGCTTATGAAATTTCTGAATTTCAGCAGAAATTTATTTCTCACAGTTCTGGAGACTGAAAGTCTGAGATCAGGGTGCTACAGTGGTCAGATCCGAGTGAAGACCCTCATCTGGTTTGCAGGCTGCAGACTTCTCCGGTGAATCCTCACAAAGCAACCTAGCTAGCTCTCTGACCTTTTCCTATGAGACATTAATGCCATCCATGCAAGCTCCGTATCAGTGGACTCATTACCCCCCACCAAGTCCCCATTTCCAGTTACCATTGCATTAGGATTATGGTTCCAAATGTGAATTTTAGGGAATACAAATACTAAGTTTGTAACGCACTTTCAAAAAAATTTACTTTAGGGATGATCTCACTTACCCCAGAGATTTTCATGTTTGAAGTAAGTGATTTGGGGAAGGGCATGGTAGACTCGAGCATTGCAGCTGCAGGATCCCGTGACTGATGAAATTCAGGAACAGTGACCTCTGGAGGTAATACCATAAACACAGGATTGTGTGCAGTGTTTGACTCCATGATGGTGGTGTTGATATTTTGAAGTGTTAAGAGATTTAGTTGGTATTTCAGTCTAGACCATGCTCTCCTCCTGTCCCAAGGTTGTCTAGAGCACTGGCATTGTTGTACTTTGTCTTGGAATTATAGAACCTCAGAATCACAGAGTCATGGAATCTCAGGATTGGTCACGATCTTAAGGTGAGTGAGTCAAAAGCCCAGGAGTGGGGAGAAGACCCGCTTGGTAGTCCTTGTGCAGTCAGGCTATCACTGTGACCGTGGGAAGTCACATCCCCTTCTCTTTTTTTAAAAAATTTTATTTACTTATCTTTAGACAGGAAGGGAAGGAGAGAAGGAGAGAAATATCAATGTATGGTTGCCTCTTGTGAGTCCCCTGCTGGGAACTGGCCTGCCACCCAGGCATGTGCCCTGACTGGGAATCGAACCATGATCGTGTACTTCGCAGGCTCACGCTCAATCCACTGAGCTACACCAGCGAGGGCACATCCCCTTCTCTTGATTTCGGCTCCCTTATATGTACACCGACCAGGTGGGACTAGATGATCTATAAAGGCATTTCAATTCCCAAGTAGAGAGCACTGTGAACATTATTTTAGTTCTCTATCTTAAGGAAGGTAAAGGTTTTATCCTCAGTTATAAACCCCTGATAAAACCCCTCAGTTATAGTCTCTATTTAGCCTGTCACTTTGGCAGGTTTTTTTGTTTGCTTGTTTGTTCATTTTGCCATTGAATTTATTAGCTTTAGCCAAGAAAAAATGACCCCAAACCTTAGTGGCTTCAAACAACCACTATTTGATTTTGCTCACAATTCTGTGGGTCATATGGGTGTTTCTCCTGTTCTTGTCCAGCTCGGCTCTTTGCTTCCAAGTTTTCTCATGCATCTGTGGTCAACCGGTGAAGTGACCAGAGCTACATGGTTTAGTATGGTCTCCCATCAGAGGCACTGCAATCCTCTGATGCTTGAGTCCCTTATATAAAATGGCATAAACCAATGCATACATTCCTGATCCACATCTACAGACTCCCAATCTGAGTGGAAAAGACAGTTTTTGATCTGTGGTTAGTGGAAGCCACAGATGTGAAACCTGGAAATACAGAGGGCTGATTAGATATTGAAAAAAATCTATGGATAAGTGAACCTGTGCAGTTTAAACCCATGCTGTTCAAAAATAAGTTATACTTTGGTTTCATGAGTGACGAGGCAAATTATTAAATGAAAAAGTAATACATCAAAACACATTGAATCATTTTTTCTGCTATCTTTATCACTCATTACAGGTATAATAGGAAGAATTGTGGCCTCCCAAGAAAATTCCATTCCTTTAGTCCCAGGACTGTGGGAATGATATCATGCCCATGAATATGTTACCTTAAATGGCAGAAGGAGCTTTGCAAATGAAGTTAGTAAATTTACTTCAAAACAGGGAGATTATCCTGGATTATTTGAGTGGGTTTTGTGTAATCACAGGACTCCTTAAAAGTGAGAGTTTGAGGAGGACTTGACAAACTATTGCTGGGTTGAAGATAGAGGGGACCATATGAGAAGAAATGCAGGTGACTTCTAGGAGCAGAAAGAGTCACCTCCCCACCCCCAACATAGCTGACAGTTGACAGTGAAACCTGTAAAGCAAGGAACTGGATTCTTCCAACAATGACTGAGCCTAGAAGAGGGTCCCAAGCCTCAGAACCACACACCTGGCCAGCACTATGACTGTAGCTAAGTGAGACAGCAAATAATCTAACCAAGTTATCCACTACTTCTGACCTACAGAAACTGAGATAATAAATTTGTGTTTCATTAAGCAGCTCCATTTGTGGTAATTTATTAAAGGGCTAAAACTCTACCATTCTGAGCCTTAGTGACTATTATTCAGAATAGGGTGACTTCTGTGACAATTCCATGCTTGGCTTGGCCTAGTGCCATATAAGATTTCTCCCTTAGGCCACAATCCAACTAAATGTTCAGCATTGGATTTAATCTATGTAGTTATTTATGGATTTGGTTTAATTCTCTACAGATCTGAGCATCGCGGGGCCCGGATACACTGCATCTGGCCAGTGCATGAGGAGAGACTATGAGGACAAGGCGAGGGATTGAGGGCTCAAACCTGGAAGTGGAGGTGATTCCTCCTGGAAGTTTTTCCAAATTATATTGCCTTTAAGTAAATCATAAATGCTCTGGGCCCTGGCCTTATAAACTGCTACATCACATATTTATACTCCTTTATTGACTCCTAAACACATCTGATTTTGTCAACTCCAAACCCAAACTCATTGATGGGACAGTATTAGGTATCTCTGAGAGGGGTAGAATGCCTGGAAAGCAGGGATAGAAATGGGGGATTCTTGCACATTGGAAAGGTGCCTATGGGTCTGAGGGGCACAAGGGGCTTCTGCCTTGCTCTTTAGTGTCATTCCCACTGGGATGGTAAAATCTCAGATATGATGGATTTTAAAAACATTTTTGCATTTTCGCATTGTGAGTTTATACGCTAGGACACAGGTGTCAAACACAAGGCCCACCAGCCAAATCCAGCCCTCCTTGCTTTATCCAGCCTTGTTTCTACCAGCAGCAGCACCAAGCTCTCACTTAACTGTTGAGTAGTTACATTTAGACAGTCCTGAAATTACATTTGGCCCTTTGAAGGCAACCGCATGGCTGATGTGGCCCCCAGTGAAAATGAGTTTGACACCCCTGCCCTGGGAGGCACTGTATTCTTACAATTACAGTAGACTATTACAATAGTCTATAAAGTCTAATAATCTAATGGTCTATTAGAGTTCAATAGTCTAAAAGTCATTAGATAGTCATTTAATAGTCTAATAGTCTAATACTATTCTTACAGTTACAGAAAGACTCAGTAGATGAGTCTTTCATACTTTCTTTGATGACATAAGCATTCTCTCACCTCTTCTGTGTCCCACTTCTTTTTCTCTCCCTATGCCACATTCTGTCCTCATTGCCACGTGACCCCATTAATAACTAAACAAACATAGAGTGTATACTCTCAACACAGATTTGGGGGTGGGGTATTAAATGGGGTGATTGGAAACAGCAGAATGGAGGAATGGAGGAATTTATTTTTATCCTTTGCTGACTCTTTTGGTTCTTGAGACTTTAAAGAGCCAACATAGGCTTCTTCCTTGTTGATGTCCTAAGCTCTTATAATATACATAGTGAGGCAAGAAACATCAGCAGTGTAGAAAAGCAGATCTGATAAGTAGTAGGTCACAAAATAATTGCTGATCATAAATTGAGACACTAACATGATGACAAAGAGTTTAAATGTGAATTACTCCTTTACCCTCACAAAGTTCTGAAACAGTATTAATATTTGTTGTCATTTTATTTTACTTAAGGACAAATCCTTTGAGTTTTCTGGTTGCCCTTCATTTTCTGGTGAGGGAATAAGGTGGCAACAGCACCTGAGAGTATAGGTTGGAGGTGATTATATTGTTTTTCCCTAATTTGGTTCCATAATTGGGAGCAGTGTGGCATTTGGGTAGATCCCGCAAGTTAGTCAGAGTCTTCAGATTGCTGTTGATCCCTTGTATAACATGCGGTTAAAGTTGAGCTAATTGAAGCGTTTTGTTGAACATCTTGCATATCTTGTTCTGAACCTACATTGGATGAATAGGTGGAAGATGCATCTTGTACTGAGCTTTGGCAGGAGGCATGATGAAAATCCAGCTTTCTGTCTTCTGATTGTATGTCACTTGACTTTTGGCATAGGGTTTTCATGTCTGCTAGTTTGAGGTCTTTTGTTTGTATAGGGACTAGTTGCATATCTTCTTTTGGGATACCAGTGGATTGAAGACTTTGTTGGTTCTTATCTTGATACTGACTGTCTGGAACTTTGTCATTTTGTGATTGCTGTTGAGGTATGGCATGCAGAGTGTGGGTTTCTTTGTATAGAACTTTCTGCTTTAGGAATTCTTTCTCTAATAGATCTTGGGTTTGCCAGTCTTGGGACTCCCAATTTAGGGAATGCTTCATTTCAAATTGGCATTCTTGTGCTTTACACTCTTTGTTTCTCCATTCTTGCATACTCCACTCTTGGGATTGTTGGCCTAAAGGTTGCCAGTCTTGGTACTTCTGGATTTGGGAGTCTTGATGTTGGTCTAGCTGCTCTGGGGATTTCTCCTCTTGGGCCTGCCAGTCTTTAGCTTCTTTATGTTGGCTTTGTTTCCTGGGGGATTTCTCCTCTTTGTCCTCCTGGTCTTCACCTTGCCTACTTTGGGATTGTTGTTTTAGGGATTGCTTTCTTTGGGGCAGCTGGCCTGCAGCTTGCTGATCTGAGAATTGTTTGTCTTGGACTTGTTTATCTATAGAGTGCCTCTTTGGGGATAGCCAGCCTTTGATATGTTCGTCTAGGGATTTCCTCCTTGGGGATTGCGGGGCTTGGATCGGCGAGTCTAGGGATTTCTTTGCTGGAGATTGCCAGCCTTTACTATGCTGGTCGAAGGAATGCCGCTTGATGGATTTCCTGCTTTGGTGTTTCTCATATTTCCATTCTTGGGACAGCAAATTTACTTCTGATTGAATGTCCTGATATGACATATGTGTAACTTGCTGGTCTAGATGTTGGATGCTTTGTAGATGAAGGCCCAAGGATTGCTGTTCTAGCTGTTGTTCACTAAGGGCCTGCACAGCATGAAATGTTTGGGTTTCAAGTTGCATGGCTTTTATTGGCGGCTCCTGTACTTGGGAAAGCATGTCTTGGGAAGGCATATCTTGTGCTGGCGTGTTTTTGGATATCAGGTCATGAGACTGTGTGACATGGTGTGTGGGGACTTCAAATAGCAGGCTTTGTGCTGACAGAGCCTGAGATGGCGAGTGATTGGGTGGTAATGCTTTAAGATTTTTTACAGAATTGGGTGAAAAAACTTGGAGTGACAAGGCTTCAGCCTGCAGCATTTGGGTTTGCCTTTCAGAGGGGTGTTCGATAGCAAATTGTAGATCTTCATCACTCATTTGCTCATTGTGTGTGTCATCTTCTGAGGGCCTTTTCTCTGATTTGGGAGGCAAAGGTTTCTGCTCAGTTTCTTCCTCATAATAGCTAAAAGGGGAAGGGATATTTTTCTGTTGTTCATCTGACCCAGATGAAGAAGGTTTGTAGTAATTGTTACTGCCTTTTTTCTCTGGACGATGGAAGGTTAAAGGGTTTCTTGAGACTCTTAACTTGTAGAAAGTATAGCCTCCAAAGAAAACAGGTTGTATGTTTGTTGGTGAGTCTTCTCTGTTTGACTCTTCTTGAATGTCCATTTGTATTATACCATTTTCATCAGGGATAGATAATTCACTCTCACGAGTAACATCCAAAGGCAAGAGAAACACAATCTATAAAACCAAGGGGTAGGAAAAAAATTAGTATAACAGTCATTTTTTAGTCTTTTCTTTTTGTATTCCCAAATTCTTTTTATCTCTGCCTTAAGACAGTAGATAGAAAATAACAACTACATGAGGAATAAGAAAACAAGCATCAATACTGCCCTTACCATCAACTCACCAGTTTTATTTTGGACAAGTCATCACCCTCTATTATCTCAAATATTGAGTAGGGGAACTTGATTAAGATAGTCTGAAAGTCTTTCTATACTTAAAATTATAAAACTTCTAAGACACTTTAAATTATCCAGTCAGTATTCATATATTCAGCTTTATTTATTTGTTGATCACCTACTAAATGAGCTAAATGCTGGAGACCAAAGATAATTAGATATGGGTTTTGCCCATATGGTGCTCATTACAAAACTAGATAACAATATAGTTTAGCAAAAGTTATTGTGTAAATAGCTAATAAGTGCTTTATGGGAATGTAGAAGATAATCTAATTCTGAGAAAGCCAGGAAATGCTTGGGAATTAAAAGATAATCTAATTCTGAGAAAGCCAGGAAATCAGCTATCGGCTGGTTTCTCAAAAGAAAACTTACAGGCAAGAAGGGGCTGGGAAGAAGTATTTGAAGTTACGAAAGGCAAAGAACTGCATCCAATATTACTCTATCCAACAAAGTTCTTCATTTAGAATGAAAGGGCAGATAAAATGCTTCCCAGATAAAGTCAAGTTAAAGGAGTTCATTATCACCAAGCCCTTATTATATGAAATGTTAAAGGGATTTATCTAAGAAAAGGAAGATGATCAAAAATATGAACAGTAAAATGACAACAACCTCACAACTATCAACAAATGAACCTAAAATAAAAACAATGAAAACAAAAACTAAGCAAACAACTAGAACAGCAACAGAACCAGAGAAATGGACATCACACAGAGGGAATTAATTCAGTGGGGAGGGGGAAGGGAGGAATAGGGCAGAAAAGGTATAGGGAAGAAAAAGCATAATTAGTAGACATAAAACAGATAGGGACAGATAGAAATGGTATAGAAGACAGAGCACTCAAAGAACTTACATGGACAACCCATGGACATGAACTAAGACGGGGGGAATGCTGGAGGGTTGGGGGTTGGGGTGGAGTGGAGTGGGGATAAAGGGGAAAAATTGGGAAAACTGTAACAGCATAGTCAATAAAAAATACTTCAAAAAAAGAATGCAAAATGGTACAGTCACTTTGGAGAACTGTTTAACGTTTTTCCATGGGTGTATACCCATGTTGTAGATGTGTCTCCAGAATAACACAAAGATTTAGTTTTCCAGGAAAATAACATTTTCTTATAAAGTTAAACATCCACTTGCCATATGACCTAGCGATCAAGTCCTAGACACAACACACCAACAGATGTGAAGACATCTGCCCACACAAAGATGGGAAGACAAATGCCCATTAAAAAGTAAATGAATAAACAAATTTTGGTGTACCTTTATTACATAAAAGGAACAAACTATTGGTACATGCAACAGTATGGATGAATCTCAGAACATGTTGCTGAACAAAAGAAGCCAAATACAAAAAGTACTTACATAAAATCTCATGAATATGAAGTTTGAGAAAGTAACAACTGAAAGAGGTAATAAAGATAATTTGACCATAAGAGAGATTCCAGGGAACCATCTGGGGTGTCAGGAATTCACATTTTTATTTGATGGTAGTTTAACTACCATCATAACTCCTTGAATAATACACTTAAAATTGATACATTTTAATTATTTTACATTATAATTCTATCAAGTTGGTGTAAAAAAGGCAGGAAACCACTAACACAGGGCCTAGAATTGTCATCGGCGTATAGAGAGCACAATGGAACCACATTACTTGAGTCAGATTCCTGGTGTTGTAAGACATTGGAGAGGTTACTCTTTCTGCTTTAGTTCTTTTATATGTAAAATAAAAGTGCTTTAATAGTTTTGTGAAGACTGAGTAAGTTGGTGCTAAGTGATCATAACAATGACTGACTGACATAGCATTAAGTAAATGTAATCTCTAATGATTATTTTAAATCGTATTAGTATCACTGCTAAATATTCTTCTTCTCTGCTTTCTCTCTGGTGATGGAATTGCCTCACACACCCATAGGACCAAAATATAAGCTCCTCATGCAACAGTAATATGAGTTCCCATTAAGTCCAATCCTTCATACATTTTGGCAGGGAGATAAGGAGCTATATGAATAGAGATAGTAAGTAGAGTAAAGAAAAAGTAGTATAGTTGTCTCAAAGGTTAGAGTAGGCCTTCAATCTTAAGCTTGTACCTCCTTCACCATCCTAAACTTAAAAGTTTTATTTCAGCATCTGAGAATATTGCTCTGTACACTGGTAGGCCAGATATCACCTTGGAGTGTCTCAATGGGAATCTGTTCTCGTAACAACAGTTGAACGCACCTCGTTTGACCTTGTCCAGCACTTGCTTCTAAAGGAGGCTATAGTCACAGAGATGCTGAGCTCTGCCAAGCTGATGACTAGTAAGACTGACAAAATGCCCTGCAAAAAAAATGAATATAAATAAATGGCAATTGGGATGGAAACTGTTCCATTTTACAGATCTAAGCAAAGGACCACTTTACACTGGGTGGCCAAATAAAATAACACTCATATTGTAGATGCTTCTGTAGCCATCAGAGGTTGAACAATTTTCATCTCATGTCTTCCCAATAAGCAGAGGAAACAAATTCCAATGCCTGTAGAGTCCAGGCAACTATCTTACATGACTTAAACAGGTAGGAGGAGAAATGGTGGAGAGTAAAGGTATTTCTTGAATTCATCCATTATTCCATTTCAGGCAATAGTTACCATGTGGGAATAGGGACCCCATGATGCCTGGTCTTTTTTTCCACCTAAGAAAGCCTGATATGCATATTTTAATGTGAAATTTTCCAGTTACTTATTCACTTATGTAAATTAAGTAGAACATATCTTCAGGCTGAATATAGCCCACAGATATCCATTTTGCACACTCTGCTTTAAGGTAATGCTTAGATCAGGAAGCAGCATGGAATAGCATGGTGTCCAAAAAGCATAGACTATGGAGATAGAAAGAGCTGGTACAATTGTGTCCGAGGTTACACTTATCCTTGGGCAAGTGACTGAGTCTAACTGAATCTTGATTTTTCTGCCACACATTCAAAAACTAAGATATACCCTGTTTGTTGGCAAGCTATTAAGTATGAAGTACCTACTGTAAATTTGCTGGTTTCAGCTGTTGTACAAGAGATACCTGGTTTTGGTCTTTGTGGAACTTCTATCATAGTAAAGAAGGCAAGCAGTAATAAATAGGTGATTGTTTATTCAACTAAATTGTGTTAGGTTCTGTGAAAAAGTGCTGGGAGCTATGCATGACTCCCATGAGAGATCTGATCAGGTCTGCACTGGGGAAGGTAGAGCTGCAATCAGGAAGGATGTCCTTAAAAAAGGGATGTTTCTATTGAAAGTAAGGAAAAAGGTGGGGTTCAGTGAGTAGGTGGAAAAGGGGAGGAATGGGTCTGGGGACCATTTGAAGCAAAGAAAAACTGGTGTTATGGCCCTGGGACAGTGAGTATTGATACCTGAAGGAATTGCAGAAAGTGGCAGAAGAATGGAGTGAGAAAGGTCTGGAATGATGTCAGGAAGGTAGGCAGTTTCTACAGGGTCTTATAAGCCTTTTCAGATTGGGGTTTTAATTCTGTGTTTAACAGGAAGCCATGACTAATGTCCTCAGATTTACCTGTTGAAGTACAGACTGAAGTGTAGGTGGTCTTTGGAACAAAAGTCAGTCCAAGAAATGCATAAAGCCCATTGCTCTGGCATTTTTAATTTATGATATATGCATTACAGTAAGGAATTGTGGAGTTATAGAAATGAAGTCTTGAAACAAATTAGATATACCATATTTGGGGACTATAAGATGCACTTTCCCCTTTCTCCCTGCCCAAATTTGGGAGGAATAATGGTTGTTAATGCTGCTGTTGAGTTCTGTTTACATTTACACTGGTGAAATATGTCATTTATGTTATTAAATATTTTTGCTTCAAAATTTTTTCCTGTTTTCCTCCTCTAAAACCTAGGTGCATCTTATAGTCCAAAAAAAGTACAGTCTTTAATTCTGTATGTAGAAACTAATTTTGCAATACCCAACCATGTGGGGCAGGAAGTAGACAGCAAAGTTGCACTTATATTGGAAGTTTAACACTTTCAGTATACAATTTCTTCCTGGTATATACTAAAATAATGTACAATGGTGGCCCTCTGCCCACTACGAAAAAGGTAAGGATTATAATGTCATATAGTATTCTTGGCCTAATTAGGACAGGATTTTATCTATTATATTGATTGATCTCTGGCTTTCTTTAGTAACATTTTATGAGTCTAAGTCTGGAATTTACCTCAGAACATATGGAAACATCCTTAGACTCACTTTAATGAGTGATTGTGAGGATCAAATAAGATCTCCTATTGAGTAACCAATAGCTCTTTTTCCTTTCCCTCTTCATTGGGGAAGACAATTTTCCATGATTCCCCTTCACTTCCATCCAAATGGGTCAAATCTCATTAACAATCTAGAACAAAAGCTGTGAAGATGTGGCTGGTAGACAGAGAATGAAACCCCAGCGTTCACTTAAGGAAGTAGAGGAAATGGCTTTTTTGATTTATAGACATGTGTAAAAATAATCTCATTAAATACTTTGTAGATAAATATATGAAATTACAACTACAATTATATTTCCTGGTAAAGACACATCTCATCTGCTTTAATGAATAAAATGGGCACATTTGTATGCAATGATTTATCTTCTAAAATTATCAATATATTTTATCAAGTGACTTAAATGCCTTTCTCACTGTATTTTGCTTTTAGCTTTGGGTAAACTTTTTAGATCATTCTGTTCCTCATTAATGCTGAAAAGGTAAAATTTAATTCAATCCATGTCAACCCTAAAGGTAATAGTTAAAATCTGTTGACTATTTACACTGTACCAGGTAGTATTCTAATTTAAGTAATCCTTCCAGTGAGGTAGATATTTTTATTATCTTCATTTTTATATGAGGAAAACTGGGGCTCAGAGAAGACAGAGTGTTAGGCAAGGCGACAAGCTTACACGTGACCAAACCAGGATTTCAAATCCAGACTCAAACTACAACATGCTTCTCAACAGTCAGTTCAAATGTGGACACAATGTCAGTTATTGAATCGATGCCTCATGACTATCTCAGATAAGAATACAAAGATTTCATTGTACAGAATGAGATTACTTACAGTGAAAAGGATTCTACCTATAACACATATCCCTTCAATGGAAGGCGAGTTGCAGTACTGGTGCTGATGTTGAAAGCTGATAATGGTGAGAGCAATCCCAGCCACTGCAGCCAAGGAACTGACCACATTCATGGCCATGACATCATGCCCCTGAGAAAGTTGTTAAAAATAATAAAGGCGAATAGTTTTAGAATGAGCCAGGAAGCCAAGAAAGGGAGTGGGTAGAGGAGGGAGCTCTGTGGTTAATGCTTAAGAAAATGTTCTCCATCTCTGAGTCTGTCCCCATGTTCCTTGTTAGTTCAGTGTGTTCATTAGACTCCACATATGACTGAAATCATATGGTATTTGTCTTTCTCTGACTGGCTTATTTTGCTTAGGGTAAGAGGACTAAAATGGTAATAAAAGTATACAACAAATATTAATTTTTTTAAAAGAAAATGTTTACTTTATCCTGATTCACCATCTTTCACAACTGATAAGCAAAATAGTGAGTTAGAAATTATCTTGGCCTTGTAATCAAACCTGATTTTGAGCCTAGTGAACTGTTAATACAAATCATACAAGATAACTGATCTCTTGGAGTCTTGATTTCTATCTTTGAAAATGAGAGTGATGCCACCTAATTTTAGGGCAGTATCCATTTAGTCACCCGTTTTAATAAATATTTAGTGTACACCAGCTGTGTGTCAGACTCTGCACTAGGCCCCTGGGACATGGAAGCAGGCAGGGTAGATGAGGTCCTGCCTTCATGTGGCTTAGATTCATTACTCAAGGGGGATTCACGCAGTAACCCACCACGTCGTCATTAACATAATTCACACGTGGTAACAAATTTGGACTGAGGTTTAAAGGTTTCCTTTCCTTCCTTCCTTTCCTTTCTAGTGTTCCAACTTGACGTGGCCCCATCCAAATGCTTCTACTCATTTCCTTTTTATTTTATTATTATTATTTTTTGTTTGCTTATATGTCTGAATCCCTTTGAAGGGAGGGAAATATCTTCATTTTAAAGAGAAAAAAAAACAAAGAAAAATCACACATCTCAATTTTGTAGGTACAACCAAAACTGTCCTCAGACATTGTCAAATATTCTCAGGGGGATGGGGGAGTGGCAGGGGTCGTGTGGGGGTGGGGCTGCAAAATCACTCCCACTTAAGAGCCATTTAATTAGAGCAATGGTTTTCAACTTTTTCCATCCCATAGCACACATAAACTACTCACGTTCTCAAAAATATATATTTTTTGCTGAACTGACATAAATACTGGGTATAATTTTGGTTCATTCACACCAATCGCTATTGTATTGGCTGTGTCATTTTTATTTGACCATCTAAGGGAAAAGAGGTCAGTGCCTCTGACTAAATAGTCAAGTATCAAATGTTTTAAAAATTCTTTCAGCACGTTGTTTGAAAATTGCTGAAATTTGAAAATTAGAGGAATGTAGGAGGGCTTCCAATAAGCAACTTTTTCAATTTAGTTGACTGGGGCGATGAGAACCAGTGGGAGGGTGTAGGGCTAATGATGACATTGACCAACAGCAGTGACTTGAACCACAAACTTGGCATGTAAAGATTTTTGTAGAAGATCTTGGATTACTAAAGGCTTTGTACACAAAGACGAGATAAAGTGAGTAGGAGACTTCAAATTACACAGGAATCACAAAAGTGACTTACCAGACATTTTTCCTTCCTGTTGAATCCTGTGACATACCCTGTAATAATAAACTTTTAAGAAGAAAAGAGACAAAAGTTAACAAGTAATGGATGTGACCACTTTACAATATAATTTACTTAGGGGGTTATACTGTGATCTATTGGTCTGTGGTTCTCCCAAACCAGTCTCTCTACCTGAGCATCAGAGGAGGAGGGTAGCACTGACATAGGAAATACTTTGCTGGCCATGCTCAGCACTGACCAAGGCCCCTTTGCCAAGATCAGCTTGGAGAGGCAAGCCCCTCTTTAAGGTCCATAGGATACCACTCAGATGTTTGGCCCAGCTGGGCTCCAAAAAGAAAGATAATCCTGGACTCTGGGTCTGGGAAAGGGAAGGGTGAGCTGTGTCTGCCCTGAGCAGATGGAAGGAGACTTTCTCAGGGCAGAACTCTCTGAAGGCTGATATGTGGCCTGGAATCTGGTAATGAGCTCAGCCACTTCTTCTTTTTTAATTGAATAAAGATTTTGTTATACCACATATACAGTGAGCAACTGGTACAGAAAAGGCCATTTTTGGTTATTTTGTTGAGAATTTTTTCCCATAATTTCTCCCTCTAAAGTATAGTTCTCAAAGCAAACACCACGGCAAAGGAAGCATTAATTAGCCCATATTATTCAGATACAAGAATGTTGGGCATTTACTGTCCCATCTGCAGTTGTATCAGCAGTGAGATGAACACGGCTCATACACTCAGCTATTCTTTGAACTCCAAAAACTACTGAAGTCTTTTCTGAGCTTCACCAATGTTTGCACAGCATTCGAATGTTCTCCAAATGTGGTAGTTATTTGACAGATGGCAGTTTTTCATGATGCTCTAAACACAAATCCTAATGTTTTATCAAAGGTACCCACAAGGGTTCCTGAAATCCGAGGTGGCGTACTGGAAGCATGAGGAACCTTGAAGTACCCGTACTGCCTCTTGCAGAATCAACCAAGTACTAAGAATTGCTGGTCATGTAACCTGGACAATTCCAAATCCACCTTCTCTAAATGACGCTGCTACAGACCTTCCAATGAACAAACAGCCTGAATAGAGACCTGTGGGTGCTTACAGAAAAAACACATCATCAGCACCCATTGTGACAAGAAATTCTTAATCTATTCATATTTTTTTCTGAATCCGTGAAAAATCACACTGGGCTGTCTCACTGTCTTGCTCTTGGCACTAACAATAGATGGAAGATTAGAAAGTTCATTCATTTGCTGATTAGAAGAAGTCCATAAACTTGGCCTTATTCTTATCAGTTGAGAACTTTGACGTGACCCATAACAGGTGTTTTTACATTAAAAATTCCAGCCGTCTGATACAGTTACACTAGAACCAAACTGAGACCCAAAAGGTCTTGCAACACTGAATATAGAAGGCCAGGGAATCTGGCTAAATTTGGGGGTCTGAAAAGTAGTTTCTTCGGGAGAATTCAATTTCTTAGTTTCCACTGGGTATGATGAAGACATCACCCTTCCATTTTTAGCAGCAGCTTTTTGGTAGAGAACCAGCTTCTGTGTCATATCATTTACAAGATTCAAACACTCCCTGGAAATAGCTGTCCAGTGTGGGAATGTCCACTTGGTTGACTAAGACTAAAAACTGCTTCTTGTCATCATGAAGAATATTGAGAAAGCAACATCAGGTCCTGCAGGGCCAAATACTTCATGATAAGGGGCAGATTGCTGTTTAAAACTTTCAAGAGACCTTCCTCTGACTCTTCTGAAAACAGTGATTAAATAGGGAACAGATGAGGCTCTGTGTCATAGACCCTGAAGAGTATCCATGAGATGTACCAAGCCATCCAGAGAAAGATCCCACATAACCAGACGTGGTAGAGTAATGAGGTTCAAGAGGCCACTCACAGGATCAAGAGGCCTGTGAACTTGCTCATCAATCTGAAGGTCCATAGCAGTGCTAATCTGAGTTTGGGGAATATGGCCAAGACAATAATAGACGATACAGATATTTTAAATCCACAACAGCGATCCTATACAACTGTGTTTAACTACTAAGAGCAAAGATCTCCTAAAGCACAAGAACTTATACTGCTGTATGATGGAAAATGAAGGATAGTTCACATTGTTAAGAAAATACAGGAGGCTGTAGCTATAGCCCATAAAATGCTCCAGCCAGTAGGAAAAAAGGTGATGCTTATTTAAGCAGGTTTGTGCAGCTGGGTCATCTAAACTCTTAGTCCTTATACTGCTCCTAGTGGTTTCCAGGGCAGGAAACCACAAGAAAACTGCATCGGCCCTTTGCTATCTCTGCAGCACATGAAGCCACCGTCCTTCCCATTGCAGCATGAATAAATAAGTACATGAGCTACTGAGGATGAATGATATCCCTGAGGATGAATGCGTGCCAGACTGGAGCAGAGAATGGAAGGCACAATGCATAGAAGTATACATTGAAAATACTTATTATTATTACTCCTGACAGCAGGAAGAAGTAAAAAAGTACACAGAAACTATATAGATCATTGAAAGAATCAGACAGCCCTGTATAGGATGAAATGAATCACTGCTGCTGAAGATTGTAAATACTGTGGTGCAGATGGATAGAAGCAGCACGGACCAGACAATACTTGCCACTATCCTCCAGCCCAAGTACACCAAAAGATGTCCCATGACAACTATGTGCCAAGCACTTCCCTGACCTCCCAGGCCAGCTATGTGCTCCATTAATCCTCACACGGTGCACCCAGCACTCCACTCTTATGCATGCTTAGCACGAGGTATGTTATTTTTACTTCCTCATTTCTGGCCTCCTTATTACCTGGCAAAGCCCAACAAATTCTAAGAGCAATCCCCCAGTTCTCTCAAGGAGGGTCTGTTTACCAGAACCCTCAGCACCTAGGATGCTGCTGAAGATATACTTTGAGCTCAGTAAATATCTTCTCAATGAAAAGTGGAGTTTTAACAAGCTGTATGCCAGAACCTCATTGAAATGTTTGCATGCAAATCACACAAAGTCATACTGGGAAAATTCTTTGTGAAAAGGACAAGTGAGGAGTTGGTCTGTTTGGTTTTTCTGCAGTGCAGAGTGTGTAGTTTGAAAATCATAGTCAATATTATATTATTTCTATTTGGAAGTGAAAACACTACTAATTGTCTTTGTAATGCAGATTATAAAAAAGGCATAGAATATTTATGTTCTTCAAAAGAGTAGAGATTTTAATGGAGATAGTAGTCTCATTTATTTTTCATTTCATCCATTTGTCCATTGAATGATGCATTCATTCACGCCTACTGTGCATTCAGCATGAGTCCAGATCCTGAAAATGAAACAACCAAGACAATATTCTTGCCCTCTTGGAGACTGTGTTCTAGTGGGGAGAGTTCTAATGAGTTTAACCTTAAATATTGTGGCACAAAAACAGGAACCAAGGCTGTGAGGATTGGCTGGAAATAGCACTCTACTAAGAATTTTATTTATAGCTCTATAATTAACTAGATGAGTGACACTCATAAAATTCTTTCAGGATGACAAGAAGATTGAACCATAATGATCATCTTAAAATTCTCCTCAAGCTATGAGAGTCTGCAATTCTATGAGTGCTAGCTAGATTTTGGGTTGACCAAAAAGTTATCTCGGTTTTTTTCCACAAGATGGCTCTAGTAGCACTTAATTGTCTTTAACTTTATTCAAAACAGTTCTGTTAAATTGTATTGTGACAACTGTCATATCAGTGTACATTTTTTTAAAGACTTTATTTATTTATTTATCTTTAGAGGGGAAGGAGAGAGGAAGAGAAACATCAATGTATGGTTGCCTTTCGTGCATCCCCTGCTGGGAGTTGGCCTGCAGGGAACCGGCCTGCAACCCAGGCATGTGCCCTGACTGGGAATTGAACCCCGATCCTCTGGTTCGCAGGCCTGTGCTCAATCCACTGAGCTACACCAGCCAGGGCTGTACATTTTTTTTAAAAACTTAAAATTGGTGAATTTTTATGTAGCCATTTTAATATTGAAGATAGAAGAATGTATGCAACATTTTTGGCATATTATGCTTTATTATTCAAGAAAGGTAAAAACACAACTGAAATGCAAAAAGAGATTTGTATGGAGAAGGTTTTGTGACTGATTGAATGTGTCAAACGTGGTTTGCAAAGTTTCGTGCTGGAGATTTCTCACTGGACAATGCTCCACAGTTGTATAGACCAGTTGAAGTTATTAGCGATCAAAATGAGACGTTAACTGAGAATAATCAACTGAGAATAATTAACTGAGAATAATCAACATTCTACTATGCAGGAGATAGCTGATATACTCAAAATATCCAAATCAATAATGTTATTGGTGAAAATAAAAAATGTCTTTTATTTTACAGGAGAAAAACATACAGACTTTTTGGCCAACCCCATATGTTTAAATTAACTCTTCTCAAACTCAGTTTCCTTATCTGCAAAGGGAAAAGCTTTCCATCTCATCTACCCATCTGATAGAAAGGAGCCAATGTCCTGTTATACACTCAAGGGTTTTAGAAACCTTTAAACACTGCACACCTACGAGTAGTTACTACTTTGATGATGGCAGTGCGGTGACTAAATGGAATCACTTCTCTTCCCACGGAAGGGACCGGTCTTCTTGGGGACCATATTCATAGGATTCATTATCCCAGGACTTGAGGCCAGTCTTTATAGTAATCTCTCTAAAGTTCCTGACAATACTCACAATGAGCGCTCCCCAGAATGGATATCCTGTGAAGAAAACAAGTGGAAATCTTTGGGAGTAACTGAAGTAATTAAATGCAAATATTGTCCCAATGCTCACAATGATCAAGGCAAGCAGGATCTGGACAGCCTGTGAAAAGAGAAATGGGTACATGAGGTCACAAGCGCCGCAGTGTCTCTGGCCTGGCTCTCATAGGTCCCTTGGGCTTCCCTCAAGCATCTGTCACGTTTCCCTCTTTCTGGATGCCTTCCCTTTCCGTCAACCAACCATTCTCAGATTTTCAGAAGGCCCATTATTTCTCCTCATCACACTTGCGGGTCCTTAGGTTCAAATGCTTTACTCTCATCCATCACTACTTGCTATAACCCCTGGCGTTACCAATTCATCTTGTATCAGACAAATTTGAGTATACGTCTGACTCTACCTATAGATTGCAAACACCCTAAAGACAGGAACTACAGGCTATTCACCTTTATACCTTTTTTCTTTTGTAGCCCCAGCCTCCCCACTCCCCAATACATGCACATTTTCCACATTCACTGTCTGCTTTTGGGACTGTAGCTCGGCCCAATTCTCTAAACGTGGAGAAGCAGAGTGGAGAAGCTAGGGTGAGATTTGGTCTCATGCCTTCATGCAGCGGCCTGAATAGAGTGGAGAGGAACCTAGTGAGCTTTTCAGCCAGCAGGGAAGGGAGCTCTGTGGTGGGCCCCTGGCTCTTCTCAGTGCCACACTGTTCCTCCAGCACTCTGGGCTCTGTCCCCAGGCTACACCTCTGTGTCACGGTGCCACAAGTAGTGATTTTACTCTTGTACTAAGTACTCTTGTACTAAGCATTCTTGTACTAAGGATTTTACATTTGTGCATACAGCTCCCTTCTAAGTACATTTATGACTGTAATTGTTCTTGTGTGTGTCTACTTTGTAGTTCACTATGGAGCACTGAGTAGGGTTCCTAAAGCCTTCCCAATGCCTGTAACAGCACAGAGGGGAAGTTTGAACTCTAATGGCTTTTGTTCCAAGCTCAGAGGTGCCGCCACACCCTGAGGTCACCTCCGCAATAAAGTATTTCGAAAAATGACACCAGTTTCTTGCATCTCCTCTGTTGTGACTAAAATACCAGGACTAACTCCTCATGAAACCACCATAGGATTTTCTTGAGGTGTGGGAGTTAGTAATCATAGTTCAATATTCTATTTTGCAGAGGTAAATAAGCCCTCAGAAACATTTCTAAGACATGAGACAAGCTGTGTGTGTTTCTAAACAGAATTTTTATTTCTCTTGCTTATCCAAAATCTAGGGAAATGGTATTGGCTACATATTGGCTCTTCTACAGGTAATCCAAGTATTTGTATGAGCAAATGACTTAGAAGTATTTATGATTAATCAAGACTGATACACTGTAGTTGAAGGGTGAGGAAGGGGGGAGGGAGTCCGCTCCCTCCCTGAAAAGTATCTCTGGAGACAGACATGGAGAAATCATTTCTTCTCTCCCTTCCAGGAAGACCCATGGATAGGTGAGGACTTACCCCCAAGACTCTTGGCTCTCCTTTGAGGAAATCCAGCAGAGAGCTATGAGGCCCATAGGGAAACGCGGTCAATATGGTTTCATTTGGTTGTAGAGTGATGGCATGGGTCGATTTTTTGACCTCAAATGATGACCCCATGATTCAATGGCAAAACTCTATCTAAAAAATGAGTGAGCAAACTTTGTAGCCACAATCATGGTCTTCCTTCAGTCCCCTGTGGAGTCCTTAGCAATGAGCCCATGCTGATTACTCACCTCAGTACTAGAACCACAGAATCACAGTCATTAAGTCATAGAGTCTTAGAATTCCAGAGCATATCCAGCCCTGTATCTTCCTGGTGAAGAATCCGGTTATCCAGAGGACTTACTTCCTTGTCAATTTATTTAGAAACAGACGGTAAACACAAACCAAATGAACAGTATACGTAAAAGCAAAGTCTAGCATCTATATTCATGAGATATAAAGGAACTAAAGCATGCAGAATATGCACTATGCTCTAGGCACTGTAGAAGGTGTTTTGTTTTAATATGCATTGAATTTTATAAAGCAATTCTACAATGCTGAAACTGAGGTACAGAAAGGTTAACTTACCCAGGGTCACATACTAAGGGACAAGGGAAAGAGTCAAACTCTGCTTTTCTGTCTCCAAAATCTGTGCCAATTCTGTTCAATCATGCTTCCATCCTCTTTCAGAAGGAGGTTCCCACTCGTAGTTAGTGAATTGCCTCCTGTATCTTTCAACCATATCCCTCTGTAGTATAAAAATCAGTCATTAAGAAGGTGTAGGCCCAACATAGTTGCCACTTTAACAGAGCATATTTTAGCTTTCAGAAATAGAAATAATACCAGTAAAGCTAATTCTACTCGAGGTCTTCCTGGTTTAAATTATACAAGTACAGTGAAGGCAACAGAAAGTCTTTTGGAATTTTGCTTTCCATGTCAATACTTTATATTCCTATATCTGTTATGATTTTAACTATTAAATTATGAAGGCAAAATGATTTCAGAAAACCAAGGATATATATATATATTTGTGTGTGTATATATATATATATATATATATATATACACACACACAAATAGTATCTTGAATATTTCCTCGTTTCTGGCAACCATATGCAGCAGGGTTTCTGCCTCAGCACTGCTGGCCAGTGGGGCCTGATGATTCTTTGCTGCAGGGGGTTCTGTGCATTGTAGGATGTTTGGCAGCATCTATACGTCCCAACTATGACAACTGAAACTGTTTCCAGACCTGGCTACACTTGCTCGCTGGGATGCAAAATCATTCCAGGTTGAAAACCACTGATGTACAGAAGTAATCGCAGACTGTTCCCTCTGTCATTTTTTGTATACAATGCCTCTTTGTTTTTTATGCCCAAACCACAGAGAAGGTATGTATTTCTCAACACAGCCTTTTTCTGTCAGTGTGAATTCGGGTAAATTTTAATTTGTGTCTGAAGTGCAATGCAACGTTTTAAACAAAACAAAGTCTGGGACAAGTCTGTATGCAAATTTTGAGCAGAACTGACCAACCATCAGAATCATGCGGAGTTTCCGACAACCAATTGTGCAAGAAAAGAGAAAGTGCGCCCCCAGTGGTGCTGACTCTAACTGCAGCCACGAACTGCACACAGCATCTTTACCAACCACTGTGATTATTTGGTGAGCAAGTGATTGCAATACTTCAAGCCTTTTATAACCTATTAACTTATAAATTATATGTAAATAGTTTACTGCCGTTTACTCAAATTTTAGAAAATTGGATGGAACTTTGGGTTGACCAATATATAATTTGTTTCCTTTAAAATGATGAAAAAGAACTGTCTTCATGCAAAATCCCTGATTTTTAGGAATGAATTACTGATATTAAGTGGAAGAAGCGTATAATTCTATATGCCTCGGTTATTTCAAAATGCATCTCATTTTATTATTTTGATTGTCAGCCTCTGCCTTCCCCTCCTGCTTCAGACTTTCAAACTTCTTAAAAATGGTCTCTCTAATATTTCAATCGGTGGAATCAGACCAGAGGGCAGGAACTAGGTTTTCCATGGAGAGGTGAAATGACAGAACCCTTATGGGGCATCTATAAGCAGGGTGATATTCCTTGAGTGGAAATGGTATTCCCTCTTACTTTCAACCTGCAGGAGACCTCTCTTCCTTGAGTTTGACGAGTAACATCTAGTGCTTAGTACGTGCCAACACTGCTGTAAGTAAAATGAGATACTCACTCCCTCATTAACTGCGTCTTTCTGCCAGTATTACCACGTCACCTTTCCAACAACCTTAAGAAGTAGGTTTTTATTATCATAACTATTTTGAAGACATACCTGAGTACTATAGTTACTGCTGGTTAAGTGGTGGGGCTGAAATTTGAACTTGGAGTTTTCACTTCCATTCTCCATGCAACAATTCAGTGTGTATTAGTTTTCTATTGCTATGTAACTACCACAAATCTAGTGGCTTAGAACAGTACACATTTATTAGCTTGCCTCTTTCATGGCTCCGGAGTGAGCCATGGCTTGGTTGAGTGCCTTTGCTCAGGACTTCACATGGCTGCAGTCAGCAAGTCAGCCAGACTGTTTTTTCACCCGGAGACTCAGCTGAGGAAAACCCACTCTTATGCACATTCAGAGAGCTGACAGAATTTGTTTCCTTATGACTATGTGAGTAAGGACTCCGGTGTTGCTGGCTGGAGGCAAGAGGTTGCCATCAGGACCTAGGGGTCCCCACAATGCCTTGCTGCCTCACCTGGCTGCTTCCTTACTTCATCAGACCAGCAAGGAGATCTTGCACCAAGTTAGGTAGGATAGGAGGAAGGATTGCAAAGTTTGCGATAAAGATTTGAATATGTGTGGCTCAGTCACTGATTTGGGGTTACCGTTTGGGGGAAGATGCATTTTTTAAAAAATTAAGCGTGAGAACCAAGAGTTCTAATGTGTATGTTAAACATCTGCAATGTCTGCTTGGATTTGGTCGAAACCATTCACTCCTCTTGCTCTGAGTTCATTAGACCTTCCTGTTAGTGGTTTTTGCCTAACAGTTTTCCCAGTGGGAATGTGGTAGAGAGGCAAAGGAAGGAGTCAAGAACAACTCCCAAATTTCTGTCTTTGGAAACTGAGTGGGTGGTTGTGTCACTTGTGAAAGACAACCAGGTTGGGGGTTGCGGGATAGCAGAGGAGAATTGAAAATGAAAGATACAATTTTACTGTACCTTCCGTCAGTTTAGAATGTTATTCCAGGTAATTCTTAATATCCTCCAGCTACCCTGAAGAAACTTTTTGTTAACAGCAAAAAAACAAACAAACAAGAAATAGGTCCTGGATACAGAAAACTGTACTTGAACAACAATTAAAATTAAAAAAAGAAATATGTCCTGGATAAGATATAATTTTATTGCATTGCTTGACATATGAGATAAAGAGAAACCTCAAAGGTTCTGCACCCACGTTTAAAATATTCACACTTGCACACACACTTAAAAACCACTCAAATAGGAGTTGAAACCTCAGCAGGGAGTAGTAATTGAGTGCCCTAATGCAGCTTACAGATTACTGGAGTAGACATACAATTGACAAATAAAATACATAGTAAGTCACATGGTAGTAAATGCCATGAAGAAAGAAATAAGCAAGTGACAAAGAAAGAGGGTTACAATTTTTATAGGTTTGTGGGGGGAGTTTTATTGCAGCTTAGAGATTTGAAGAGAGACCTGAAAGAAGTGAGAAAACAAGCAATGAAAATAATTGCAAGAAAATCCTTTTGGGTAGAGGAATGTTGTGTAATAAAATAAAAGAATATGTCAAGTGACAGCAAAAGGCCAGTCTGACAGGAGTAGAGGAAGTGAGGAGGAGGGAAGTCAGAGAGAGGATCAGAGAGGAACTGAGAGTTTAGATCTTATAAGGACACTTAAGGATGCTGGCTGCTATTTGGAATAAAATGGAATGGGTTTGAGCAGAGAAGTGACATGATCTATTTTAGATTAAAAAACAAAACTCCTGCTGTCTGCTATGGGGAGAAAAGGCTGAGTGGTGTGGGTGACTAGCTGGCTGCTCATTGTGATAATGTCAAAGGGAAATGATGAACCAGGGTACTTGTGGGGTGGTGAGAAGTAATCAGGCTCAATATACTTTGAAGTTAGAACTAGCAGGGTTTAGTGACAGCTTAGATATGATGTGTGAGAGAAATAGGAAAGTGGAGGAGGACTCCAAGATTTGGGGGAGATGATGTTTTAAAAGAATTTGTCTGTGGAGAAGACATGCGGGTTGGCTCAATAACTAAACAAGCACAAGAGGTCAAAAGTAACTGTTAAAATTGTTTTTATTTTGGTATAACAGAGAAGCGAGAGGACACATCATACATACACAGCATCAGCACCCAGATCAAGGAGAAGAACGTTTCCAGGAAACCACAGGCTCTCTGGGTCTCCTTCCAATTATTACCCACAAAGGTGACCATGCTCCTGATTTCAACTCTGTATGTTAGTTTTGCTTGTTTTTAAACTTTATTCTATGTAAATGGAATTATACAGTATATTCCCTCTTATACATAGCTTTTGTCCCCCCGATCATTATTTTGTAGGTTTACCTATGTGACTGCAGGAACTGTAGTTTGTTCACTCACAGGGCTGTATAGTACTTCACCATCTAAATATACCACTCTTTTTATTTGCCTTTTTACTGTTTATTTGGACAGTTTTCCTTTGAAGACTATTATGTGTATGACTTCTATGACCATTTTTGTACATGTCCCTTGGAAAACATACATGTGTATTTCTGTTGCCCAGTCCCCTCTGAGACAGGACCCAAGACCTAGACCCAGGGGCACTATTGGGAATCTCTTCATTAGGTAGCTCATCTTGTTTACACCAATATGTAATGAAGGTGACACTATTTCTATCGGTCTAATTTCTTACTTGGTTTAGAACTTAGATGGGACAGAGCACTGTAATTAACTATAACCTTTGAACCCAGATATTTAAGAATAAGGTCATTAAGTGAGAC
Organism: Sturnira hondurensis; assembly: GCF_014824575.4. NCBI lineage: Eukaryota > Metazoa > Chordata > Mammalia > Chiroptera > Phyllostomidae > Sturnira > Sturnira hondurensis. Next base: position 726,891 of record NW_028084511.1, on the reverse strand, counting down.
AGACCATTGAGCTATTATATTTAATTGACAAAAATGTAGTCCATTCAACTGCCAAAAAGGAAGCCATATATTTTTAAGTATTTTTAATTAAAATGTTCCTGCAATCCTAATGTCTATTGTTTAAGCAATAGGCGTGTGAAAATAACACAGAAACAGAGCCTGCTCAGGCACATAGCCAACTCACACTAGCACAAGAGGGCACATTTTCTCCTCTTGTTTACGATAAACAATTACTTTCTGCCCAGTTTACCCAAAGAAGCTTGAAAATTTTATGGCCATTTTGGAAGACAGGCTAGTAAAATGTTACTGGCCCTGCCTTTTGGGAAATTATTTTCAAGAGCAAGAAAATTATTCACACTGACAAACTACAAAACAGCAGCTATTTTTTTTAAAAGTTTCTTCCAGAGTCTAAAATTGCTGAAAGTTCAGGGAAGTCTAATCACACTTTGCCTTGAGCACTGGGCTTCTCCTTTTTTTCTCTAGGTCTGAGAGTCCTCACATCCATGACCTTGAAGAAGTCTTTGATGTGTTTGATATAATCTTGTGACTGAGGCAAAAAAAATGAACTCTAGGAAAGATAAAATTTGTTAATAGAGGCTTTTAAAATACATATTTGTAATGCTTTCCCCACAAACGTTGTAGAGCAGTAGCTGTCCCAACTCTCTCATAATATATAATTGCATCAATATTAGTTCAAGCACATATCATTCTCCAATCTGCTAATTATGTTACCATTTCCTGACAAGATCATGATTGAATCATAATTTAGTCGTTCTCTTTAAATATTTCTCCTTTTTCTACTACAGCTTTTAAGTAAGAGTTTTAAAAAGTTGTAACATCAAGATCTAAGAACAAGGAAGGAAGAACATGGGAAAGAATAAACAGAATACAGGATGTTCTAGTAAAATCTCATCATACCAGCAAGGGAACTGGGAAGGGAGGCAGGTGGCTGTTCATGACAAGAGTGAAGAGATGCAAGTTTTTAGCCTCAGCCCGTTAGCCTGCATCATTCATTCTCCATGTGATTTAACCCAAGCATTGATTCTTTTTTAAGGGACTGTGCCAGGTGATTTCAAAGGTCGTCTAGCTTCATATTAAACAATTCTCTAACTAGTTTGCTACCCAATAGGCACCAACTGATCTTGGATGACCAGAGTGTCATCATGAAGGAGCTGTTAGTTGAACTCTTTTCTCACTATCAGTGTTGCCTTCCACATGTACTCAATGACCAATAATGGACTTCTCTTTTTAGACCTGGATCATCATAGCTCAAATATTGGGACCCAGCAGGTAGCATGCGACACGTCAGAGTACTCACCCCAGGGCTGCTGGAGTAGATTTCTTTCCACCAAAAGACAGAAGCGTATGCAGCCAGCAAGAGCTCCAGCAGAGTGAAGAAAAACATCACCACCAGCACACCCTGCAAATCAGGACAGGGATGATTGGTACCCTAAGCCAGCCCTTGCACCTGATCAAGAGAATATAGAAGATGAAGACTCTAGCAGTGGAGAAAATAAGGAACAAAGAAAATAGTTTAATGCTCTCTTTTGCTTTCTCTTTTTGATCTCTTAGCAGAGGAGAAATAAGCAGCCACAGTTTCATCTCAGAACCTTCATCTCAGAACATTCTGAGATAAGAGTATTCCTTCATTACCTCTAGTGGCTTTTGTTTACTTTTTTCCTTTGGTGTTTTTATTGCCATGATGTTTTAGATGTGGGTTTATTTTCATTTATTTCACATTGGTCTCAGTGCATTCCTTCAGCTTAAACTCTTGTGTCTTTAAAATTCTGACGAATATTCAGTGATTTTTCTTTGCGTAACTTTCCTTCCCCATGCTGTCCCACTGGAGCTCCAATAGATATGTGCTGAAACTTTTCACTTTGCTGTATCCTCTATGTCTTTTAATTTCTCAGTCATATTTTCCAAGTTTTTATCTTAATGTGTCATGTTTGGTGTGTTTTAATCAGACTTCCATTTCATTTCACTGTTTATTTCTTTGCACATGTTGACTCTGCTATTTAACTGGTATGCTAAGCTTTTGATTTAACATCAGCTGGCCCTGGCTGGTGTAGCTCAGTGGATTGATCACGGGCCTACAAACCACACAATCACGGTTCGATTCCCAGTCAGGGCACATGCCTGGGTTGCAGGCCAGTTCCCAGCAGGGGACTCACGAGAAGCAACCATACATTGATATTCTCTCCTTCTCTCCTCTCTAAAATAAATAAATAAATAAATTTTTTAAAAATCAGGTGTTATAACTTTCATTCCTAATCATACCATTTACTTCTTTTTCAAATCTACCCGTTCTTTTTTTTTTCACTGTCATGTTCTTTCATTTTGGTTTCAATGACTTTTTTGTGTGTCTTTTATTGTTCCAAATATATTTCCATTATTACTTTTTTCAAATTATTATGTATCCTCTATTCTTGAGAAATTAACTTTTGTGTTTGTCCCATTTGCTGCTTTTCCTCATTTTTTCCTTATTTTTTATGAAATCTTTTTCTTCTTAGACAATTTCAGGGTGGGGGTGGTATTGGAGGAAATTCTTTCATTTGTGGGAGACTCATAGGTTGGGTTTATGAACATCTCCTTCAATAGTAATTTTAGGTTTGACTCTGATAAAACCTTAGGAGTTTCACAGATGCAGGATGTTCTCGAAGCTCCTTGGAATGTTTGGCAGAGTTTTCCTTGTCTTATTTTCGTAAGTCTTCTGTCTCGGCTTCTAACATTTCTGCAGAGCACCCTACGTGCACTCCCTGGTTTCTGTAGCGCCTCCAACCCTGCCATGGGCATTAGAACCCCATGACCCCAGTCTCTGACGCCTTTTCTGGTCTCAGCTCTTGTTTGCTCATGACTTGGCTTTAGGATTTTTCTTAGTGTCTAGAACATACCCTGTTTTTCTTCCTTGATTTCTTTCTTCCTCTCACCCTCCCTTTCTTCCTTCTTCTGAAAACCATGGGTGTATACTATAAATATTTTTTAATTTGTTACTTTTGCCTAGGTTATCTCTGTGCTAATAAAGAAAGAGTGAACCTTTGAACTAGCTTACTTTGCCATGGTACAACTCCTCAGATGTTGCAGGAAGTTCTCTTTGACTCCAGTTATCCAAGAGTGGGAGGCAGTTTGGTGTACTGACATTAGTTTTCATTAAATTAAGCTCCTACTTTCCCAGTGGGGAGGATGCCTCTCCCAGCCTCATTGCTTTGCCTAACGTCTGACCTGCATCAGGGTTATACTATCTCCTGGGCTTCCTCATGCCGGCTTCTACCAGATGGTCTCTGTGCTCTTCCACTTCCTCAAGCTCTTGGATCAAAGGGGTTGATTTTAACAACCTCTAGGTCACATGGGCAGACTCACGGGAGGCTATGGGTCCAGAAACTTAGCACACATTCTCTGAAATTCACAAGACAGATAGCTCCAAGGGAATGAGTAAGAAGTGCCTTTGTCTCCCCAACTCCTACTGGGAGGACACGCCAAAGAAGAAATCTTTCTCCTTAAAGGGTCAGGGTTGATGATTTCAAAACTCTGAAACCATATAGAGAGGACTGACTAAGCCAGGATTGTCACCATCAACAGGCAGTGACCATCAAGTTTGGGGAAAAAGAAGCAAGAAAATGCTGCCCAGGGATGTTGGCATTTCTGCTAAGAGTTGAATCCTTTGGTGGGCCATCTCCTAAGCCCTTTTCACTCTCTGCCTGCCAAAGTATAATAATTATATGTTTGGGCTTTGGATTCAAAATTCTTCTCTAACTTAATGCAGGGTACACTCATCCCAAATCAATGAAATTCAAATAAAGAGAGAGATTTCTGGGATACTTCATTGAGGAAAAAAAAGCCTATTCAACTGAGGGGGGAGTTTGAGAGTTAAACTTACTGAGATTTAAGGAGGGACTACCCACATCCCTTCTGATTTTCATTTTTTATTTTGTACAATGCATCCCCCATATTAGGCAGTCTGCTGATGGGCCTCCTTCAATATTTTTTTCTTCTTCGGCCTGCTTCCAGACGTTCAGACCAACAAGGCTGAGGATTACTAAAAAAGCATGATTATGCAAGGGTAGGGGACAGAGATTTCACATGACAGGATATTTGATCCCAAACTACTTACTGTTAGACTGACTCCATCCAGGACACAGCCCTCAACTTCATATGTTGGATAATTATACTCCGAATTAGGCAATGCAGTTTGATGTCCCCTTTGTGAGCCACATAGTTGAGAGGCCCTCCCCAGGGCTACCAGGCTGGCAGTAAGGAGGATGAGGCCTGTTACAGCAACAACAGAACTCACTACATTGGACGTCAGGCTGCTCGTGGCCTGCAAGAGAAATGCTGCACTGGAATCTCATCACAGAAGCAACGTGTGATTCTGTTTCCCTCCTTCCACTGCACTGCAATGGAGCTTCCTTGGGTCTGTCACCACTCTAACCAGCTTACCCCTAATGGGCACATACTGTGTTCCCTTCATCCCTGTATCCCTCCTCACTATCTAGTTCATCACCTCATATAATGAGTAAATGTTTGTTGAATAAGAGAATCTGTGAATAATTTTCTATTGGAAGAAGGCTTCTGGCCCCTTGACTCTCTGCAGCACTGAAGACGGAAGTGGTATTGTCAATACCTCCCTTGACTTCCTCAATAGACTTAGACGCATTCTAGAAGCTATAAGGGCTTCCCTCCCTGGAAGACCCATCTATGGCTTCTTCTTCCATAATGAAGTGGCTTCAGAGAAAAGGCAGAAGCACACTGGAGAAGTTGGAACACATTCTATAGGTGAGTCAGGCCTATGAGAACCTCGTTTACTGCACATACTTCTGGGTCATAGTCTACATGTTGGGGGAAAGGGCTCTTATGGATGTCATTCCTCTGCAAAGACACTGATAGGCCAGTCCTTCTTTCTGTACCAGGGCATGCCCTTTTCTGTTTGAGCATTATTGTAGGGTACTGGGCATTGGGAGAATGGTTGCTTTATCTTCTTCTCCCTTGACCCAGTAGCTATATGGCCTCAAGTTGCTGAGTACCTGGAGGAAGAACAGAGTGAATGGGCAGTACCTTGTCCCAAAGTTCTCAGGTGAGCCCGCTTATCATCCTGTCTGCAACATGTGGAGCCCATATTGTATCAGTTCATTCCAAGTATGGTCTTTCCTTTCAGTGTATTCAGGGCAGTTGGGAAGCCAACTGCCCTGTGATCCACATATTCATCTTCCACATTTTGAAATAAGAAAACCAAAGCCCAGAGAAGGGAGGAAATTTTTCAAGCACAGAGATGGATCAGGGACAAAGCTAGGACAGGAGCATAGATTTCCTGATTCCAAGTCCAGAATTCTGACTCCATCCAATGCTGTGAACTCTTCAAAACCCTGTCCACTGGTTCTGGGGTTCAGACTCTAGCTTCAAGCAGCAGGAGCTAAGATGCACCAGCCTTGTGCATCTTACATGCACTCATCCATGGCTAACCAGACCCTAGATCTTCCTGAGTCAGGATGTGGGGTTTTTTTTCCCCCTAACATCTCTGTGCATTTGTGTCAAGGGAGAGGGTTGCTATGCAGAAGATCAATGGCTTCAGTTGCTTCTACCCACTAGCCCCAAGTCCTGACCCTTGTCAGGAAAGGAGCCACAGTCTGATCATTTCTTGTTCCTGTAGGAGTGGAGGAAATAGCCAGAGAAGATCTAAGCCCACACACCTCTGCCTCTGTCCATGCCACTTAGGGAAATTGACTCATTATTAGGTCAATTTTTCTGGAAAAAAAAAGAATCTCTGGGGTCTGGCTGGGATGTACCCTATTCAGGGCCAAGATAAGTTTTAAACAGTATAGTGATTACCAAAGAAAAAAAGGGTAAGGTAGAAAAGGGTATGGAGGGGATAAGTGGTGGTGAACAGAGACTTGAGTGGTGAACACACGATACAATGTACAGATGATGTATTATAGAATTGTACACCTGAAACCCATATAATTTTAATAAGCAATGTCACCCCCAAAAATTCAATTAAGAAGGCTTTCAAGAATTCTTGGTATATGTAAAAATGTCCACTGTTTAAGCAACTGAAGTAAAACCTCCTCGAAACTTGGAACGTGATCCAGGGGCTCCAATTTGTAGGGGAAAGAGCACTGGTCCAAAAGGCAAGGAATCTGGGTTTTACTCCTAGCTTTGCCAGCAGACCAGCAGGAAGAACTTGAGCTCTCTCACTTGTCCTGAGCCATATTTCTCTAGACACTCAAATGGAGATTTTGAACCGGAAGAATTAACTGTGAAGTTCCACTCACATCAATCAGCTGAGATTTGATGGTTCTTATACTTACCAAGGGCTTAGTTGATTTTTTCCCAGAGATAATGGAGAGGAATCCAGCAATGGCAAACTGTTCAGAAAAGAGAGAAATAATCAATTCATTTCTTTTGTGGGAATGTGTCAATCACTCAATCAACAAGTATCCTAAAACTTTTAGAAAGATAACACTGTAGGAACAGGTGGGGATCCATACAGATAAAGAGACCTGATTTCTGCCCTCAGGATGTTTACATTGACTTCAAAGAATCAACAGATGCACAAGGGAATGGATTCATGTTAGTGAAAATCATTGCAAGCTGGGGAAGCCTGGAGAGGAGGTGTGCATGATGTAAAGAGAATGTGATTACAAGATTGACTATTAACCCAGGCCTAGAGTATCATCTAGAAATCTCTCTACAACAGAGGTCTAAGGGTATCTACATGTTGCAACAGGGCACACTTGTCTAGAAGCTGTATCTGCCAAGCACTTGATGTGAAATGGAAACATCTGGAAACTCCTCACTTACAATCAACTGTAACAGCAATCAACTGTAACAGGTAGGAATCTTTTTAATAGGTAGGGATCTTTCTTGATTATTCATGTTCATTGTTAGGGCTATATTTTTTCATCACAGAATCTGACTGTAAATTCAGTTTATGCATATGGCTTTTCTTCCCTGAATTTAATTGTAAATAGAGTTTTGTTTTCTTTTTTTTTTTTCACTAAACATCATCTGGTAAGCCTTTTCTCATTAAATCATTATTCTTGTCTTTCATGGTTAGTAACACCTCACCATCTAAAGTAATTCCATAAAAAACATCATTGTACATTTAAAAAAATTTTTTACAAGGTTGAAAGAAAGGAAGTTAAGAAGGACCAGTAACTTGAAGGGAGAGAAGACGGGAGCAGCCAATAGAATCATTTGGTGGGGCAAAGTACAGAAACAAATTGGCTTCAAGCCATTGGTGTAGGTGGCCTGAGTTACACTGGGAGTGGAGGAAGGTGGGCAGTACAGCTTTGGATGTGAATAGTCTTTCATTATAAAGCTCTGGAAGTCAATATTTGATCCCACTGGTATTAGGGATTCAGCTGGAGTTAGAAAGATATTCTGAGAAGCTAAAATGTTGGTTAAGCTGTGATTTAGGGATTTGGTTGTCACAAACAGGGTCCAGTGGGAGTTAATTCTAATATATAAGCCACAACTACTGGCTAAAAGGAAAAATCAAAGACAAATTATGCTTTGGGTGTAGGAGCAGGTCCTTTTTGTGTCCACACAAGGACTGTATCTATATAAAGCTGATGCCTTGCTAAAATTCATCTGCCCAGAATGTATGCCTTTTTCTCCTTTGTAGAGGATACCATAAAGAAACAAGTATAGGGGGAGATATGATTAGTCCCTGGCTAGTGTCCAAATAAAGAAATCCCCTGGGCCTTTCTCCATGAGCCATTAAATGAAAGGCAGCAAAAATCTTTCCAAGGACTGATTGTCTCTGAACACAAAGCAAGGGTATCCCTGCTTCCCATGAATTTTACCATTGTTGGTCTAATCCTCTGCAAACCAGTGGCATCTACCAGTGGTGTTCATTTTATTTTTAAAATGACCTTTTAATTCTCTACCCGACAGGTGAATTATTCTTAAACTGGAGAGAATCCAATGGTCTCATTCAAGGCCCCAAAACGGGTGTGAAAAAACCTTCCACTTTTCCTGAGGCACTGTGTAAGGCCAGGTAAGAGATGCTGGTATGCCCATTGCATTACCCTCTTGCCTCTGTCCCATCCATTCACTCCATGGGATGCTCACGCAGAAGAGCAGATTAAGCTCCTCTCTTCTCTTCTTGAATTGCAGAGACAGGATGAGGGATAATAACAGAGAGAAAGTTGAAGAGCTTTGCTTTCTCCCCCTCTCTCCCCTCCTCTTGGGACTAAGATACTCCATGACTTAGCATCCTGTCAGCATTTATAAAGCATATCCCCTCTTGGAGATCCCACTCTACTCACACACAGAGCTCCTAAAAATGGGTACCCAGACTTCAACACTGTGGAAACTGCTGGCTCGAGGTGGGAAGAGTAGGGAGAAGAAACCAAAATGGCCCCCAAACTTAAAATCAGCAGGCAACACAGGATCTGGATACTCTACAAGAGACAAGAGGGAAAATTCTGGAATACACTTTAAACAGATAAAAGTGGCTTTTGCATGTACATTGTGAATTATAAAAAGTCTTAAAATGTATAATTTGTCATACTAAAAAAGGAAAAAATGTATTACAAAAAGTCAATAGACAATCTCTAAGAGGAATTTGTGTGTTACTAACAATTTTTACTTTCTGATAGGATTATTAAACTAGCAAATCAGGGCATGATGATATGGACATTTTAACTTTATTTTGAAAAAATTAGTTGATAAATTTTTTATGGTTCTAGGAGAAGTAGTTAAAGAAATTTTTTTTCTGGACAACAGTCCAGTTAGATGGAGATAGAAAGCAAACTTACCAAGAGAGTGTTCATAAAGGGCTCAATTTCAATGGAAATAGAATAGAGCAGGAAATCATCTCATCTTTGTCGTCATTGGATTTTAATAATAATTACTATTTTTATGACAGCCATTATGAAAACACATTCTACTTCTGGCTATTCACCTCATCTTGTTCCCAGATAAGAAAAGTGAGTCACTGGGAGTTAAAATAACTTGTACAAACCCACACAAATGGCTGAGTGGAAGAACTAGGATTTAGACCCTGTTAATTTCATCTACAGCCCAAACTCTTACTCACTGTTTAATGAATATGCAGTTGAATGGTGATGCAAACATAGGAGAAATAACCTAAGGTCAAGAGAATTCAACCATTCCTACAATTAATTTATTAAATATTTATTGTATGCCAAGCATCAGGGGAATAAAGTAAATATAAATCACTGCCACTCAACAGGTATTATGTCCTTTACAATGACTTCCTTAGAAAATAGCACAAGTTAAGAACAAAGTAGTAGGAAATGAGACATGAGAAGTACTTTAGGCATGACACAAACTATGTAGGGCTTTGTGGGCTATTTTACCAACTCTGTCTTTCATTTCTAGTAAAAAAGGAAGCCCATTGGATAATTTTGAGCAAAATGATTACATGATCTAATTTCTATTTTCAAAAGATTATTCCACATGCTCTGTTAAATGTTGTAAAGAAACAGAGCAAGGAGATCACCAAAAAGGAGAATACTGCAATAACTCGCATGTGAGATGGTTTTGACTTAAAAGAAAATTTGATAGTAAAAATTATGAAAAGAGGTTGGATTCTAGATGTACCATAAAGATTAAACCTATAGGATTTGCTGAAAGTTTGAATGTGGGTTATGAAAGAGAAGAATGAAGGTTGCCTCCAAGGGTTTTGACTTGAGCATCTGAAATGATAGAAATGACGATTGATATGAGATGGGAAATATTGTATGAGGAGTGGGTTTGAGGAAGAGGATCAGAATTTCAGTCCTGTACAGGTTTAAAGAGAGATGTCTAGTAGATATTCAAGCAGAGAGGTACATAGGCCTTTGGACATATGAGTCTTAAGTCTGGAGGAGAGATCCAGGCAAAGAACACAGCCTCTTTTCCCCCTAAGTCATAAGTATAGGCAATATTTGAAGTCATATTACTAGATAAGGTAAGCACTGCAGCAGATTTTTTTATTTTTATTTTTTATTTAATTTTTATTTTTAAATTACTTTATTGTTGTTAAGTTACATTTGTCTGTATTTCCCCCACCAACACTCCCCACCACCGCAGCCAAACCCACCTCCATCTTTTGCTTCCACCCTCCCCCTTGGTTTTAATCTATGTGTCCTTTAGTTCCTGAAAACCCTTCCCCCCACTTCCCCCCCTCCCCTCTGCTTATTGTTAGATTGCTCTTAATTTCAATATCTCTGGTTATATTTTGGGGTTTTTTTCTTTTGTTGATTATGTTCCAGTTAAAGGTGAGATCATATGGTATTTTTCCCTCACGGCCTGGCTTATTTCACTTAGCATGATGCTCTCCAGTTCCATCTATGATGTCACAAAGGGTAGGAGCTCCTTCTTTCTCTCTGTGCAGCAGATTTTTAAACTGATAAGAATAGATACTACACTTGATCTTAGCCAAAAGGCTGAGAAGCGATGTGCATCAGATTTTTAAAAAGAATGAAAGCAAGGACTGAGCTATGGAGCACTCCAAATTTATGACCAGAGAAATTCATAGAAACTGTAAACATGCATAAAAGGAGCAGCTGAGGAGGAAAGAGAATAACCAGAAGAATGTGATGTCCAAAAAGCCAAGTGAATAAAATGTTTCAAGTAGGAAAGTGTGGTCAACTGCATCAAACATTTTCATTAACTCAATAAAGTTGACAAAAGAGTCTTGAAAATTGGGTTAATAATGTGGAACAAAGGAGATAAATGTCATTGGATATGATTAAATAGAGAGGCTATTACTCAAGAGCAATTGGAGATATTGTCTTCCTGCTTTTTAGGGTAGAGCTGCAGGGAAGGTAAGTAACAAATAGGGCATCAATGGAGAAAGCATAAATTTAAAAGTATTTGCTTTTGCTTTTCTTTTTCAAGATAGTAAAAGTTGCAGTAAGATCTTGTGCTTATGGAATTAATTTAAAATTTTGCAGATACAATGGGGAGAATGACTGGAACAAGTGATAAAAGATACAATTTACTGCATTAAGGGAGGGTGATCATTAACTAGATGGACATTTTGTTCTTAGTAATTGGGGTTGGGGAAAAGAATATATGGGCATAGGTATGGGAAATTGTAGATGTGTAACAGTTTGTAGACATTCTATCCAGATTGCCTCAACATTTTTAGTATAATAGGAAACAAGGTAATAAATAGAGATGGATGAAACATAAGAGGTTTGAGAGATAAGAATGTATGAAATAGTTTCCTCACATAATAGGAAAGTGAATAGATGAAAGAAATATGTATTTTTAGGTACCTTTTTTTAGTCCATTTGAGGTTATGGTCACAAATCAAAAGGGTGTGTACATATGTGTGTGTGCGTAGATTCGGATATGGAGTAGGAAAATGAACAGAATTAGAATTAAAACAATGTCACAGTTTTTTGTGAAAACTATGCTTTCTAGAGATGAGGCTGTTGAGAGTGAACTATAAAATATTGGCTAGGTGAAAGAAATGATAATATAAGAAAGTAAGACTGAAAAAGAGATATCCTCAATAAGTCTCAGTGAGAGCAAAGAAAGTTCCAGTCACTGTACAGTAAGAGGGAGTGGCCTGGAAAGATTAGGGTTGGTGGTTGGAGTATGGGATGCAGGAATTGTCGATATTCATGGGTTTACTGCTGTTAGTATCGATAAGGACCAGGGTAAAACTCAGGGAATGTTTGTCTAAGGAAGTATGGATAAAATACTGGGAAGAAGAGGTCAAGGAACAAAGAGCACATGATATTGGAAGAATCATAAACATGAATATTGAAATAGCCAAGGCTAATAATAGAAACTTCACTGGAGGGAGTGACAGTGATTGAGAAGTTAATTTCATGAAAAGAGGTAAATTACCTGGGAGAGTGAAAGAAGTGGGAATGCACTGAAATTTGTCATTATCTCTTAAAAACTATGAGTATGTCACTTTTCCCCTTTAAGCTGCATTGTTCCCTGCTTATTCTAAGCATGTAAAATAGTGTCTGGTGTATTGAAGGTGCTCAATTAATGGTAGATGAATAAGTAAACATATTTACAATATTTCTTATTGATTGCAAAAGCAAATAAAATGTGTTTGTTATTCTAGGCTATGTGAAGGCTAGATTGTAGTGTACATCCGCTGAAGGAACCAGGGATTTCTTCCGAGGGAAAAAGACAAGTCAGCATGGCGTCAGTTAGTTAAAAGAAGTTAATTAAGGAGTTAACGTTGATAAATAACAATAGAATAACAAATATTGACTGGTTTTAGTTTCAAGCAACATATTCATCAAATGATTTTTCTAAGGATGATCACTTTTCAATTTGCCAATACATCATCTGATGTTCTGATTATTTTTATGTTTTTAAAGTAAAAAATCTTCTATAATTTTAGTACTCCTATAAATTCTCAATTATTCCTAACGTTAAAATTACCTTTAGAAAAACTCTCTTAAAGTTTATGACTGACTATACTGACTTGAAATAATTCTTCTTTTCCAGTGTTCAAAATATAAATAACATTTTTAAAATTTTTTATTTTAATTGTTGTTCAAGTACAGTTTTCTGTCTTTTACTTCCATCCCAGTCCACATCCCCAGTGCTCTCCACCTCCCTCCCATTTCCACCCCCTTAGCTTTTGTTTATGTGTCCTCTATACTTGTTCCTGTAAATCCTTTCCCTTTTCTGCTGAAATTCCCTCCCCTCTCCCCTCTGGTCATTGTCAGACTGTTCTCTATTTACTGTCCTGGCTGAGTGAAATAAGCCAGGAAGTGAAAGACAAATACCATATGATCTCACCTCTAACATGAACCTAAACAACAAAACAAACAAGCAAGCAAAATATAAATAACATTTTTTAAAATATAATTTTGGGTAGAAGACTGACTTAGGATTTTTCAAATAATAAGTAAAAAAAAACAATTAAATTTTTTTAAGTGGGAGTTATTTAGTAAGATGACATGAGATTCTAAAGCAGAAGTAAAGATGGGAGGGAAAGCTTGACCTAGAAGTGTCCTTGAGAAGCTAAGAAGACACTTCGGTCACTTCTGTGCCTGGAAGTAAGGGTTGCAGTGGAAACAGTTCCTTCAGGGCCAAATTCTCTTTGCACTATAGATGAAGAGGCCTTGGAGGAAAATAAAAAAACTATGGCATAAAGAGGATTATCCTGTTAACTGACCTTGAATTCCAGAGGGGTCGATTGGGCAGGTTTCCAAAGCTGGGCATGAGTAGAAGTCGGGTCTTAAAAGAGTATATTCAGAACCGTGAAGGAATTAAAGCCCTGGATCTGAAGGAAGACCATCACCTTAGACACTGGGGTGTATTACAGTGACACGTGTGAACTGGGAGAAAGTATTTGGTGAGATTAGTCCCGATTGTGTGGCCTCAAAACGTTTAAGAAATAAGCTTAAAGTAAGACCTATTTCAATCATGTTGAGTAAAATCATATGGTTACATCAATATCTCTACTGTAATTAAGGACAATTTATAAGAGACTTTATTGTGTAGATTTCAGGTGGAAAAGACTCAGTGGTTTTGTCAGTTTGCAGAAAGGCCGAGGGAGGACACAGTTTTCCCGAAAAGCCCCCATTCCATGTCTCTATTAGCTTGGAGTCAGACAGAAAACAGGGAGAAACTCCCCCAGATCCACTGCAGATCTGCAGTGGGGAAACATTCACCACATTTCCCCCAGGGTTCTCCTTATAATGAGGTGGACTTACTCCAAGAACTGTGGCTTCTTTTTCGAGATCATTGTCCAGTTTATCTTCTTCTGGGGGAATAATGGTGTCCTTTGGAGTGAAGGAGTCAAAGGCTTCCTTGGCCTTGGGTTGTGTTAACATGATGCTGATGATGCTGAAAGAGGCAGTGAACTCAGTTAGGACCCAAGGTTAGACTTAATGCTATAAAACTGCCAGGGAGCAGACTTTGCAGGCACTTAAGATTGTTCTCCATTGTCCAAGGGATAACCTGTCCTTAGACAGACAATTCACATAGAACTTGCTTGGCAGCTTTGAATCTACTTCATTTGCCCTCCAATAATCTCTACTTCCAGATTCTCTTCCTTCTGTACCTCTGCTTCGCCTGTGGCACGTTCTCACACGACATCTCCCTATATTCTACCTTTATGCTATACCTATAATGCCTGCTCAGGCTTCCATCATCCTCTTGAATTTTCTTTCCACTAAGATGTTGATTAATTCTTTTCCACATCCTTTTTCAGTACCACATGAAATAACCCCCCTGCTGATATTAGCTTAAAATTTGTTAATATAAACATTTCTTTAACTCCTGATAAACTCCAGGCACTAGGCCATCACAGTTCTAATTCTTATAACAACTTACATATTATCAAATCCACTCTATACACTAGAAACTCATGACTAATTAAGTTCAAGTGATTTTCACTAAATAAAATAATCATACAAAACATTAAGCCTGGCATATAGAAAGTTTTAGTGTATGGTAGCAAATATAATTATTAATTAGCCTATATTTGCATAACCAGAAAGTACATGAACCAAGTTGATCTGGCTCTCAAGCTTCTGCAATTTTTCTCATTACCACATTAATTGTCCTCATCTCCCCATTTCTTCCTTCCTAGCTTTGTCAGTTCCAATGTAGACTCAAGCAGTAAGCTGTCTGCTGTCTACCAGCTCAGCAGCATTGCTGGGCCTCTGTGGTGTCAGCAGCACCGCTCAGCCACTGGGCTGCTCCCCAGATCTATTCTCAGCACAATGTTCTCCCTCTTGAAGGCCATAGTTTGGATAAAGGCTTATGGTAATCTGATGGTGCCACAGTTCTGTCCCTTGACACATCACCTCAATGGTTCCAGGCTCTCTTGGAGTATGTAACATCCGAATATTGAAACTGGCATCCACAATCTTGTTGGTAGTGGGGGAGGTGGGAAAGGTCACTGGGCTGGGAGTCACAGCTTCAGCATCTAGCTGCACATCTGAGCATGTGTCTTGGAGTCCAATCCTATGCTTACATTCTATGCCCTCCAATCATTAGTAAAATACCATAGATAAGTTATTTTAGCCACTTCATACATTGTGGTAAGGCTTACATAAATGAGATGATGCATATAATGTGTTCAACACAGAGTGATTGATAAACTCTCAATACATATTAGCTATAGCTAAAACTCATTGGAATTCCAGCTCTGATACTTACTAGCTGATCACAGGCAGATTATTTCCCCTCTTTCATCCTCAGTTTTCTTACCTATAAAATAGCATCACAAAGGATTCTTGTGAGGACTGGAATAAGGGGATGCACATGAACGTTCTTTGTCATGCCTCTGGAGTCTTGATCAGGTGCTCCATAACGCTCAATGAGAGGTCAGCGACCTCTAACCCCATTTCTATCCCTACCTCTATGCCTTGGTCAAGTTTCTCATGTTCTCACAGCATCAAGTACCTTCATCAAAGACTTATCAAAATAAAGGTGTCACTATGGAAATAGCAATCATTTGGGGGGATTTTGGAATCTGGGCAGAAGTTTGGGTGAAGTTACGTGAACAAGGAGAAGAACAGTGTTGACACCAAATCCTCACAATAGAGCTGGAGAGAGGATGCCGCTGATGGTCCAGGCCTCTTCTGGCGTATCTTTAAAGCCAGGGAAGTAAACAAATAATCAGAGTTGGAGAAATTCTAAGTGTCGAAGCCAAATACATTTTTTGGTAAAATGAGAATAATTACTAACAATATTAAGCACCCACTATGAGTCTGGCACTCTGTTAAGAACTTTGTGTGGGTTTTTATTTAATCTACCCAATGGCTCTCTGATAGTTACTATTTTTTAGTAAGTATTTTTAGTTACTATTTTGTCTTGAGTTCTGCAGATTAAAACGAGGTTTAGAAACTCAAACAGTTTGCAAAAGATGTAGCATGTAGTGGAGGCAAGACTTCAGCCCAGGTAGTCTGATGCCAGAGCTCTTCTTCATGCTGTAGGTATAGGCCTGCCCACGCAGTTACATCAGCCCCTGTATCCTTTCCTTCCTCCCTTATAGCTATAGTCCACTGGTTGCCACTCACCAGCTCCATCATACCCGTTCCTGACCTTAGCGAATATGGGTTGATGGTCTCTAACTCCAGAATTGTTCCTGTATTCTGGCAACTGGGCTTCTGCCTCACTCTTGTGGTTTAATGGCCCAAATATGCCATGGAGACCCCTTCTTCTTTCTAGCCTTAGTAACTAGTCTTTCAGGGTGTGCTTATCTTGTCCCATATTGCAAGATTTCCTTCTTTCAAGATTAACCTTGAGGATAATGCTCTAAGTGTGATACACCAGTCACAGAAGGACAAATATTGCATAATTTAACTTACATAAGGTGTGGGAGATAGTCAAACTCATAGAAGCAAAGACTAGGATGGTGGTTGCCAGGACCTAGGGGAGGAGGAAATGGGGATTTGCTGTGCAACATGTATAAAATTTCAATTATTCAAGACAAATTCTGGAGATGTGCTGTACAATATTGTCCCTATAGACAGCAATATTGTATTATACATTTAAGAAGCTGTCAAGGAGGTAAATCTTATGTTAAGTACTTTTACTACAATAAAAAGTAAAGAAATGAGGTTGGGAAGACAGAAAACTAAAGACTGACCCCAGCTTAAGGAGTTTTAAAAAGTCTCTGTCCTTCTGTAACCTTTTTTGCGTTTTCAGTCCTCACACTCAAGAACGACAGTATGTGCCTGATTCTAAGCCTGCAGCCAGAACCTGCAAGCCCAGGTGGTAGCCTCTAGCTCACTGCTCCACTGGGTACCATGCACACTCATTCGTTTAATTCGTTCTGTTGGTTTTGTCTAAAAGAGTGCATAACACAGCAAATACAATCAAAAAGGAAATAAGGTTTGAAGAAGAAAACAAAAAATGTCCTTAAATCTTAACTACCACACAATGACTATTGTGTCCTTGACATTCTTTTTCTCCTTTATTGTTTTGCTTCCTCTTTCTTTATGTATGTTCATATACATTCACAATTCTACATAGGCAGAGTCATTTGTCTGCATTATTTATCAACCTTTTTGCCCTCAACATTATTCTGTGGATATTGTTGACACTGATACATAGAAATGATAACAATTCTAAATGTAAAAGCCAAGCAGGAAATTCTGACACGTGCTACAACATGAATGAGCCTTGAATACAATGTGCTAACTGAAATGAGCCAATCATGGAAGGACGAACACATGATTATACTTCTGTGAGGCAGCCACAGTACTTAAATCCATTGACATATAACACTGAAAGCAGCAAATGAACAAACAAGAAAACAAACAAACAAAAACTCATAGACACAGACAATAGTATAGTGGTTACCAGGGGGAAGTGGGGTCAGGGCATAGTCAAGGGTAAAGTGGGTCAAATATGTGATGACAGATGATTTGACTCTGGATGGTAGGCACACAACGCAATATACAGATGATGTAGGCTAGAATTGTATGCTTGAAACCTATATGATCTTATTAACCAATGTTATCCCAATAAATTTAATTTTTAAAAAATGTAGACCAATGGTTACAGGGGCTGGGAGGAAAGGGGAACATAGAGTTACTGTTTCACGGACGAGGCATTTCAGTTTGGAAAGCTGACAAAGTTTTGGAGTTCAGTTGTAAGGGCGGCTTCAGAAGAAATCTCCACACCGACGCCATCATCTCCAAACTCCGCAGGCTGAGAAGGACCTTTGGCCCTTTCACATTCACCAGGTGAAGACAAACTTGATGGTGGCCCCCAACTTTTCAAGACAGTTCTAAAATCCCCTCCTGGGAGATGAATCGTAACTTGGAGGACAACTTCTTTGCCTACATCACTTTTCTCTGTGACAGAATTAGAGTGGAATAACGGGGTCCTAACGCAGAATTTACAATAATCTAATTGCAGTTTTTGTTGAGCGTGTATTTTGTGTGACACTGAGCAACACATCAGGAAATGCAGAGAATCAGAGAAAATCACCACCTCAAAGTGTGAAGGAAACCTAACAAATGGTCTCACCTGGTCCTCTTATTTGGAAAGTGAGTAAACTGAGACCCAAAGGGGAAATTGACTCACCAGTCCATGCAGTTGGTCAGCAGCACAGACGAGGTCAGAATATAATTCCTGGCTGCTTGTTAAAAAACCAGCAATCATCCCCAAAATGTATGCTCAAACCAGGGTGCCTACCTTTCCTGCAGCCCCGTCCTGTGTGTAACGGCTGGTGGGCCAGGTCACCTCTGGGGAACTCTCAGCCAGAACTTCCTCCTGGCTGCTCCTGCCACGAGGATCTTGCCGCTTTGCTCTCCAGCCTCTGAGACTTCCTGCCCCTTTCTCAGAGTCATATTTAGGATTACACAAGAGTCTCACTGTACTTACACATAGTTGATATATTAAAATACCTCTGCTTCCTCTTTTTCAACTTCAAGGTCTGGAAATTGATACAAATGAGAAGTAATGTGAGAGAAAAAGAGCTTGTGAGGACTAGTGAGTTGCATGGCTCCGTTTAGAATTCACTTCCCACCTTCCTATTGGTGATTCAACTAGTTCCTTGTAGCCTGAATTTTCTTACCTACTAGATGGGGACGGATAATAAGAATTCCACTGTATGGCTGTTGAGGGAATTAAAAAGAAAGGATGTAAAGCACTAATGAAAAGTAGGCACTCAATAACCAGTGATAATACTGATGTCAATTTTGAATTTGGAAGAATTTATTTTCCCATTTCCCAAGCTCTTGACAAACTGAGAACAGCCTAACTGGAACTGCCTTTTGACCCAGGGATCCCATTTCTGAGTGTATATCCAAAGAAACCCAAAACACTACTGCAGAATAATGTGTGCACCCTCATGTTCATGGCAGCATTATTTACAATAGCCAAGATCTGGAAGTAGCCCAAGTGCCCATCAGTAGATGAGTGGATATGAATGTGTTTGCATGTGTACACAATGGATTACTACTCGATCATGCTGTCCTTTATGCAAAAGTGTTTTACTGCTTATACTCTGAAAGTAAGAATAAAGAAGATTCTAGGGAATCTATGCATGAATTGAGTGGCTGTGATTTACTTGTTAATAGGACACCTCCTTTTGAAAAATTAACAATTAATACATTCAGACCTCATTATGCAGTTATAAAAATAAAGATCTTTTTCTAAAAGCTCCTAGGAGGCAAAAACTTACCAGTTCTATCCTCTATATTTTCAATATTCTTAAAAAATATTAATTTTAACAATATGTATGTTTGAATACATTTATATTTAATATTGTTGGATGATAATATTATTTAGAACATTGCTGTTTACTTTTAAAATATAAGACACATTTTATCAAACATATGGCAATGTTTTTTCTCTAGATTGATTTTCCCCTCTCGTTTCCATGCTATGAGGAACAAAACTGTTGACTATAAGCAGAAAAACTGAAGCATGGCAATTATCGATCTTTGTATCTATGAACTTTAAATTATTTTTAAATGGTTATATTAATATTTTAAATTATTTTCTTCTGTTTAATGTTAGTACACTCTGATAGTAGTCCACTATTCACATAATTTGTGGTACTTATCTGAATGTGAGCCCATTTTTATTAAGGCTTCAATTATTGCGACCCAATTTAGTTTAACACAGTTTACACTCACACAGCACTAGATGTTTAGCGTGAGTGGTGATCATTTATCAAATTTAGAAGACATGCAAGGAATTTTAGGAAGCTTCAATTAGTTTGATTTCCAACCTTAGTCATACAATTATCAAAGTCCCCAAGCACAAAAACACTGGCAGGTTCTCTATTCTTTTTTTTTTATATTTTATTTATTTATCTTTAGAGGGGAAGGGAAGGAGAGAAGGATCAATGTATGGTTGCCTCTCGTGAGTCCCCTGCTGGGAACTGACCTGCAACCCAGGCATGTGCCCTGACTGGGAATCGAACCACGATCATGTACTTCGCAGGCTCGAGCTCAATCCACTGAGCTACACCAGCCAGGGCAGGTTCTCTATTCTTGATAAACCGGGGGAGAGGATAGAAACTGTCTTTAAAATTGAATTTAACTAAGCAATCTATTCCAAGAATTTGCCATAATTAAGTAAATTTAGCACCTAAGTTTCTAAACCAAGTGCAAATCAACTCTTATAAACTGTGTTATCGTCTGTTAAAAAGTATCTTAATACAAAAGGATCTCTTAAAATGGGCCTGAAACAAATGTGCATTGTATGTTTATCTTCGCCAGATATTGTCTACTTCCCTTAGCAAAAACGACTTTGTTCCTTTTTTGTGCACTTTGTTTTTTCCTTTTTCCTCTGAGAGGCCCTGGTACTTATTCTAAATTTTGACAAACTCTAAGAAGAAACTCTAGAAATCAATAGGGCTTCATTAAATTTGAGAGACTTTATAACAAAGTTAATTTCCCTCTACAGGCAGGTTAAAATGCCTTTACTCTTTTTTAGCAGTGTTTATTCTACCAAGGATAATTCTTATACCACCAAAGAGAAAAACATTAATAAATAATAGGCTTTATTTCTTTAGTTCTTTGTAGCTCAGCTGATTCTGCACAGCACTGGAGAGCTTCTCCCACCCACCGGTCTTCACAGGAGATGACGTTCATTCTGGTGGCACTAAGTGGATTCTCCCTTCATGTGAAAGAGGACCTATGGCTTTGAACTGGAAGTTTTAGAAATATGCACATATAATAAAGTCACACATCTGATTACTCTACACTTTTTGTGTTGAGTGAACAAATGGGAAGCCATCTGGCTGAGGGCTAAAAAATCTATGTGGGCTGATGTGACCACATTGACACGAGAAGCCACAGAGACCAGCAGAACCAAAATGACATAAAAAGTACAGACACATATACATTCAAATAATCCCCTCACCCACCCCTCAAATACAACACAAATAATACTGTTGCCAAAATTTGATTATTCACACAGCTGGTAACTGTACAAGCTAGAAATTGGATGCTATTCTTCATCTTCTAAACCCATTGCATTTTCCATACATGAAAATTTCACGAAAACGTACCAAGGAGTCCCTAGTCCCAGAATAGGCAATCTGCTAGCTAAGTCTGTGGTCTCCCTCATAGTTGCATTTGTAGATAATTAATTGCCTACATCTGTGATCTACTTATGTCCTACGTCGCCTCGAGATATTTTGATGAAGTTATAAGTAAAAGCATTTATGAGACCCTGAGAATCCAAACTGGTGCAATGCTATCACTGTTACCTTCGAGAACTAGCCCATTTTCACATTACTGATACATGTTCCCTTATTAACTAATCTTGCTTCCTGAGAGCATTAACAATAAATGGAAGAGAACAGGTGACACGGAGCCTTGTAGGCAATATACCAGGTAAGAAACAACGCTGGCCGTGGAGTTAGGAGCTGAGTCTCAATCAAAACTCCAGGCAGCCCAGCTTCCCACCTGCTTAATGCTAGGGACGAACAAAACCAGAGACTCTCTAAGGCCATTCCAAGTATAACATTAAATAATGATGTGTCCCAAAATGTTGGAAGAGGTACACGGGGTAACTATTAGTGAAGATCACTTTGAAACTTGCTTTATTACAACATCATCAGGCTTATTTTCTCATTTACACAAACTATATTTATTCTTTGTAGAGATGCCTATTTAGCCTATCAAATAGACTGCATTTAATTCCACACCACAGATTCCTCAACACCAAAGCTTAGGAAATTAGAGTTATCCAAGAAGCCTGGGGAGGCCATGTGGAGCTAATAAAGGAGTTGTATGATGTCATCAGGGGTTTGTGCTCCTCTGTCTTTCTGCTTAGCGACCCACTGTGGGCTTTCATCCTCACAGGAGCTGTGCAGTAGCGAGTGGGACATTTCACCTCCATCTTTTCATTTACCTTCCCTGTGGGAAGGAGAAGAAAGATATGAAGAAAAGGAGTGATACGGAAATAAGCAACTGATGCATTCCCAAGAATCTCCCAGCAAAATCCCTGTGAGTACTCACTGTCTAGAGCCGTGTCACACTGCCATTTCCATCACAAGGAACACTGGAGAATATCGTCCCTCGGCTATGCACAGTACCATTGCTGAACACAATCACACGGTCACCATTGTTGTGTAAGGAAGACAGGGAGGCCAGATAGTGAAGAGGCAAATTATCTGTTTAGAGTTAGTGTTGAATTTGCATAATTTCTTGGTGAGCTGGGTTCTTTGCACACTTCAAGGAGACTGATTATGAGTTCATTTGTAGATTTAGGTGCAAACATTTGAAAAATTATGTAATAACACATTTAAGATGATTTCTTCCAAATATTTTCTTAAACCAGACAGTGAGAGGATATAGAACTATTTTACCATCACTTTTCAGATGTTATTAAAGTACATTTGGAAGAAGTTTATATTTCATCTTTAAACCCCACACATAGAGCCCCTAAATTATATCACATGTTAATGGTATTTTCTAAAAAACAAGATTTGTTCACCAATTTTCCCTATAATTTTAGCTAGCAATTAATATTGAGTGTCAAAGGTAACTATTTCTAGGAAGTAAAGCTGAGTGTTGTGTCTCATTACAACCAATTCAACCCACTAAATCTGATGAATGATTATAAACTTTGGACAACGGGACTTGTTTTAAACAATTCATTTTTCCCACCTAGAGTGCTAATTTTCAGTCTTCAGTTTGCACAACCAGTAGAAAGAGTCCTGACTTTCCTCCCCAGTGAATACTTAGGAAATTTCCTCTCTGAGATTTGCTTACTTGGCATGTGTATAAACACATAAACTCAGCTTTATTTAGTTATTCATTTTTGGAAAGCCCCACTGATGTTTATTTCATTCTGACATGTGTCAAATCATATCATGTAATGGAATTAAAATCTTATGAACCTTCTGAATCAATACACATGTGATTTTAGATTCTTAATATTGGTTCAATTTTTTTAAAGTTATTATCAGCCCTGGCTAGTGTAGCTCAGTGGATTGAGCGCAGGCCTGCAAACCAAAGGACTGCGGTTCAATTACCAGCCAGGGCATATGCCTGGGTTGTAGGCCAGTTCCCAGCAGGGGACGCACAAAAGGCAAACATACATTGATATTTCTCCCCCTCTCTTCTTTCCTTCCTCTAAAGGTAAATAAATAAAATCTTAAAAAATAAATGGATAAAAGTTATCATCAATATGAAATGTCATCTTCATTTTAAGTAAGGGGTATTTAGATAAAATTTCTTCATCATTTAATTAATCGTAATCACATTAATTCTTATCATTAAGTGGTCAACTCGCTTTATTGTTATATATCTTTATCTGAAATATAACATTTTTTATTTAAATGACATTTGTTTGTGGTTACCATTTATTGTAATGAGTAACACTGCACAAAAACATGCAGTGATGACATTTTATTTTTATTTTTATTTATTTTTTTCATTTTATTTTTAAATGCATTTATTTAAGTACAAATAGTGGGTTAGTTAAAATAAGTAAGTAATTTTACAATTGGTTTACAGTTATGGTTCTTTAATGATAGAATTTAAGTATAGAGAACTTTAAACATCCCAGTTCTTTTTTTATTAGAGTTAATAGTGAATATTACTTTATATTAGCTTCAAGTGTACAGCACAGTGGTTAGACAATTGTATAATTTACCGAGTGATTTCCCCCAGTATTTCTAGTACCTGTCTGGTACCATACACAGTTATACAATATTATTGACTATATTATCCACACTGTACCTTACATCCCATGGCTATTCTGTAACTACCAATTTGTACTTCTTAATTCTTTCACCTTTTCCACCCAGCCCCCCAAACCACACCCCTCTGGCATCCAGCAGTTTGTTCCCTGCATCTGTGAGTCTGTTTCTGTTGTTTGTTAATTCTGTTCTTTATACTCCACATACAAGTGAAATCATATGGTGTCTTTCTCTGACTTATTTCACTTAGCATAATATCTTCTAGGTCCATCCATGTTGTTGCAAATGATGAGATTTAATTCTTTTTTAGGGCCAAGTAATATTTCGTTGTATATACCTACCACCACTTTTTTTTATCCACTTGTTTACTGATAGGCACTTAGGTTGCTTACTTATCTTTGGTATTGTAAATAACACTGCAGTGAACATAGGAGTGCATTTATCTCTTTGAATTAGTGTTTTGTATTTCTTGGGATACATTCCCAGAGGTGGAATTGCTGGGTCTTAAGGCAGTTTCATATTTTTTAAATATATTTTATTGATTATACCATTACAGTTGTCCTATTCCCCCTCTTCACTCCCCTCCACCTTGCACACCCCCTCCCCCACCATCCCCCCCCTTTAGTTTATGACCATGTATCTCAAGTTCTTTAGATTCTATATTTCCCCCACTATTCTTGCCCTCCCCCTATCTATTTTTTACCTACCGTCTATGCTACTTATTTTCTGTATCTTCTCCCCCCTTCTCCTCCTCCCACTCCCCTGTTGCTAACCCTCCATGTGTTCTTCATTTCTATGGTTCTGCTCCTGATCCAGCTGTTCTCTTGGTTTGCTTTTGTTTTAGGTGTGGTTGTTAATAACTGTGTTTGCTGTCCTTTCACTGTTCATATTTTTCATCTTCTTTTTCTTATATAAGTCCCTTTAGCATTTCATATAATAAGGGCTTGGTGATGATGAACTCCTTGAACTTGACCTTATCTGAGAAGCACTTTATCTGTCCTTCCATTCTAAATGAAAGTTTTGCTGGATAAAGCAATCTTGGCTGTAGGTCTTTGGATTTCATGACTTGGAATACTTCTTTCCAGCCCCTTCTTGCCTGTAAGGTCTCTTTTGAGAAATCCGCTGACAGTCTGATGGGTACTCCTTTGTAGGTGACTGTCCCCTTATCTCTTGCTGCTTCTAGGATTCTCTCCTTTATTTTAATCTTGGGCAATGTAATTATGATGTGCCTTGGTGTGTTCCTTCTTGGGTCCAACTTCTTTGGCACTCTCTGAGCTTCCTGGATTTCCTGGAAGTCTATTTCCTTTGCCAGACTGGGGAAGTTCTCCTTTATTATTTGTTCAAATAAGTTTTCTTTCCCCCTTCTGGTACCCCTATAATTCGGATGTTGGAATGTTTAAAGATGTCCTGAAGGTTCCTAAGCCTCTCCTCATTTTTTTTGAATTCTTGTTTCTTCATATTTTTCTGTTTGGTCATTTTGTTCTTCCTTCTGGTCCACTCCCTTGATTTGAGTCCCAGTTTCCTTTCCATCACTATTGGTTTCCTATGCATTTCCCTTCATTTCACTTAGTTTAGCATTCATTTGTTCTCTTGGTTCGTTCTAATTTGTGTCTAAAATCAACCAGTTCTGTGAGCATCCTGGTCACCAGTATTTTGAACTGTGCATCTGATAAGTTGGCTATTTCTTGGTCACTTAGAGTTATTGGCTCTGGGGCTTTGAGTTCTTCTTGAGCCATACGTTTTGGTCTGTTTGTGCCTATTACATATGAGGGGCAGAGCCCTAGGTGTTCACCAGGGCGGGGCAACTCAGTCTCTGGGTTGTGATGCTGTATGTGGGGGCGGGGTCCAAGAGGGGCAATGGTGGTCCCCTCTGCTGCTTCCTGCCACTGGGGCCTGCACGGTCTATCTCACTGCTCACTCCTTGACCTGGTTTATCTGTGAGCGAATGTGTGACCGCAGTCAACCTGCTGCCTTGCGCCCTCACTGGGTTGCTACCCCACACCTGGAATCTGCCAACGGCTGCCTGTGCACCTGGGTCGGTCCAGTGGATGTTTCCTGCCTGACCCTGCTCCGATGATGGCTCCACTCCTCTTACTGATCTGGCTGAACAGTTTGCTGTTGTCAGACTTCTGTATAGTTCAATTTTCTGTGTTTTGGTTGTGTTTTTGTTTCTAAAACTTTGTTGTCTTTAAACTTGGTTGTGCAAGGAGGCACAGTGTTTCCACCTATGCCTCCATCTTGGCCGGAAGTCCTGGCAGTTCCATATTTTAATTTTCTGAGGAAACTCCAGACTGCCTTCCCACCAACAGTGCATAAGGATTCTCTTTTCTCCACATTCTCACCAAACACTTATTGTTGATTTATTGACAGCTTTTCTGACAGATGTGAGGTGATATCTCATTGTGGTTTTAATTTGCATTTCTCTGGCAATTAGTGACCCTATTCATCCTTTCATGTCTATTGGCCACCTGTATATCCCCTTTGGAGAAGTGTCTATTCAGGTTCTCTGCCCATTTTTTAATTGGAGTTTTTTTGTTGTTGAACTGAATGAGTACTTTATAAATTTTGGATATTAACCCCTTATCAGATGTATCACTGACCAATTCTTCTTTAAGGAGAATCACATGGTGTGAAGGAATTTAATACTTCAGTCTCTAAAGCATGAATATATGCAATATGAAGAACCCAAAAATAATATAGCACTTTTTCTCCTATTTAGAGTTTCAAAATCTTTGTGCCTTGTAGTTAAATAAGCAAGACTCACAGAAAAAACAACCTTACTCTTTTTGCCACAACTATGTGCCTAGTTCCCCTAAGCTTCTAATTTGAAATCTAAGTTAAATTACTGACAGTGAGTGAAGAGTTCTCCAGTCACTTCAGTAATTGAAATGTACAGTGTTATGCAAGAATCAAAACTCAGCTGTCATTCACAGTGAAAATGTCTTCCTTTCCTCAGTTTTGGTCTGCTTTAGACAAGACACTTGTCTAAAATGGGAAGAAGGAAAGAATGTTCTTTTTTATTTCTAGCTAGCTTGCTGAGAAGGATTTCTGATTCTTGCTGAGCCAAGGGTAGGAATGAGAAATGCTGAGGAGCAAAAAATTTCTTCCTTCATTGGTACTTTCCCAACTTGATGTCAAGCTGGTGAGGGTTGAGTGCCCAGTGGTTCTATCACTGGGATTCACTGGCATGGTACCCTCAGAATTCTAATGCTCTTACTCAGCTAGGTGCTCATGTCTCCTCTTTTGTCCCACTTCTGGGGGTCCAGCAAAAATATCCAGCCTCAAGTTTTCCTTCCTTCCACTGGTGTCCATTTGGAGCAAGCTGTGAAGACCACCCAGCAGAAGTCTCTTTGATGTGGCTTGCAGTAGGAGAGGTCAACCCAATACCATCTACCCTTCCTGCATAGTCATAGCAGACAGACTCCAGGATGCCTCTAATGATTCCTGACCCCTCGCACTCACTCATGTCTTGTGTGATTGCTTCCCTTGGGTATAGGCAAGATCTGTGGCTTGCTATTTTTAAAAGATTTTATTTGTTTATTTTTAGAGAGACGAGAAAGGAGGGAGAGAGAGAGGTAGAAAACATCAACATGTGGTTGCCTCTCACATGCTCCCTACTGGGGACCTGGCCCACAACCCAGACATGTGCCCTGACTGGAAGTCAAACCAGTGATCCTTTGGTTCACAGGCTAGTGCTCAATCCACTAAGCCACACCAGCCAGGCCTGTGGCTTGCTTTGAGTTAACAGAATGAGGCAAAGGTGGCAAGATGTATGAGATTGTGTGTATGCGATTACATGATTGTGTTGCAGAAGGTTGTAGCATCTGTGTCTTTCTCTTCCTTGCTGGCTTTGAGGAAGTAGGCAGATCTATTAAGAATGCTATGTTGCAAGGAACTGTAAACAGCTTTTAGGAATTGAGAGTGGCCTCTAGCCAACAGCCTACACAGACCTCCAGAAAACACCAGCAAGAAAATTGGTGGAAAGGCAGGCTGGTGCAGCCACTGTGGAAAACAGCATGGAGTTTCCTCAAAAAATTAATAATGAAACTGTCTTTTGACTCAGCAATCCCATTTCTGGAAATATATCTGAAGAATCCTGAAACATTAATTTGGAAGATACATGAAGTCTGTCCAGAAAAAGTTCAACCATTGTTAATATTACAAGAATGGTTGGCGTGACCTCAATGTAGCCTGGCAGCCAAGGAAAATGTACTGGAATGCACATGCATGAACAATGGTGACTTCATTGTACTAGTCACTGGGGTGGTAGACCCCACTGAGTGAGGACATGTACTGTGTGGCCATCACATTCAAAACGACTGAGCAAGTAGAGCAACAAATCTGCAGCAAATTTTGCATTAAACTTGAACATTCCTCTACAGAAAGATATTCAGATGATTCAGAAGATTTTCAGGATGATGCAATTAGTGCAGTGCAAATAGAAGTATGGCATAAATGCTTCAAAGGTGGTCAAGAATGTTGAACGTGTATTGGCTGCAATCAACAAAGATCAGTGACTGACAGTGAGAGAACCAGAAGCTGACTTGGGGATTTCCAAAACTACTGTGTCCAAGATTCTGATGCAGGATCTTGGCATGAGGTGTTTCATGGCAACATTTGTTCCACAGCTTCTGCTACCAGAGCAGAAGGAACATCATGCTGCAGTTGGGAGAACTGTGTGGGGTCCCAAGGTGCCTACTTTGAAGGGGACTGAGATGTCGTTGTCCTGTGTGCAATGTTATTTTGTATCTTGTGTCTTCTTCAGTAAATGTCTCTATTTTTCATGTTGCTTGGCTGGATACTTTCTGGACAGACCTTGTATATTAAGTTGAACATGCATGCAGCCTGAAAAACTACTACATTTAGTTTCTTCTAGAGTGTGCTTTTCCTCCCTCTCAGTGACAAGAATAAATTTGGCATGGCTGTGAAGGCAATTTTTAACCCTGGATATGAAGAACTATTGCCTTCTTAGGGGAAAAGAGAGAAACATTGATCAGATATTTGGTCTTTATGATAACATATGAAGACCCACCAAAGAATCCCAACCCAAGAAAGTAAATTTTTAGTTCCCTAAAATGTAGATTTTTATGTAATGAATATTTTTAAATAGTATTTATCTCTTGGTATTGAACATATGTGCTCAGTAGTGGATGGGGGGGGTCTCTTGATTGGCAGATATCGGCTTCAGGAAAATTTACAGAACTGTAAGTTGCCACTGACTAGAAATTTTCCATAAAATTAGGCAGAGTGGTGTTTCATTCAGTAGATAATGGTGAAGTAAAGGAGACAACTTTCTCTTGTACCCTTTCATTGACGACAGGCACTCACTGATTTATTGTGGTGTTGAGACTCTTTTCCAGTAGGACTGTAAAAAAGTACAGTGTCTGATCACACATACTTCACTCATTAGTGCATGCAGGCAAGCCCCTACAATTAAGTCTCGGAAACTATGTAATTGCCTTTGCAATAAAAGTTTTACTTGATTGTTATAGTGTGTGTTTTTTAACAATACCAAGCAATTAATTCTGATACCATCTACCTGGAGATAATATCAAATATCACAGGTTAAGGGTTCAATCCTATAAGACTCCCCACCACCCCTTCCCAGGCCCCATCCCCCACACTTTGAACATCAATTGCAAGTCCAGGTGCTTCTAATCCATGGGGAGTTACAGATTGAGGTTTCCAAGACCCCTTCTCCTCAAGGTTGTTCATTAAAACCCTAGGCAGAGTTCTCAGACAGAAGCTGTGCAGGAGACATAAATGAGCCCATTGACTCTGTGGAGTGAGCAATGTTTTTTCAGTGGAGGGAAATACTCAGGAAATGCAGGTGGCAACTACCAAAGACCCTCACACTCTTGTGCCCGTAAATATATTTCAACACTCTAACTTGAGATGAAATAAAATGTGGATATGGTACTCTATTTTACACTGATTTTTGTGGGTAGATCTATACCTCATACAATAGGAATGATTTGGGAATATTTACTTCTAAGATAATTTTCAGAAAGAGTCTTTTCATTGGCTTTTGTCAGGAAAGTTCAGGACAAGTGTCATCCCAGATGTCTTGCTACACAGTGCAAAAAAGAGCTCTGATTGTTATTGCCACCCCAACCACAAACCTAGCAATTGTGATTCTCACAAGCACAAGACATGAAAACAAAAAGACTGGGTGGGAATCTTCTGTTCCAAACAGTTCATTTTGAGGTGGGAAACCTGAGGTTCATGAAGGTAACAGACTGTCCCAAGTTCACAAATAAATTAGGGTCCAGACCAAGTTGTAAAATGGGACTAATGGTCCACTGTCTTTTCAACTTCATTGCACCATTCATTGACAAGAAGTGGCTGACGATTGTTCTTGCCACTGTTTTCTGTCTGTGGTGTTATTAATAGATTGTCCCATTTGATAAAGCATTGATATTTTTTTAAAAAAGGACTGTAGAAACTCTTCTTGGTCCTTAGCATCATTGAATTGATGCTTCACTTCTAGTATTCTTCAAGAGCCCCCCCCTCCTTATAAACAGACAAAGAGAGACAAGAAGTCAAGGTAAATGATTACAATTTATTGTACAAATACTAGTAGTTGATGCATCAAGGAAATCACAAGTACACTATTAATAAATGGTAATACAATGCTTCGTGGGGTAAAGTCATCATGAAACAAGAAATGAAGGCTGGATGAATAGGTGTGCATTAGGCAATTCTCATGGAGAAGATGACCTTTAAGTTGACATTTTTCAAAACATAACTTGGAAGAATTAATGGGTAGAGATCATGGCAGTTGTATGCTTAGTGTATATCTGAAGTGGGCACCTGATGAAAGACAGGCAGAGACAGGACAACTGTCAGAATGGTCTTGAGGCAAAAATTTGGTTGTGTACATAGAAAACGTAGTCAACAGTGTGGCTGAAAAAATGAACTGAGTGGGAGAAAGAGTGGTGTAAAACATTGTAAAGACAGACTGGATCCATTTCAAGAGTTCCTGATAGACCAGGCTTTGTGTTTGAACGTGAATGCCTATACCATGGATGTGATACGATCAATGCTTATGAGTGATCAAGAATGAAGATACAGCATAGCAAGCTGCACAGTGAAAGGGTATATTTTCATTCTGCTGTCAAATTTTGAGAAACAAAATTTGATTTTAGAAAAATGAAAATAAAAACCTGAGGTCCTGAGGTTAGTTAGGCATCCCACGTCACTTAATTGCTTGTCATGTGGCTATGTGATCACTTCTATAGTCTGGGAAGTTAATATTTAATCGTCTCTCCTTAATTTTGGCATCCTAAATACATAAAATGTAATTAATTATTTTATTAATGAATTTTGAATACCCCGACATGATTTTCCAGTGCCTCTGCAGGATGCTTCTTCTTAGGCTAAAGATTTCAATTTCTTTTCCTTGTCTTAATAAGAACAACATTAACAGCAACAAAATTATTTTGCTTATCTTTTTTTACCACTTTCTATTCACAACCTACTTTTACTTCTAACATTGCATATAACCCCATTCTCTCTCTCTAAATGCCTCTGTAAATGTTATTCATTTCCTCATCACCATGCTGTTTCAAATTTCTCTGCACCTTCACATTTATTCACCACTGGTATTTTCTCTGCCCCATCTCTGTGCATTACGTGGAGTTGACTTATCACTGTAGACTTGCCCAAGCCTGCAGATTCTGTCTCTGATGGTCACCTTTTCCCTTTTCTGTTTAATCACTCTCCACTTTGGACTACCTGCTGTCTACTTTTTCAGAACACACTTTTCTGAATAATTCTTCTATCTTCCACCCTAGGTTATTTTTTCCTCCTACTTTTCCTCTGGTTATAGGCATACAAAAGGTTAATCTAGCTTCCCTTTAATCTCAAAATAGTCCTCTTAGAGCATTAATCTGCTTCACTGAATAATGAGCTCTCCTATAACAAAACAAATCTCCATCACCACATTTCATGTTTACCAGAGCACAGGAGTAAATGCTGTCCAGCTGCACTGCTTTTGGTCTCCTAAAAATGACCATCTAAAACCAAGCTTCATTTAGGTCTGTAAACAGTCCTCCCCATTAACTCCTATTTCTGACTTCCTATCATTTCTTTCAAAATTTCCAGGTATTCTCCTTTGATCTTATGCTCAGACACCTAATGTGTCACTGAACCAATTGCTTGCCTAAATTTATCCTTTTGTTCAACTTGTTAACAAGAAGACTGACTAGTCTTTCTATGTTTTAGATATGACCATTTCTTTCCATGCCCATTGACTTCATTTTAGCTAAGCTTTTCACTAATTTATTCCTCTTTCACTTCAAATTCCCCCTTAAATGATCTTTCTTCTAATGATTTTCATCTCACCAGATACTAAGTAACTTATTAAACTCCCCACTGCCCATTCATCAATGTGCAAAGTTTATTGAATATTGTGTCAGTGAATGTGCTGATGACTCGGGCAATATACAGATCTTTGTATGACTTTGAGTCTTTAGAAAAAAACATATTATCATTAATGAAAAGTAAAATATTTGCATTTAAAAAGTTATACATGGTGTAAGTTATGTGGTTGTGTATATATTTGGTTTGAAAAAGTAATCATCTTGAGAGAGGACCAGTGTTGGCCAGAATATCTTAAAGAATGAGGTGGTATTTAAGAGAGGCATTAAAGAAAGAAAAAAATCAAGCAAATACAGAAGAGAGGGCAGAACATGTCGAGCCAGGGTGCTGATACGAGGTGATCAAGCACAAAGCATATTAAAGAGAAAGTTGAAGTGGGACCAGAAAGTAAGGCCTCTGAAGTTAAGATAAAATGGGTTTAAGTTTTATATAATTGGTGATTACTAAGATTTGGAGATTGCTTATATGACTACATAAGTTAAATAATTTATACAATCTTTTACAGAGCACTTTAAATTTATAGCACATATATGTATGTGCCATACAT
This sequence comes from Sturnira hondurensis, assembly GCF_014824575.4. Classification (NCBI taxonomy): domain Eukaryota; kingdom Metazoa; phylum Chordata; class Mammalia; order Chiroptera; family Phyllostomidae; genus Sturnira; species Sturnira hondurensis. Next base: position 694,396 of record NW_028084511.1, on the reverse strand, counting down.
ATATATGTATGTGTGTCTCCACAATAGACCTTTAGGGATGGCAGGTAAATTATTCCTAATATCTTAATTTTATAGATGAGGAAACCCATATTGAGTGACTAGTTAATTATTTGCCACAACTCACTCAACTAATAAGCAGTAGGCCTAGGATTACAACACAAACTTCCTACATTGTATAACATTGGTAATCCTTCTAACATACTATGTTGTTTTCTCCATAGAATAAGATCACACATAAGCAGGAAGCATTCATTGCTAATCTGGTATGAATCTACCAAAATCTTTAATACATGCTTACAGAATCTCCATTCAAATCTCTGTCTGAGTATCAGAACTCTGTTCTTAAATCTGCCAATTTGATCTCCTTATCACCTCCAAATTCACGTCAGAATCATTTCTTTCTCCTTGTCTACTCTATCTCTGGCCTGGCCTGGTAGGGTATCATTCCTGAATCTCTACCCATCTACTTCATAAATCCACTGAGCACCAACTCTGGGTGAAATACTGGGATGTACAATGTGAAAGAGGCAAGTGTGAAAAACTTCAACCAATTAGTTCTCAAGAAATGTCTGGTGAACGGTGCTTACAATCTAGTAGGAGACATGTGTCATGCCCATCACTTTTGGGAATGCTAAAAAGGGTTGAAAACCAAACATCAAACTGTTAAAGTTTAACTCAATTTCAGCCAGCCTTCCTCTTATTTCTCCTATTTGCACAGTTATGGGCACATAGTAAATTCCTATTGCACGTTGATTTCCCAGAGGAGATGGGTGTAAAATAGCAATAGAAAACATAAAAAATGGGAGTCTATCATATACCTACAAACTGCACAGTGGGGTACTTAGATGTACAAAAACAACAGAAACAGAATATTATCATCTGGAGAATAAATCACAATGTAAAATTGGAGGATTGTAGACAGAAGCAAAATTTTGCCAGTAGCTCTTAAACAAAGATCTTGGCTTTGCATACTCTTTGTTACAAATGAGAATGTTCTGAACATGATTCTTATGAATCAGCAGGAGATGTCTCCTCTTTGCCTTCCAACTCACTGTAAATTGGTGAACGTACACTTAATTCTTCATATAGACGTTCTTCCTGAACCTGGTGAGGGAAAAAAATATTCAATATCAATCACCAAGAATGTTCCACCCCCAGAAGACATGTTCAAGTGATGTAGATTATCTCCTTTTGTCTCTGAATCTCACATTCTCTCCCATCACACTCTAATTATTCCCTCCATCTTCAAAAAACCAAGCCAGATTGGCTGGCTATGGGCCCAAATAAATTATGTCAGCCAATGACAAGCTGGTAAGTTATAGGGGACCAGTTTGTTTAANTCTGAACATGATTCTTATGAATCAGCGGGAGATGTCTCCTCTTTGCCTTCCAACTCACTGTAAATTGGTGAACGTACACTTAATTCTTCATACAGACGTTCTTCCTGAACCTGGTGAGGGAAAAAAATATTCAATATCAATCACCAAGAATGTTCCACCCCCAGAAGACATGTTCAAGTGATGTAGATTATCTCCTTTTGTCTCTGAATCTCACATTCTCTCCCATCACACTCTAATTATTCCCTCCATCTTCAAAAAACCAAGCCAGACTGGCTGGCTATGGGCCCAAATAAATTATGTCAGCCAATGACAAGCTGGTAAGTTATAGGGGACCAGTTTGTTTAAGTCTGGCAAATGTGACTCAGCTCTGTATGGAAAACCTACAGAATCGAAGTGGTGGGCAGGAGCCAGACCTTCAAACTGGGTCTTCCCATGGGAATCAGGCCTAGAAAATGCATACAGATTATTATGGCTTGCTCTTGCTAAAACTACCTCACCCTGGTCTAAAGCAACAAATGCGCATTGTCTATCTTCAAGGTAATTTCCAAAGCCTGTGTGAGCTCTCCCAAGGACAGAGCTAATCAGCTCATTGCCATCCCCCTCTTCATGTTATTTTTATTTCCTTGATTATACCTAGAATGTAGACAATAATATTCTATGTAATAGATAATAAACCTTTCTCTGATGTAAGACCCGAGGAAAACAATAAAAGCCTGTCTAGGCGAGGGTCTGAGCGCTCCCCTCTTGAGGGAGTGGCCGAGGCACCATAGGCACTCTCCCCTTGAGAGAGTAGTCATGCCTGTTCCCTTTCTCCACACAGGATTGTTGTCGCCTGTGCATTGATTCTCGTCATAAGCCACAACAGGCAGACTCTGCTGGACAGGGTCTGCCACAGGGAGTGTGTCTGAACTTTGGCATATCTGTCGCCTTGTTTGTCTTTGGAGGAAAATGATCGAAACAGGAACCCATGCTTGAATGCTTTGGGCAAGTGGACAGATGTTAAGAGTGTGTTTCACCTGGAAGATCTGAGAAAGTGTAAGTGCCTCAAGGATTGGCAATTCTTTTAACACGTTAAAGGTGCAATGGATGGGTAAGGCAAGTGGAAATGTAGGTGGTAGTTGTGAATTATAAAGGAAGAAAATCTGAGGCTCCAGAGCAAGTATGAAGGTAAAAGCCAAGAGGGTGAAATCTGTTCGGGGATAGAAAATAAGCCCAGTTATCTGTGTGGTTCCATCACATGCTACCTGCTCATTCATCTCATGCCCAACACTGTTCAAAACATTTGCATTTTCTAAAATGATGAAGAATCTATTGTCCTAACCCTCAGTTGTGAAGATATTCTGATATTGTGCTACTTATGAGTGGGAAATACGCTTTAATACACAAGATTTAGCCACCCAAACACTGAAACTTGGAGAAATATTTTTCTGGAAGAAATGTTCCAGGATATCTAGGCCATATGACAGCAAGTAAGCTCAAAGTCTTTAGCCTGACATTCAGGATTTAGTATCAGGTCTCTGCCTACCTTATCTTCTTTGAGTAATTCTCCAACTCTGTAGACTATGAGTAACACAGCAGCACCAAATCCCAGAATGGTGAGGAACATGATCATTGCCACAATTTTCTGTTGAACAACAACAAATAACAACCAAAAAAACAAGTAGAGTCACAAGGTAGGTTTCTCAAGGTGCTCTCCCTTGTATCACCCACCCCCACATGATCAGTTCCTATAAAGCAACACACACACACACACACANTCTGGAAGAAATGTTCCAGGATATCTAGGCCATATGACGGCAAGTAAGCTCAAAGTCTTTAGCCTGACATTCAGGATTTAGTATCAGGTCTCTGCCTACCTTATCTTCTTTGAGTAATTCCCCAACTCTGTAGACTATGAGTAACACAGCAGCACCAAATCCCAGAATGGTGAGGAACATGATCATTGCCACAATTTTCTGTTGAACAACAACAAATAACAACCAAAAAAACAAGTAGAGTCACAAGGTAGGTTTCTCAAGGTGCTCTCCCTTGTATCACCCACCCCCACATGATCAGTTCCTATAAAGCAACACACACACACACACACAGAGACACAGAAAACCAGGGGATGGTTACTCAAGGCAGATGATTTCAACCTTGCAGAATTGAGCTGGGGGTGGGAGGAACAGGTCATCAGCATCTCTGTGCAGGAGCCTACAGAATACCACATTGAAAAGGAAACGAGGGTTTCTTACTTAGATTAGGACAAAAGAAACACTTACAGTGGAAAAAAAAACTGTGAAGCAGAAGTAATCCTGGTAAGCTTCCGAGCAAATGTTGTGATAAGCCATTGTGTTCTTTAGGTTGTTGGCCAGAAAAACGATTCCCATTCCTGCAGCTATGCTGCTAACCAAGTTTGCTCCCAGGCTCCCGTGCACCTGATAATAAAGAACACTTAGAGCCACTCCTGCACCTGCCAGCACGTTCAATTAACTCATTGTCATGTCAGGGCTGGGCGTACCCAGGGAACTCTACATTTATGTAAAACATAGATTAAAAAGGGAAATCCTGAACATGTGTTTATTTAATAAGGATCTATAACTTTCTTGCTGGGATCACATTCAGGAAGACCCACACAGAGTCTCTCCTCAAATAGTCTCCTTAATTAAAAATAAATCATTTGGGACTTCCGCCAAGATGGAGGCATAGGTGGAAACACTGTGCCTTCTCCCACAACCAAGTTTGGATACAACAAAAGTTTTGGAGAACGAAGACACACCCAGAGACCAGAAAACCGAATTATACGGAAGTCCAACAGCTACGAACCGTTCAACGGGGACGGTAAGAGAGGCAGAGCCAGCAGCGGAGCTGGGTCAGGAAGGACAGACCTAGGAGCGCAGGCAGCCCGGACCTAGTCGGGGTGTGGGGCAGACTGACCAAGGTCGCACATTCGCGCGCAGTGAGACGGACCACGCAGGCCCCAGGGGGCGAACCCAGTGGTGGAGAGCTGACAGCGGTGGCACACTCACGTGCAGCGGAGCGGGGCGTGTGGCCCTGGTGACGGTGGTAGCTGCGGTGCTGGTGGGGGTCGCGGAGGTGGGCGCCGGAGGGAAGCCATTGTCCCTCTTTGACCCCGCCCCCACATACAACATCACAACCCAGCGACTGAGTTGCCCTGCTCTGGTGAAAACGTAGGGCTCCATTCCTGCTACTTAACAGGCACGAACAGCCCAAAAGATGGTGCAAGAACTCAAAGTCCCAGAGCCAATAACTCTAAGCGACCAACAGATTGCCAGCCTCTCAGAAGCCCAATTTAAAACACTATTTATCAGGATGCTCACAGAATTGGTAGAGTAGTCACAAATTAGAGGAACTTAGTCACAAATTAGAGGAACATATGAAGGCTAAACTAATTGAAATGAAGGGAGATGTCCAGGAAACCAATAGCGATGGAAAGGAAAATGGGACTCAAATCAAGGGAGTGGACCAGAAGGAAGAACGAAACATCCAACCAGAAAATAGTAAAGAAACAAGAATTCAAAAAAATGAGGAGAGGCTTAGGAACCTCCAGGACATCTTTAAACGTTCCAACATCCGGATTATAGGGGTACCAGAAGGGGGAAAGAAACAGCCACGAGTGGAAAATGTATTTGAACAAATAATAAAGGAGAACTTCCCCAGTCTGGCAAAGGAAATAGACTTCCAGGAAATCCAGGAAGCTCAGAGAGTGCCAAAGAAGTTGGACCCAAGAAGGAACACACCAAGGCACATCATAATTACATTAGCCAAGACTAAAATGAAGGAGAGAATCCTAGAAGCAGCAAGGGATAAGGGGACAGTCACCTACAAAGGAGTACCCATCAGACTGTCAGCGGATTTCTCAAAAGAGACCTTACAGGCAAGAAGGGGCTGGAAAGAAGTATTCCAAGTCATGAAATCCAAAGACCTACAGCCAAGATTGCTTTATCCAGCAAAACTTTCATTTAGAATGGAAGGACAGATAAAGTGCTTCTCAGATAAGGTCAAGTTCAAGGAGTTCATCATCACCAAGCCCTTATTATATGAAATGCTAAAGGGACTTATATAAGAAAAAGAAGATGAAAAATATGAACAGTGAAAGGACAGCAAACACACAGTTATTAACAACCACACCTAAAACAAAAGCAAACCAAGAGGACAGCTAGATCAGGAGTGGAACCATAGAAATGAAGAACACATGGAGGGTTAGAAACAGGGGAGTGGGAGGAGGAGAAGGGGGGAGAAGGCACAGAAAATAGCATAGACAGTAGGTAGAAAATAGATAGGGGGGAGGGCAAGAATAGTGGGGGAAATATAGAATCTAAAGAAGTTGAGACATGTGGTTATAAACTAAGGGCAGAGAATGGTGGGGGAGGGAGTGTGCGGGTGGAGGGGAATGAAGGGGGGAATAGAACAACTGTAATGGTATAATCAATAAACTATATTTAAAAAATAAATAAATAAATAAATAAATAAATCATTTGACCATATATGCCTATATTTATAAGGATCAGGCTAGTGTGAAGATGTTTTCTAAACAAGTGTCAAGGTAATTACATTTTCTTGTTTTTAAATGACACAAAATGATATTTTAATGATTATATTCAACACAGGATAGACTAAAGAACAATCACATTATCTCATAACATGAGAGACAATGACATACCTCCCTCAAGACTCCTAAAATTTGACTTTTACCTTTACAAGTATGAATGACAGAATTGTGACTCACCAGATATGTTGCATTGTTCTTTTCAGACATAACTGACAAAAATCCAGAAACAGCAAACTGTCCAAAGGAAGGAAGGATAAAAACAGTGAGTCTCTGCTCTTCCCTGTGTCCCTCTCACCTCCCCTTCTGCACATACAAGGTCAAGTTGTTGGTACTCTATAAAGTTAACCTTTCAGGTTTTCCATGAGCGCGCTATTTTCTTATTCTCGTTTTCTGTACAGTGCTTCTCAAAAGTAAATGTACACATGAAGTATGAGGGTCTTGTTGCAGGTTGTTTTTAGTAGGTTCTGAATGGGATTTGAGATTCTCCCACTCTACCAGGCCTCTCAGGTGATGCGGACACTGATGGGCCACAGGTCGCCTTCAGAGCAGCAAGAGCAGCAACACCTGGAGCCCGACTCTGCGGTAACACCACTCTCCTTGCCTTGCGACTGTTTCTATGAGCACCCTGTGTGCTAGGCTGTCGGCTCCTTTGTGCAAAGCATGTGTTTGTGACATGTATATCTCTAGAGACTAAGATATATCATGTAGACGTTTAGTAATTATGAGAATATACATGGTGGAAATATAAATCAAGAGCATACACTCAAAACCATTTTAGAGATTGCATGAGGAGTTGAGAGATGCAAATAAGCTAAGTGTTTAGAATTAAAAGACAGTAGGGAGAAGTTTCAACTAAAATATGGCCAAGGTTCAAGAAGACTCCTGATCTGGTCCTAAGTCATTAGCAGAGCACCAAACCAATGTGATTGCCTTTTTTAGACTCAAAATATATCCTGGGATATATTTTAGACTCCAATGACATGGAGATACAAAAAAAGTAGCATGGATTAATTGAAAATAATTATTCTGAGTGAAGGAAGCCAGACAATAGAGAACATCTTTTATAATTAATGTTTTATAACATAATTTTATTTATATTAAACTCTAGGAAATGCAAACTAATCTATGGTGACAGAAAGCAGACCAACGATTAGTTGAGGATGGGAAAACAGGGGATATAGGGAAGGCGGGATTATGAAGGGGCACAAGGAAACATTTGGATGTTCATTACATTAATGTGATAATGTTTGTATGTTTGTGTACATGGATCAAAATTTATCAAATCACACACTTTAAATATATGCAATGTATTGTATGTCAGTTATACCTCAGTAAAGCTACATATCTTTATAATCTCATTCAGTCACATAGTTTTCTAAACAGTATGATTAAAACAGATTCTATGAGAAAGCACCCGAAAAAGTTCATAGGGCATGAGAGAAGTTCATCAAATGACTTTGACCTTGTTCTCCTCACATCAGTAGTTTCTTCCCCCTTCCCTTCACTAAAATAACTTTATTGGTGAATAGAGTTAGATAAATTTTTCTAAAATTGTATTCTGAAGGTTTAGGTTCTATTTTTATTGGCTAAAGATCCCTTGAGCAATTTATTTAACTTGTATTAATCTCAGGTTTCTCATCTGATAAAAGTGTGCTAACATGTTTAACCTAAGGTGATTTATAAACTGCAAACATATTTTATACAAACATATGCAAATATATAATATAAATATATTAATATGTATAATATGAATGCTAGAAATAAATAATTGGGTAGATCTGATCTGGTAGGAGAAGAGCTACATGCAGTGTTATTTCAGAGACAACTATTGATACATGTATACTCACAAGTACTGCTCCCCAGAACGGATAGCCTATTTGAAATGATGAAAAAAAAATTTTCTCAAATTCTGAAACTGTGATCCCAGGGTAGACAACTGTCCCAAAATAAAGACATATGAAACCAATCAGAATTTGTGTTACCTGTAGAAAAAAGGCAGAAATTTTGTGAAATAACTAGATACTTTCCCAAGATTGCATACATTTCATTATAATTGAGGCCAAATGTGAGAAATTGTTTTGGTGTCTTAGGCTGTCCTGAGAAAGGATCCAAATGTGATATTTTCCAGTATCCTTTGATGCTAAGAACTGATGCAGGCATGACGTAATGCAGGAATGACCAATATATTTCTCATGTCCTTTTACTTAGGTAGTCATGGTGGATATCAATATTTGTCCTTTTCATCTAAGTGAAGATAAAGATTATAAATCCCTCACAGAAAGATATTACATTAATCCACCAGCAGCTGTCCAGAGTTGGCAGGTCCTATTTGTCATTTTCACTCTAATCTCCATGGGGAATTGCTTCTTTCTTCCAAACTGGGCCCAGCTGGTATCAAGTCTTCCCCTACTGGGTTCTTTACTCCTTACGAATACAAGTGGGCAAACTGTTGATGCAACCAAATACTCTTTCCTAGTCAGGCCTTATTTTATTTGAGGTTGGAGAAGGCTCACTTACCCCCAGGAATTCCACCTCCCTCTTCAGAAATATCAGCCATGTCTCACGTGATAACGAGATATCCTTCTCCACTAGGATGTGACCAGAGAAAGGTGCTTCTGAAAGTTCAATTTCAGACCCTCTGTGAAGTTGAAACAGAAATTCAGTCATGAGAAAACTTTCTAACTTCCTCTACAAAGGAAGTTAGAATTCACAGAAAAGAAAGTTTTGATGGTTTGTTTTTCAAAACAATCTTCCAATTAAAATCTTTATTGAAACGAATAAAAAGCTGAGGCTCAAAGTGTCCAAGTAACTGGCCAAGATCACCATCTAATCAGTGGTTAAAGGAGACAAAAATAGAATGAAAACGGTGCCAAATCTTCCTATTAATCCAAGAATTAATCCAAGTTCTTTTCCATTAATCGATACTGATGAGTGAAAATAAAAATGATCAAACAGATTTACCTATGTATTACTCAGTCCTTCTAACATAGAAATGTGTCTGAATTTATTTTGTCACTGACATACCCAATTTCATGTGCCCAAAGAAATGGCTTTAACGGGTTAGTTGAATCTCTAATCCTGTTTTCATCCTCAGAGGAGGTTAACTGGAAATACTCTCCCTTCTAAAGATTTGGAATATACTTAACATTTTGCAATAATATTCAATCTGACATTGATTCACAAAGTGCCATTTTCAGCCTCTCCCAAAACTGTTCAAAGAAAGTCTTAACATGTGTTCACATCGGGCATTCAAAGGAAAACTAAATTATCCTCCTCTAGTGGCCTTCACTCCAAGACATTTCCCCTCTAAACACTGGGGCAGAATCCCACAGCTTGAGGTTCACAAAGACCAACCAAGAAGGAGCCCAGGATCGTTTTTAAAAGCATCTGTCCCTTAGTACACATCACACACAGAGGCAAGAGATCTATATGGATAGTACAAAATCCCCTCCTCATACCTAGAATGTGACCTTCTTTTGTTAGAAAACTTAAGTTACTCGCAGTTCACAAGCGAAGTAAAAAACCTTTCTCCCCATAACGTAGACAGAACTACTGGTAAAGCATAGCAAGTAGCTTCCTTACACTCAACATATTATCAACATATTAAATAAACCAAATGGGTCCATGACTGAGCCCATGAACTGACATTTCCCCAGCACCGTGACTATCTCTGGCCCACTAACTGAGCATAGAAAAAAATAATAGCCTGTACCTACCTGGAGGGCTCTTGAGGGTTGGGGAGAGCAAGAGTTGCTCTGCTTCTACTTTCTGTGTCCATTTTTTCAAATGAACTGAGCTATGCAGCAATAAAAATTACTGTGAACAGCAAGCCTGTGGGCTTCCTCTCAGGTTCTGCTCTGAGTGCGCAGTTAAGATAGATTGGCTTGTGACATTGATGACTATCTTCACAGTTAAGACACTTGTCAGACAGATAAGTTTACTGGATGATTGAGATCAATAGGGTTTTTCTTGTTATATTGAGAAGAAAAACTGAGTAGTCTACTGAAGAGGAACTAGGGTGAGACTCCTGGAGAAGGACTCTTCCTGAGACCATCAGGATGGACAGACTCTAAAGATGAAAGAGTTTAATGGAAGTTGAGAAGGTGAAGGGAAAAAAACCCCTGCAGAACAGAAAGAGATGTCATTCTCTTTTGGAACTCTCTCTATTTTTGTCCCAGTTCAGCTATTTCTACACTGAAAGTTCTCTAATTATACCTTTGAAAGGCCTATTTTCCTACTTAGTACATATTGAGATTCACACATAAGCTAAGGCTGAAGCACTTTTTCCAAGTAGGAATGTGTCTTAGTCTCTGAATCTCTCAATTCATCTCTGACTTGGATAGTTATTATCTTTCTCTCTCTTCCCCTCTTTTGGACACTATTTACATGGCTCTTTGAAACCGATGGTCTCGGGAACTGGATAGGAAGAGTTCTACCTACTGTGAGCCATTCCTGATGCAAGAGTGCTGAGATATCTTTGCACTAAAGACTCCATTGTCTGCTAAATTATTAGACTGATGGTCTGTTGCTTTGATTTTTGTGATGACAAGGATGGCACAGTGAAAACAGTGAGGGGCATGAACTTGAACTTGACGGCAAATTCTATGAGTAGGTCTCAATAGCATTGGACTGAGCCATATGCCACAATTAAGGTTAAAACTTAACTGATGTGTTCATTCTGATTGCATAAGTAGTTAGACCACTATGGTCCACTTTACTATAAAGTGGACTTACAGGTGAGACTCAGGACACTTTAATTTGAGTTTAATTATACATATAACTTTGAATGCCTCTTCATTAAACTGTAAGATACTACAAATTGTACCACTAATCATCTGGATTGTTTCTCTGGGATGTGATAAAAATCCTAATTCTTTGGGAAATTAAAATAATTATATGAACAAGAGGACATAAGAATTTATTAACCCACGTGCTATCTTCCCACTGTGCTTTCAGTAATTGTTGGACCTGACCAATGTGTTATTGTACTTAAGAAATAAACCTCACTCACTTATATATTCATCCAAAAAGGACTCAATGTACCATGTCAGGTACTGCTGGTATCACTGAGCACACACAGATAAGAACCAGGGTCCCAGGCCTTGTCCAGCTCACAATCTAGCAGCATAGAACAAAGGTAAATTATATAATATTACCAGTATGTCAGAGGCTGCTGGAACATACAAATGATATACCAATTCTACCTGAAAAGGAGTATGTAGAATTCAAGGAAGAGATTCCCAGAGAAAGGAATATTTGAGTCAGGACTCAAGATCATAGCTTCAGGAGATTTTACTTCCTTCCCTCTCCCTCAGAGAAATTATACCACATCTGTTGGAAAAAGACCTGAAGAAATGCCTGTTTATGAAGTTTTCTGGGAGTATACAATAGTTCACTATGTGGGCAGCAAATAATTAGAAATTAGACTTGAGATTTACACAGGAAACCAATGGAGGATGGTCTTCAGTGTTTGGGTATGATGCTATTTTATGAGAATTTTCAATAGAAACTTGAAAAATGCAAACCAGAAACTGAGACGTATTTTATGATCTCCAAATTGCTTCGTAACCCAGCTCCAATCAGCACCTCCCTCCTACCCTTTCTGAGATGGGTATCATCTTCTGCATCCACACTGTGGGTCCTTACAGCCATGCTCTGTCATCTTTCACAACAGTGAACATTGAGACATATGACAAAACGGCTTTTTCTCTTTGCGGGAGCAAAATTATCAAGATGAATTTTAATCACGCGTCTGCCTGAAAGGAAGAGATCATTGCATTAACGTGTCTCTCTCACCACATACATTTCCTCCTTCTGACAATGCATTAGCACCTGCTGTCCATCCACAACCCCATCTGGCTTCCTCTTTGACAACCAAGGGTTTTCCCCAAACTCAAAAGAAATTTGCTGTCATATTGCATCTGAACCATTGTTTTCTCAAACTGAATGCTCAAGTTACTCAAAATAAATATGCATAAATGTGCATGTTACACACTGAAAGTGCACTATTTCTTAAGAGGTATCTTCTGATACTCCCAAAGGGAAATCTCTCTCTCTCTCTCTCCCCCTCTCTCCCTCTCTCCCTCTCTCCCCACCCTCCACAGGCAATTATGGGTTCAATAAATACGGTTAAGGTGCCAACCCTGAGAGAGGCTGAGATTGATACAAAACTCTGAATGCTCCACAGTAATGGAAAAATATTGTTCACAGAACAAGACAGATGGCCCCAATAAGCTTAGTGCTGAGTCCAAACTTGAAGAGAATACCTTTGTTTTTTCGTTGATATAGCCTCAGAGATGCAAAGAGAAAGATTTATACAGACTACCCAGTTGCTCCAAATCACTCTCTAATGTATGCCAAACTGCTAATATAGTACATGGTACATAGTAGGCACTCCCTAAATGATTGTTGAATGTACTAAAAAAGTAGTGTATATACAAGATCTGTCTGGAAAAAGTTAAGGCATTGTTAATATAATGAGAACAGTTTGCATGACATTGATATAACTTGGCAGCCAAGAAGAGTGGATTGGAATGCACATGTGTGAACAATGATGACTTCACTATACTACTCAGTGAGGGTGGTAGACACTATTGAGTAAGCATGTGCACTGTGTGGCCGTGGCATTCAAAATGACTGAGCAAGTAGAGCGATGAATCTGAACCAAATTTCGCATTCAGCTTAATCATTCCTCCACAGGGATTATTTGGGTGACTCAGAAGGCTGCAGCTATGAGCAGTTGTTGTGACTGGCAGCAGCATCACAACACCGCACCTGCTCATGCATCACGTCTCGTGCAGAGTTTTTTGGCAAAACATCCAGTCACCCAGGTGACTCAGCCCCTCCAGTCCAGATGTGGTGCCCTGTGAGTTCTGGATTTTCCCCAAACTAAAATCACCTTTGAGAGGGAAGACTTCAGTCCATTGATGAGATTCAGGAAAATACGACAGAGCAGCCAATTGTGGGCAATTGGGAGAAATGTGTGAGGTCCCAAGGTACCTACTTTGAAGGGACTGAGGCATCATTGTCCTATGTATAATGTTTCTTGTATCTTGTATCTTCTTCAATAAATGTCTCTATTTTTCATATTACATGGCTGGATACCTTCTGGATAGACTGTGTGTGTGTGTGTGTGTGTGTGTGTGTGTATACACACACACACACACACACATATATATATATATACACACACATGCATACACACATATATTCTGAAAAGGAGAAGTAAGAATTAATAGAGATTATAGAAAGACCTTTGCACATATGGTAAACAAAGAGCTAAGAGTAACTTGTGGGTATGAATTTATGGACATTGTGGTTCAGTTCAGTGTCAAGAGAGAAAAATTAATTTATAGATCAGAAATATAAATAACTCAGCAGTAGATTCATAAATCAGGAGCCATATATCTCAGAGGAAAGAAAGCCATTAAAGTTGCTGGAGGGTGAAGGGGGACCCACAGTGGAAGAGCGAGGATTTCTGTCATCTTTTCTGAACATGTGACTACCATCCCACCTCAGCCTAACAGCAGCACAAGACCAACAACAACAGCAAGATCATTGTCAAGGAGTGTGGTGCTATTTCCCATTTGCTTTACTTTTATTTCACCCTCATAAAAACTGTTGAAATAGTAACTGATACTTTTATACTTATTTTACAGATGAGGAAAAATAGGTGAGAGAGGTTAAATAACTTGCTCAAATTAACACATATCTGTGAGATAACACATACTGTTATATGAGATAACACATAACACATACTGTTATGAGTGACAGTATCAGAATTTGAACCCACATCTGAGACTTCAAAGCCCTTATTCTTTATGTCTCTGGCAGTTTCTCGCCATGCTTTGAAGAATAAATGTTGATCTTGCTCTCAAAGCCCTCAATCTATACCATTCTTTTTGTATCAGGATATGCATGAATGCATCTCAACAGCTAACTGAAATAAAATCTTGAGGTTTGACTGCCTTACCTCAAATACAGTTAAAATTTATCTTAAGGATGATACTGATTTGTTTCATTTGACTGTTTTCACAATGCTGATTGCAATGCTGATGGACCTAAAGTCAAGAAGCATTTTTTGTAGTAAAAAAAAAAAAATCTGACTTTTCTTTTCATTGGATAGATGGAGGCTGGATTTTAGCGAGAAAACATGAGATAGAGATTATTCTCTCTGCCTTCTTTAAACCTTAGAAGGCCATGGCATAGTCAGGTAAGAAGAAAGAGTACCAGTTTCTGGGAACAACTTTGGAGTGGTGATCACAGAAGTTACAAAGCCAGGAATGCCTGAAAAAGCATGAAGTTTAGAGTGAAAACAGAAAGGATTGAGTTAAGTGTCCAAGTTTCTCACGATAGGTGCCATGATAGTAGGAATGCGCTTCAAGGCTCATGTTCTTTTGAGTTCTTGGCTGGAACTCTAACTCGCGGAGATTTGAGGTTGAATTTCCTTGTGCTCAAATTCACTTTAATGAGGATGTGATCCCGATTCCACAGAACTGGGGGTTGAGGAAGTTGCCTGAAAAATAAAACAACATCAGTCTCTGAGAAGAGGCTTATCACCTGCCTCTCCTTCCGTCCCTTTCTATTATCATCATGACCATCACCAATAATATTAACTCACTGATTATTACTGTGCTAAATTAAAGTACTATATGCATAGTCCTTTCACAAACATCAGAAATGAATGAAAACAGTTTCATTTTACAGTTACCAAATAATCTAAAAGGAATTGGGAGGTTTTTTCCTGGGTATACAGCTAGAAAGTGACAAACTACAAGGAAATAATAATTCAATTCTTTCTGTATAAAAAATGTGTGCTCTTAGTATGAAGTGCACTCTTTCCTCCTGCAGGTTTTACATCAGAATTCTTTTCCAGCCCTCATTCCATCTCTAGCATTTGTACCATCTGTTACTCCAGGAACCCCACAAGCCATTACTGCATAGATGTTTCTTTTCGATCTCAGGAGTCAGGGATGACCTCAAAACCCAGAGGAAGGTGGCAGACCATAAGGATAATTATTCATGTAAACAAACCCACCTCTCTTGAGCTAAAGCAGTTTGCTTTGCACCCCATGACTGAGACAGAGACGGTTATGCACAATTCCATCAAGGTAAAGATCGGCATTAAAAACACAAGGCCCTAGGGGACATGATGCCTCATATCAGACCCAGTAGAAACATTCAGAGAGAAAAAACATCAGCAGAAAATCAAACTACAATATTTCCCTCCCACAGAATAGAACAAAGGAAACTGTAAGTTAGTTTTAAAACACAGCCACACACTAACACTCTGTAAGAGACACAATGTTGGTCTGAAAACACGGAAACCTAGTTCCTGGAGAAAGAGAGATGTTGTGTTTCTGTATCAGGTGAAGCAGGCATGGGGGGAAGACGCTACCGAGGCAAAATTCTGACCCAGCCACTAACATCTCCCAGTTGGAGTAGCAGCAAACGAAGAAGGTGAGGAGGAAGGTTTTTTTTAAATGGACGAATATCACCCCTCCACAATTTCATTAATAGCACTTCATAATGGTTTGGGCATTTACACTATTCCTAACAACTAAAACACTAAGCAAAAATATTAAACAAAAAAAGTACCGGATTAGTGGTCCTTCTCTTATTATTGAAGCACCTAGAAAAAAGCAAATACAAAATTGCGCTGGAAAGAAAATACCATAGAATCCATGGAAAAATCAGAACCATATAAATATGAACTGAGTCATGAAAAATATAAAAAGAAAATGAAGACACAAACTACCATGAATAGCATCAAAAAACTGGAGGATTACAGGACTTCCACCAAGATGGAGGCATAGGTGGAAACACCGTGCCTTCTCCCACAACCAAGTTTGGATACAAGAAAAGTTTTGGAGAACAAAGACACACCCAGAGACCAGAAAACCAAACTATAGGGAAGTCCAACAGCTACGAACCGTTCAACGGGGACGGTAAGAGAGGCAGAACCAGCAGCGGAGCTGGGTCTGGAAGGACAGACCTAGGAGCGCAGGCAGCCCGGACCTAGTCGGGGTGCGGGGCAGACTGACCAAGGTCACGCATTCGCGCGCAGTGAGACGGACCACGCAGGCCCCAGAGGGCGAACCCAGTGGTGGAGGGCTGACAGCGGTGGCACACTCGCATGCAGTGGAGCGGGGCGCGTGGCCCTGGTGACAGTGGTGGCTGCGGTGCTGGTGGGGGTCGCGGAGGCGGGCGCCAGAGGGAAGCCATTGTCCCTCTTTGACCCCACCCCCACATACAACATCACAACCCAGCGACTGAGTTGCCCTGCTCTGGTGAAAACGTAGGGCTCCGTTCCTGCTACTTAACAGGCACAAACAGCCCAAAGGATGGCTCAAGAAGAACTCAAAGTCCCAGAGCCAATAACTCTAAGTGACCAACAGATTGCCAGCCTCTTAGAAGCCCAATTTAAAAAACTGGAGGATTAGAAGTGAGTAGGTAAATAATAGTTTACAAATCATCATGGGGAAAATGAACAAATTGAAAAAATATCTTAATTTCTATGTTGATCTCAGAAGAGAGAGGATGCCTAAATACAAATACAAAAAAAAATAGAATTTGGAAAGATCACTAAAGACCTTTTCCTTTGAAAATTCCACAACCAAATTTAAAAGTGAAGTAATCCAAAACTTCAACGAGTCATTGTTGGAAAAATCCCAGACCACAGAGGAACTTACAAATCTTCCAAGTTGGTTTTAAAAAAGCAAGATGTGAAACAAAATTTTTTTCAATTTAAACTCTCTGGGGATTTTAGTAGTAGTAATAATATTAATACTAATATAATTCACTGTGGTAAGCACTATTTTAATTGTTTGTCACATATTAATTTATTTAATCCTTGTACCAACCCTGTGAGATTGATACTATCATTTCAAAGATGAGAAAATTGAAACACAGAGAGGTTATCTAATGTGCCCTTCTTTACAGAGCTAATGAATAGCAGAGCAAAGATTCAAATCAAGGCAAGATGGTAAGCCTACATTTTAGATAGTTTGCAATATTTATAATGAAATATAACTTTTTAAATACATATGATTGATGAGACACCCTGGTAAATGCATAAGTCCTGTGATGATGCAGACTGACAACTCTTGAATAACAGGATGCCAGTCATTAAGTTTGTTGAGAGAAAAGCAAAGCCTTCTATAGTGATTGTAGCGCCGGCAACATTGGTCCCACAGTTGTTTTCCATCCAGAAAGCAGTCAGAATTTTCAGTTAATGTAGACAGCACATACTTCCTTCCTTTGCCTACAATTCATTTAAATAAGTATCATTAAACATTGTTTACACAACCAGCAATATCCTAGACACTGGGCAAAAGTCAATGAACAAAGATTCCCTACCCTCAAGGAGTTTATATGCTTAGCAGCAATCACAACAACAACAACAAAGTAATTATACTAATAGGTAAATTATGTAGTATTTTTTTAAAGTAATTAAGTGCTGTGGGATGCTAGAGTGGAGTCAGGAGGATATGGAAACCAGAGAGAGGCGGGGAGGTTTGTGACACTCATCAGGAAGGACCGGTGGGGAGAGGCATTGAAGAGCTGAGGGAGTTGGCCCCCAGCGTATCTGGAGGGACGTCCTTGTAGTCCCGGAAACAGTCTGTTCAGAGCCCTGAGGCCACAGCGTCCCAGGCGTGTTCCAGGGAAGCAAGGGGCAAGGTGGGCAGAGGGGACCGGAAACAGCATCAGGAAATGAAGATGGAGAGTGAACAGACAGCGGACCGTGTTGGTTTGCCATCTCATGAGGATGAATGCAATCGCCAGTGGAGCGAGTAGAGAAGGTGACAAAGCGTTGGGCTCTGGGGCACCCCAACATTAACAGGTCAAAGAGAAGAAAAGGAAGTAGGAAAGGAGATTGAAGAGGAGAGACTAAAGAGACAAGAGGAAAACCATTCAATGAAGATGTCCTGGAAGCCGAGTGAAGACGTTATTGGAAGGACTAAGTGACCAGCTGTGTGCTAGGTGCAGCTCAAGGGGCCATTTTCAGAAGCATTGAGAACTGACCTCTCCATTACCAATGTAGAAATCTGATGGGGGTGTGATAGGGGAGAACAAAAAGCCTATTGGAGTGCGTTTCATTGAAACTGGGTAGATAAAAATTGCAAAGTTAAGATAATTCCTTTATGGCACAGGTTGCGAGCACAAGGCTCACAGGCTGAATCTGGCCCTCCACCTTTTTTTATCCAGCTCAGTGCCTTGTTTCTACCCTGGGGCAACACGGAGCTCCTTGACCTTAGTTAAGGGATGGTTACACTTACACAGTCCTAGCATTATATCCAGCCCTTTGAAGGCAACCGCAAGGCTGATGTGGCCCCCAGTGAAAATGAGTTTGACACCCCCGCTTTAAGAGTTTTAGCTACAAAAGGAAAAGCAAACTGTAGCTCTCAAGAGAAAATAAGGTTGAGACTTTTTTTTTTCTTTTGAGAGAAGTAACTGGATGCTTATAGGCTGATTAAGAAGGTCTAGGAGAAAGAGAACTGGAGTAATACACTTGTGTGGTGGGGAAGGAACAGAAGCTAGGATTCAAGGAGGGGTATTGGCTTTGGAGAAAATCACAGAGAAGTCACTGATGGTAAAAAGTTAGAGTGGAAAAATATATCGGTACAGATCTGGTCCATGAAGGAGATGTTAGAGAGGGATCTGAAAATTCTCTTTTGATGCCTTGAGTATGTCAGAATAGGAAGCCAGGTCATCACCTGAGAGAGTAAAGATGAGAGAAAAGGGATTGGTATTTGAGGATAGAATATAAAGAAGAAATAGCCATCTAGGAGAGAGGGAGAGGAATGGACCAGGAAAGTAGTCTAAATGGGTGGACAATTTAATGGGAACACATAATAGAGACTTAGTAATTGTTTAATGGATCACTAAAGATAGAATTTTTGGCTTTTGGTTGTGGAACTAGTGATGGGAGAATGTACACTCAGAATAATTAGAATTGTTCAAATTTAACAACACAAAAATCAAGAAACTTTTTTTCTAAGTTTCAGATTCTCGAATATTTATAGTAACCATCGTATTCACAAAATATGTGATTTTCTGATGATCTACCATATGAGTGCCTTAAGAAAATTAATTTTACTGAGCATTAAAGAGACTCAGCGTCTCACACTCATCAACTTCTACTCTCCTATTATTTCTTAAAAACTTTTTAAAACAACTTTATTCGTTTACTTTTAGAGAGAGGGGAATGAGGGGAGAAAGAGAGAAACATCAATCAGTCAGTTACCTCTCACATGCCCCCAACTGGAGGCCTGGCTGGCAATGACAGGCATGTGCCCTGACGGGGAATCGAACCCACAACCCTTTGGTTCGCAGGCCAGCACTCAGCCCACTGAGCCACCCCAGCCAGTGCTACTCTCCTATTATTAATCGGTAAAATTTCTACTCTTGTGATCATAGAAAAAGAGAAAGAACTGCCACTTACCAATACTCTTGTGGGTTTTCTCCCGGCTACAACAGAGATCCTGAACTAATAAACTGTTTGAAAAGAGAAATGAAACAAGTTAAGAAATATTAGGTCACCACCATTTTTGTTGGTCTCTCCTGGTATATCTAGCAACAGTCATATAAAACTTCTTTTTGAAATTCACATCCCAGAGCACAAAATTATACTCGATGTTGTTCATCATTTATATTAATACAATTTTAAAATAGTTTAAATTTTGAGTCAATTTATATTTTCATTTAGTTTTATGTCTGACTATAGGTTTATGTAGGTGTGTATACTTTAAAAACATAATAAATATATGTTTAATATAATTACCTTTGTACTTATATTTCTATTAAATGCAAGTATCTATGTAAATATGTATTTACATACACATGTACATGTAATATGCTCACATTCTGTTTTTAAAATATTTTATTTATTTAATTTTAGAGAGAGGGAAGGGAAGGAGAAAGAGAGGGAGAGAAACATCAGTGTGTGGTTGCCTCTCATGTGCTCCCCCACTGGGGACCTGGCCTGCAACCCAGGCATGTGCCCTGACTGGGGATCAGACTGGTGACCTTTTGGTTTGCAGCCTGCACTCAGTCCTCTGAACTATACCAGCCAGGTCCATCCTCATATTCTTAACCAAGCTTCAGGTAAGGATTTGATTTATCAGACTAGATGTTCTAAAAGGTCTTTTGTAAATATTTAAGTGTCTATATCAATATATCCACTATTTTTTAAGATTTTGATATGTTATTGTATCCATCACTCTAATTTTGATACGCTGAATTCTCAAAACCTCATTCTGTTTTTTTTACCTCGTGTTTCTTCCACTTCATTCCTCGTCCCTCCTGATCTCAAAGCTCAGTCCAGCCTTGTTTATTTCTTCCAGTCCTGTCAAGTGTCAAGCTCCCAAACATCCTGAACTTTTCTCAGTACTATTTCCCTCCTCCTGAAACACAGTCCTCCTCAAGCTCCATCTAGGTCATTTTTGCTCTTTTTCCAGACTGAATTGCAGCCCACATGTCCTACTTTGATGAATGTTACTCTGAATTCCCTCCTTCCCTTCTCATTCTACTTACTCCTCTGAGCCCTGATTTTCCCCACGTCTCATCATTCTAACTCCAGTGCCTAGCTCAGTGTCTGTCATATGTTGGGCACTCAGCTAATATATGTTTATTAAATGAATGAACATTTGGTCCAGCCTGATGCCACCGTGCCTTATGAGAAATACATTCACAAGAACTAGAGTCTCATACAGAGAAACTCCAGAGCAGTTCTAGAGGGAGGAAACCTATTCTAACCACATTATTCAACTTGACTTAAAATAAATATATATATATAATCAGGGAGAATTTTTAGCTTTCAGGTAAAGTAAATTATGTTCTAAAATATTAATTCAGTGTTTTTCTTAATAAAGGAAATGTAGACTTTCTAAGGACCCACCAGTTAAGTCCACTTATCTAGCTTTCAATGTACGTTCTAAGTATCCTACTCATGTTACCTGATTTAGTTCTCACAACATCCAAATGAACAGGTGAGGAAGATTCTGTTATGATCTTTTCCATGTGAGAGACGAGGAAGCTGAGCATCAGAGAAGTTACAGTAACTTGCCCAAGGACGCACAGCCAGCAATCTGAGGAGCTGGGAATCAGAACCTGGCTGCCACTAGAAGGTCATTAACTGAAACTGTCCCCCTGAGTTTATGCAGAAACTCACTCCCCAAATTCCATACCTCAGGTGTGTCCACACCATCCCTCGCTGCTGGAGCTGGCAGCCGAAATTGGGTGCAGCCACTTGGATTTAACATATCTAAGGGGTGTACGTCTGTATGTACGTGTGCCCATGCACACCTTCTTCCAAATAAATAACTATGTAATTACATCTAACAATTTGCACCATGGCACCAAAGTAACCATCAAGAGAAAGCCATCTGTAGAGCTGGCTGTTCAGAATTTCTACATAGCAACCAAGCACGAAATTTTGCAGACATCCTCAGTGGCCTACTGGGTGACACTGTTAATGGATACAAAAGACAAGAGAGAGGGACTCTATAGGGTTTACCTTGGAGGCTTCAAGCCTTGACAGACTTCTTTCCTCTCAAGCTTATCTTGCCGTGAGTAGGAGACACTTAGCAACGGTCACCACAGCATCTTTACCAGAAGATGGCAGCCTCTTCTAACTCGGGCTGAATGGATCTCTACTTTATGCAATACTTCAGAGGAGGCAGTGAACATGTTTTGCTGGGAGACTAAAGAGTGTGCTAACCACTCAGATGTCACTGTGCTGTCTGCAGGCATAGTGTTGGGTAGGAAACTGACTTCAGGAATAACTGTTTCTGACTTTGAGATGTTGTTTAACACATTGTTGGAACAAGAAATACAAGCAGAAAGTATGGGTAGAGGGATGGGAAGGAAGGGGCTGTGGAATGAAGGAAGAGCAGTTAGCCAGACCCATTGCAAATGGAATACTGCAGACAAAGGGTACAAGAAAGTACCTTGAAAGAAAGAGAGGAAGAAATATGAGGAAGTGTGTCACAAGCATATGTTCATGATACAGTCTTTCCTTGTAAATCAGCCAGGCAACTGCTCGGCTAGCTGTCTGCTGAGCAGCCTGGCACCAACAGATAGATAAGAGTCACACTCAGTAACTATGCTATTTACTCAGCTTTTATTGAATGCAGCTTCACTCAAAGTAGAACATCGACATATATTAATATCCTCCTCACACTCTAACAACCTAAGAAATACAACACACACACACACACACACACAGAATAATCGATGGAGGATAATGAACCTGAGTCTCTGAGTCTCAGTCTGCAGGTTTGGGAGACAGCATGATGGGCAAAGGAGTTGTCTGTATCCTGCAAGGAAGGATCTCAGGAGCCAGGTGGGCTGCAGGGAAGACAAGTCTTCAGTCCAGCAGGGCAGAGCCTCCAGCAGCCTATGCCAAGGGAGATCAGCATGGCAGGAGGCAGCACTCTGGTGTGCGGAGCTCAGCTGGCTCAGCAGTGGTCTGGAGCCTGCCTCAGTTCTATTTTGAAAGTGGTGCACTCCACTCTTCTGGGTCTTTTGTTAAGTGTCTTGGCACCCCTGGTGGCAAGTGAGGAATTTTTCCAGGAGCCTATCTATGAGTGGTCCTGCTCTGCATATGTGACTCTTCTGCCCACCTGTGCAGGTACCTGAGGTGTGTCTCTTTGCCAGATGTGTCTGTTCTGACTTAGGTAGTTTCCCTCTTGAACCAAAGTGTCCTGGCTGACTGACAGCCTTCTCGATCGACATGAGGGACTCCGCTTTATCCTATGTTGATCGGACCAATGCCATTTTATTGATCCTGCTCTCCACAAAGTGAAAAAAAGTATTTCTTTGAACATACTTGTTTTAAATTTAGAACTGTAGGAAGAGCTGTGCAAGGAAATTATTAAAACTATAAGACTTCAGTTACCTCATTTGTACATTTAAGCTCATAGTACCCACCTTAGAAAACAGTTTTTCAGTGACAGAATGAATATAAAGGTCTTAGCAACTAAGGACTTTTGTAGTAATGGATAACTCTTCAGGTTGTTCGGATTAAATAAGTTGTCACAACACGCTGGTGGTATTGTCTGACATTCCTTTCAGGCCTTCCAGAGATGTCATCATCACCTGTGTTTTAACTGCCAAAGGATGTATCCATTATGGAAATGTTTAAATTCTTTGACAAGTAAGTAGCCACAAACAACATTTTATTGAATATAAGGCAGTAGCATGTTAAACTATTTTTAAAGCTTAATGAATGCTGGGAACTGTCCTGCCTGGTTTCAGAAGCTATAACCCCCGCCATGGCTAAGGCTGAGTGAGAGATCTTGGGACCAGAAGCCACTAAGGAAACAAAGCTTATCTCCCTGGCAGGGGTACCGCCTCTGCCCCCTTTACTTCACCCAACTTGGCCCCAAGCCTGACCAGTTAGCCAATGACAGGTAAGATTCCTCAAGGGAGGGATGACTTAAAACAGGCATGGTCACAAAGGGGCCCTCAGGGAAGGACTTGGGGGTGGGGGCTATAGAAAAAGGGGGTGATAGACTCCCACTCCTCAGCTTTGACATAGCCTGAGTCCTCATTCTATCTGCAAGAAGTCTCCTAATCTCTTTGGCTGCCTTACTTCCCCTACCTGACTTAAGCCTGAAAAAATGCCTTGAGCCTGAAACAATGCTGGAGATGGGTGTGGCCCTGTTCTGGAAAGAATGGGTTCCCTTGGGCAATCAGGCCTAAGAAAGAATGCATAAAATCCTATGAAACCTACTTTGCTAAAACCCTCAATTTAAATGATAAGGGTCCAAGCATGAAATGAGTTTGTTCCCCAAAGTTTTATGGCCCTCTGACCCTGGCTCAAAATAAGCCTTCAGAGTTCTTTGAATGTTATCTATTGTTTGATCATTATTGCCTGACAATGATTGATGAGCTTTACAAATACACCCCGTATTCCTATGCAAATTAAACCCAAGAAAAGCCCATTGAGGAACAGGCTCCTAGCCCTTCTCCTTTGGGAAATAGGCCACTTTTCCTCCCCAAGCAGATCATGTCTTGGTAGACTTATTCTCATCCCTGGTGGCTGGGTGGAGGCGAGGAACTCTTTGGGCAGATACCCCCCCACAAAGAAGCCCTGGCTGATGTACCTCAGTAGATTGAGCATGGGCCTCTGAACCAAAGGATTGCCAGTTTGATTCCCAGTCAGGGCACATGCCTGGGTTGTAGCCAGGCTCCAGGTAGGGGGTGTACAACAGGCAACTGCACAGTGATGTTTCTCTCCCTCTCTTTCTCCCTCCCTTACTCCGTCTCTAAAAATTAATAAATAAAATCTTTTAAAAAAATGTAATGAGCTCTGGCTGATGTAGCTCAGGCCTGAAAACCAAAGGGTTGCTTGTTCAATTTCCAGTCAGGGCATATGCCCAGGTCGTGGGCCAGGTCCCCAGTTGGGAGCATGTAAAAGGCAACCACATATTGATATTTCACTCCCTCTCTTTCTTTCTCCCTTCCTCTCTCAAAATAAATAAGTAAAGTCTTGACCAAAAAAACTTAATGAAAAATATCTTAACAAAATTTGTTCCACAAAGGATGTAGCACCCAAAATGTATATATCAGTAACTAATTGAATATAAGAAATATTCCCAAAGTCAGAAGTTAATTTTTTTTGGTATATTATTGGGCAGACTGCCTCCTGAGTGAAAAGAAGATAGCACAAATAACTGGCGATAGGTGATCATGTAATGAATTGCTCTTATGTGTCAGGATGATGCGATGCTTGAGCATCTCACCCTGTCAATTATTTCAAGTATAGAAGGGTCATATCAGAAAGAAAGGACAATCTGGCATCAAATTTCAGTGAGGAGTGTAGTCCTTAAATTCTAGAACTTAGATTCTATTTCTCCCGCAATAATTACTTAAATATGGTGAAAATTATTTTTAAGACTCAGCTTTACTGATTAATTAGGAAAGCATACCCAAGTTAAAGCATTCTCACATAAAAAGACTTTATGTCTCCTGGGAGTTAGTATATTTAATTTTAACTTCTGTACAAATTTTAGTCTCTGGCACATGTACACACTTGTCTCTATTTTATATTCTTACTAAAAAAATACAATAATTTTAGAGGTTCATATCAAATAGATCAAACTATTGTCATTGAGGACATATGGCTGAATTAATATATAGAACAGGAAATGGAATTTAAATGGGTAATACCAAGTACCACATAGTTAACATAAGATTAATGAGGCATACCCCTAATAAATAATACTATTTAAAAATGCACCTTCAGGCCTGGCTGGTGTAGCTCAGTGGATTGAGCATGGGCCAGCGAACCACACGATTGCGGTTTGATTCCCAATCAGGGCACATGCCTGGGTTGCAGGCCAGTTCCCATCAGGGGACTCACGAGAAGCAACCATACATTGATATTTCTCTCCCTCTCTCCTTCCCTTCCCCTCTAGAGATAAATAAATAAAATCTTTTTTAAAATTAAATTAAAATAAAATAAAAATGCACCTTCATTGAATCAGAACCATCATTGAATTAATTTTTTTTTATCAAGATACCCAAGGAAAGGTTTACAGCAATTACTTTTTGTACCAAAAAAAGCCCCAGCAAACTTTCCAACAAAATTCAAGACGTCAATTTCACATTTTCTTTTTTTCCTAAGGAGGAAGTCAGTTTAATCAGCACATAGTTATCTTAACTCTTCTGGCATTGCCTTGAAGTCAGCAATGAAAGGACTGGGATCCAATTTTATTTCTTCTGTTGAGACTGGTGTAAGCCACACTGGTTTCCTAAAGAAAGGAAAAACAGAAAGCAGCGAGTGTGCACGTGCTTGGCACCAAGTCTTTCTGAGGCTGACCTTGGAGCCAAGTTCTTTTCATTTTCGCCACTTTTGAACAGCATCGTCCCTATCAGTTTGTTGTTTTGGCAGTGCAGAACAGGACCTGTACCTCCTGGAGGAAGGGGACATAATGCCTGCATTAGCAGAATGCCAAAGTGTCCAGACTTAGACAAATAGGTCCTAAGAATGGCAAACAAAAACTGTCAAAAGCTTCACCTGACCCATTGCTGTGTGTGTGTGGTGCTGAACCACTCAGCCTTTGTTTTGCCCAATTAACGGGAAGGTCAGAGGCTTTCAACAGTGTGAATGAGCTTAATGCCACTAAATTTTAAACTTAATATAAAATGTACCATTTTAGGCATTTTGTATATATTTTACCATAGCAAAAACAATTCTTTCTTACTTTCTTACTCCCCCCAATAATACTCTGATCATGCTAAAGGATACTGCACATTAGCTCTGAGCTCCAAATTCTTTGCTTTGGTGTCAACTATTTTTATATATTAAGCAAGGACAGAATTCTCCTGTGGTTTTCAGGTGGTTTCCAGATTTGTCATTCAAGTTTATGCCACTCAGTGCAGATATTTCACTGAAATGGTCAAAGTCTACCAGGATACCATTCCACTGGTCTCAAAGTTCAATGTCGGTCCTTTTAGGATTCAGTGTCTCAGTTTTACAAAACTGCAAGCAAAGTACATTTAATTATTAGGCTGATAAGCTCTTCCTTTCATGTACCTCTGTGACTTAGTATTAAAATGAAAAATTGAGCCCTGGCTGGTGTAGCTCAGTGGACTGAGCGCGGGCCTGGGAACCAAAGGGTTGCAGTTCAATTCCCAGTCAAGGCACATGCCTGGGTTGCAGGCCAGTTCCCAGCAGGGAATGCACGAGAGGCAACCACACATTGATATTTCTATCCTTCTCTCCTTTCCTTCCCCTCTAAAAATAAATAAATAAAATCTTTTAAAAATAAATAAATAAATGAAATGAAATGAAATGAAAATTCCCAATTTTTTAGCTATTTACTCTCCTAACGTGCACAAGTATCAGAAGATATATTATGAAAATAGCTTTGAAAGGTAATATCATGCTTGATTCTTTTACTTACTAAGGTGACTGCATATTTAATGACTGTGCTTTGTAGTTCAGTTACTGTGAAATAACTTAGTTCCTCTAGATTCCATATGTTTTGATTCTAAATGGTTACAAAGGATGAGAGTAGCCATTAAAATATTTTCATAAATGCTAATTTAGTGTTTGTTGAGAGACAGGCTTATGGGTGAATCAGATAGTCTTCAAAATATATGCCTCTACAGAACTGTCTGAGCTATTGGACTCACCTAAAGGTGGAACACTGCAGAGGAATCATTTGGCAATGGCAATGTAGATCGCTCGGGTTATAGTACAGCTCACTTTGCAAGAGGAGAATATGCTCTGACACAACCTAGGAGAGCACAAAGATTAAGTAGAAGGTATTTATTGTGGGAGAGGAGTCATACACAGATATGAACAGGAAGCAGAAAGCATTCAACTTCACAGAAATGGTTATTTTCACTTTTAGGAAACTGCAAAGTTCTGACAACGCACTGGGAAGAAGAAATTGTTAGCTGGATGAGTGGATTTAAAGTGTCTGGGGCAGGGGGAATCTGAATAGTACCTTGAAGTTACCTAAACTGCCACTTAGAGCCACCTTTGTGATTTATTATTGAAAAGGTTTTCAACAGTTCTTTTGAGAAAGATACTTTGCAGGTCAAATAATAGAGTGGTTCAAAGCATCAGCTTTGAAGGATAACCATCCTGGTTGGCTTCTAAACTATCACCAACCAGCCATGTATCCCCAGGCCAATTTTTAAAGCACCTTCCAAAGCTCCAGTTCCCATCTTTCCAAAGCAGAGACAAGACCTTATTCACAAATGACTGCCATCATTAGTAATTGGCATGAAATATTTTTGTAGTATGACTACACAGTGTTTAAATTTGAAAGTCTGTTTTAAAAAATAACATGTCAAGATAACAATGCAGTTGATTTGTGCTACCAAATAGTTGACAGATTTTATTCCAGTGAAAATCTACTCCCCATATTGATACATGTCCTCATAGAACACGGGCAGGTTCAAATGACATAAGGTTGAATATGATAAACTGGCCCAGGACTGGGTACCTTCCATATTAGGAGCTTTCAATGAAATTTAAAACTGTCTGCTAAGCTGTAGTGAAATTCAATAGTAGCCTGAAGATAACTTAAGGTCAGTTCCCTTCCAGTCTGTGAATCTGTGTTACAAGGTCATGTGCACATAGATGGCCCATATTCATTGATTGGTAAGTAGAAACTGTGTTGTTATCTATTCATAAATCATTATAAGCAGGAGCAAAACTTGTTCTTAAAAAACAATTTTAGCCCTGGCTGCTGTGGCTGTGCGGGTTGAGTGCCAAGCCAGCCTGTGAACCAAAGTGTTGCCAGTTCAACTCCCAGTCAGAGCACATGCCTGGGTTATGAGCTGGGCCCCAGGTAGGGGGCACTCAAGAGGCAACCACACATTGGTGTCTCTCTCCCTCTCTTTCTCTCTCCCTTCCCTTTTCTCTAAAAATAAGTAAATAAAACCTAAAAAAAAACCCACAATTTTTGCACCAGCCATAAAGGTCTGAAAAAGTATTTATAAATTGTTTTTACAAATAATCACTAGTCTCACCTGTGTCCTGATACCGCAATCAGAAATGAGATATACAAAATGATACACATATGTTTCAATCCGAGTCGCAGGACAGCCTGACCCCAGGTATAATTCCTCAGCCAGTATATACTGATGTCCACTGTAAGTATTTGGGACAACTTGGACCATCATCCAGTCCAGAGAACAAGCTACTTTCACTACAGAAAGAATCATGAGACAAAGTGTCAGATGTGTAGTTATCTTAAATAAGTGCTAGAAGTTATTCAGTTCTAACCTTTGTAATAAATAAAAGATAATCAATTGATCATGAATCTATCAGTGAAAGGCAAACACAGCTTATAATATAGAAAAGGTTTTCACATTACCATTATTTCCTAAAATATATACAGTTATATCCCCAAATAATTACATTTCAGTAGTTTCACAGGGAAGAAAATCCACACACAAGAAGAAGCACCACCATAAATATACAGCTCCACCCTCTTAAAGAAATTAGATTCCAAAGAGGGTAATATTTTCTGGACTACACACGAGGGAGAGAAATGAGTTATAGTGCATTGGAAAAGGAGTCGTATATTCCCAGAAATATTTTAAAGGAGAAGAAGGACAAAGGGTGTGGTATTAGTAGAAGCCACATCTAGAGTAGCCTGAACCAGAAACAATGGGAAATAGTTTAATTACAGATGAAAGTCGAGCATGAAAATTTCAGAAAATTTCTCATGTAAAACCCATTATTTTCTACACTGAAATCTTTGGTAAATTCATAATAATTACTATTTCTAATACTGATTCTAATGGATTTGTTTTTCCTCTGGAAGAAGTAAAAGTGTGCTAGAGTCTGACTTCGTATTCCAGACAGGCATCAACCAGAGTTAAATTTTATAGGTCTTTCTATTGTTGAGAGAAGAAAACAAAGATTTGTTAGCTTTAGAATTAATTTTTTATCTTTTATAGAATTTAATGACCCCATCCTCTAAGAAATGAAAATATTTCCAAATAACTTAAAACATTATGATGTTTTCCACAATATGGTTTTTTTTGGTGTTCTTTTTTTTCTAATTTTTTATTTAATTATTGTTCAAGTACAGTTTTCTGTCTTTTACTCCCATCCCAGCCCACCCCCACCCCAGTGCTCCCCACCTCCCTCCCATTTTCACCACCCTTAGTTTTTGTCCATGTGTCCTTTATACTTGTTCCTGTAAATCCTTCCCCTCTTTTCCCTGAAATTCCCTCCCCTCTCCCCTCTGGACCCTGTCCCCCTGTTCTCTATTTCAGTATCTTTGGTTTTCTTTTGCTTGCTTGTTTGTTTTGTTGTTTAGCTTCCTGTTAAAGGTGAGATCATATGGTATCTGTCTTTCACCGCCTGGCTTATTTCACTCAGCATAATGCTTTCCAGTTCCATCCATGCTGTTGCAAAGGGTAGGAGCTCCTTCTTTCTTTCTGCTGCATACAATTCCATTGTGTTTACATACCATATTTTTTTTTTGATCCATTCATTTACTGACGGGCGCCTAGGTTGCTGGCAGGTTTTGGCCATTGTAAATTGTGCTGCTATGAACATTGAGGTGCATAGATTCTTTTGGATTGGTGTTTTAGGGTTCTTAGAGTAAAATCCCAGCAGTGGAATTGCTGGGTCAAAAGGCAGGTCCATTTTTAGTTTTCTGAGAAAATTCCATACTGTTTTCCACAGTGGTTGTACCAGTCTGCAATCCCCTCTTCTCCACAACCTCTCCAACACTTGTTTGTTGCTTTGTTTATGATGGCCATTCTGACCGGTGTAAAGTGGTATCTCATTGTGGTTTTAATTTGCATCTCTCTGATAGCTAGCGATATTGAGCATCTTTTCATGTGTGTCTGGACCTTCTGTATGTCCTCCTTGGAGAAATGTCTGTACAGGCTATTCCAAAAAATCCAAAATGATGGAGGAATCCCAAACTCTTTTTATGAAGCCAGCATCATCCTAATCCCAATACCAGATAAAGATGCAACAAAGAAAGAAAACTTCAGGCCAATAACGCTGATGAACATAGACGCTAAAATCCTCAACAAAATATTGGCAAACTGCACCCAACAATACATTAAAAAGATCATTCATCATGACCAAGTGGGATTCATCCCAGGAATGCAAGGATGGTTCAATATTCGCAAATCAGTAAATGTAATACATCACATAAACAAAAGCAAAGACAAAAATCACATGATCACATCAATAGATGCAGAAAAAGCTTTTGATAAAGTAAGACACCCATTTATGATAAAAACACTCACAAAGTGGGAATAGAGGGAGCATTCCTCAATATCATAAAGGCCATATATGAGAGACCTAAAGCCAACATCATACTCAATAGGCAAAAACTAAAATCTTTTCCACTAAGATCAGGAACAAGACAAGGTTGTTCACTTTCACCATTTCTACTCAATATAGTATTGGAAGTTTTAGCCACAGCAGTCAGACAAGAAAAGGAAATAAAAGGCATCCAAGTTGGAAAGGAGGAAACAAAACTGTCACTGTTTGCAGATGACATGATAGTGTGTGTGGAAAATCCTATAGACTATACCAAAAAAACTGCTTGACCTAATAAATGAATTTGGCAAAACAGCGGGATACAAAGTCAATATCCAGAAATCAAAGGCATTTTTGTATACCAATGATAAATCAGCAGAAGCAGAAATCAAGAAAAAAATCCCATTCAATATAGCAAAAATAAAAATAAAATATCTGGGAATAAATCTAACCAAGGAGGTAAAAGACCTGTATGCAGAAAACTACACAACACTGAAGAAAGAAATCAAGGAAGACACAAACAAATGGAAACATATAAGTGTGTTCATGGATTGGAAGAATTAACATCATCAAAATGTCCATACTACCCAAAGCAATTTACAGATTCAATGCAATACCTATTAAAGTACCAATGACATGCTTCACAGGCATAGAACAAACACTTCAAAAATTTATATGGAAACATAAGCAACCCCAAATAGCAGCTGCAATTTTGAGAAAGAAGAACAAAGTAGGAGGGATCACAATACCTGATACCAAACTGTATTACAAGGCCACTGTAATCAAAACAGCCTGACACTGGCACAAAAACAGGCACATAGACCAATGGAATAGAACAGAGAGCCCGGAAATAAACCCAAATCTCTATAGTCAATTAATATTCAACAAAGGGGGCAATAACATAAAATGGAGTAAAGACAGCCTTTTCAACAAATGGTGTTGGGAGAACTGGACAGCTACATGCAAAAAAATGAAACTTGAGCACCAACTTACACCATACACCAAAATAAATTCAAGGTGGATAAAAGACTTAAATATAAGCCGTGAAACCATTAAAGCCCTAGAGGAGAGCATTGGCAAGAAAATCTCAGATATTCCATGCAGCAATATTTTTACTGACACGTCCCCTAGAGCAAGGGATATAAAGGAAAGAATAAACAAATGGGATCTCATCAAAATTAAAAGCTTCTGCATGGCTAAGGAAAACAGTATCAAGATAAAAAGAGAAGCAACTGTTTGGGAAAACATATTTGCCAATGATACCTCAGACAAAGGTTTAACCTCCAAAATATACAAAGAACTCATTCGACTCCACTCAAAGAATACAAGCAACCCGATTAAAAAATGGGCAAAGGCTTGAACAGACACTTCTCCAAGGAGGACATACAGAAGATCCAGAGACACATGAAAAGATGCTCGATATCACTAGCTATCAGAGAGATGCAAATTAAAACCACAATGAGATACCACTTTACACCGGTCAGAATGGCCATCATAAACAAAGCAACAAACAACAAATGTCGGAGAGGTTGTGGGGAAAAGGGGACCCTAGTTCATTGTTGGCAGTATTGCAGACTTGTACAACCACTATGAAAAACAGTATGGAATTTTCTAAGAGAACTAAAAAATGAATATGCCTTTTGACCCAGCAATTTCACTGTTAGGAGTATATCCTAAGAACCCTGAAACACCAATCCAAAAGAACCTATGCACCTCAATGTTCATAGCAGCACAATTTACAATGGCCAAGAGTTGGAAGCAACCTAGGCGCCCGTCAGTAAATGAATGGATCAAAAAACTATGGTACATTTACACAATGGAATTGTATGCAGCAGAAAGAAAGAAGGAGCTCCTACCCTTTGCAACAGCATGGATGGAACTGGAAAGCATTATGCTGAGTGAAATAAGCCAGGCGGTGAAAGACAGATACCATATGATCTCACCTTTAACAGGAAGCTAAACAACAAAACAAACAAGCAAGCAAAAGAAAACCAAAGATACTGAAATAGAGAACAGGGGGACAGGGTCCAGAGGGGAGAGGGGAGGGAATTTCAGGGGAAAGAGGGGAAGGATTCACAGGAACAAGTATAAAGGACACATGGACAAAAACTAAGGTGTGGGGGAGGAATGGGAGGGAGGTGGGGAGCACTGGGGTGGGGGTGGGCTGGGATGGGAGTAAAAGACAGAAAACTGTACTTGAACAATAATTAAATAACTTTAAAAAATTAAATGTGAAAAAAGAAATAGAGGTAAAGAATCTTGACTTTAATATTTTGAGTAATTAAAATTTTTATTTCAAAAAAAGAATTACAAATTGCTCAGTTAAAAAAACACTTATGGGAATGTAAAGTATAGCATGGGGACTATAGTCAATAAAACTGTAATAACTGTGTGGTGTCAGAATGGTACTAAACTTACTCGGTCATCACCTCATAATTTATATAAATGTCTAATTACTATGTTATACACCTAAAACTAATATAATATTATATGTCAATTGAAATTTAAAAATAAATTTTTTGAAAAATAAATTTTAGAACATAATCAGTCCTATTGACAGGAATTTATGGAGATGTAGCTTGTCACAAGAACATGCAAAGGATCTGTTCTGTGTCTCCCATGCACTGGGCAGTTGGAAAATATGATGTAGCCTTTACAAAAAAAAATTATACATCAGTTCCACACAAAAATGACCCACTGCAAACAGAAGGAAACATACACGTATAAGTGATCTTCTAAAAACATAAACACAAAACATAATATTAAAATACTATCTTAGAGTGGTTAATGCTTAGTCAGGCCTTGAAGCTGGAAAGCATATGCAAAACGCACATATACACACACCCCCACACACAAGAAAATATTCCAGATAAAACAGAAAAATATTGGAATCAGCTTATGGACAGACCAGATATTGATTTAGCTTTATCTTCCTATCTTTGCAGAGCCATTCATGAATCTGACATGAGTGAAGTTCAGACAGTATTTTTAAAAAACAATAGGACTTCTGGCCAAGATGGAGGTATAGGTAGATACATTATGTCTCTTTACACAACCAAAAGAAGGACAACAACAAATTTAAAAACAAAAAACAACCAGAACTCACAGAAAGTCAAACTGTATGGATATCTGATAACCAAGGAGTTCAAGAAGAAACATTCATCCAGACTGGCAAGAGGGGTGGAGACAGGCAGCTGGGGCAGAGATGACCCATGGCAAGGCAGCCATTGGAGGACTGGCCAGTCCCACATTTGTGTGCAGATAAACCAGAAGGAACAACAAGGGACCAAGACAGACCGCACAACCCAGGCTGCCAGTTTGGGAAAATAAAGCCTCAAAACCTCTGGCTGTAAAAATTTGTGGAAGTTGCAGCAGTGGGTGAAACTCCTAGCCTCACAGGAGAGTTCACTGGAGAGACCCACAGAGTCCCAGCACATACACAAACCCACCCACCTGGGGATCGGCACCAGAAGGGCCCAATTTGCTTGTGGGTAATGGGGGAAGTGACTAAAAGTCAGAGAGCCAAGCAAGCAGCATTGTTCCCTCTCTTCATTCCCTCATGAAAAGAATCTTAAAAGCAGCCAGAGAAAAGGAGTTAGATACAAAGGAGTTCCCATCGGACTGTCAGCTGATTTCTCAAAAGAAACCTTGCAGGCAAGAAGGGGCTGGTAAGAAGTATTCCAAGGCATGAAAAGCAAGGACCTACATCCAAGATTATTCTATCCAGTAAAGCTATCATTTAGAATAAAGGGGCAAATGAAGTGCTTCCCAGAGAAGGTCAAGTTAAAGGAGCTCATCATCATCATGCCCTTATCATATGAAATGTTAAAGAGACTTATCTAAGAAAGAGAAGATGATGAAAAATATGAACAGTATAGTGACAACAAACTCGCAACTATCAACAACTGAACCTAAAAAACAAACAAACAAAAAACACTAAGCAAACAACTAGAATAGGAACAGAGTCACAGAAAGGAAGATCACATGAGGGTTATCAGCAGGGAGGGGAGAGAATGGGGGAAAAGTTAAAGAGGATAAGAAGCCTAGCCCTGGCTGGTGTAGCTCAGTGGATTGAGCGCAAGCCGGCAAACCACACAATCGCAGTTTGATTCCCAGTCAGGGCACATGCCTGGGTTGCATGCTGGTTCCTTGCAGGCTAACTACCAGCAGGGGACGCACAAAAGGCAACCATACATTGATACTTCTCTCCTTCCCTTCCCCTCTAAAGATAAATAAATAAAATTTAAAAAAAAAAAGAAGCATAAATGGTAGATACAAAATAGACAGGGGGAGGTTAAGAACAGTATGGGAAATGGAGAGGCCAAAGAATTTATATGTATGATCCATTGACATGAACTAAGTGGGGGGAGGAATGCGGGTAGGAGGGGGCATGCTGGGTGGAAGGGAGTAAAGGGGAGAAAAAGATAGGACAACTGTAATAGCATAATCAATAAAATATACTTAAAAAAGAAGAATAGAGCAGTATCATCACCAAGAGAAATATTAAGAGTCTGGAAGTAAGAAGGTCAGTTAAGATACAACCAAGTATCTTACAATACAATACAACCAATTGTATTGCAACTGGCTGTGGGCTTGAAAATACAGACGGACACATAGAGCCAAGGACTATTTCTGAGGCACCTGCAAATGAAGATCAAGAAAGAGAGAGAAGACCACAACAAAAGAAAAAGAAAGAGCTCAGGCACTTGGGCAGAAAGAGAAAATGTCCTCAACAAACGGACTCAAGTCTAGTTGGTCTAAAATATTTCTCTTCTAGCAAATTGTAAGATCGGGTTTCGCAGAGGGGAGAGTGCCTAAGTGGAAAGCCATCATTATGAGTAGCCCCTCCAAGGGTGCCTTCTCTAAAACTGGGCATTTACCATACATGTTGTTAGCACAAGGCCACATCGAAGCAGCAAGGAGAAAGAAGACCTCTAAAGTCACAGAGACCTCCATCTCGGCAGACCCGCTGCACGGGGCTTCTCAGGAAATAGGAAGGGGTAACTGGCTTAAGTGATTTTATATGGTCTCCCATGCTCAGCTGCCTTTATTTTCCTACTTATTTGAATAATCCATGGGGTTTGCTTATAGTACCAACCTCCCAGAAGCTGAGACTCTCCTAAGTTCCCAAACACTGAAGTTCAGAGAGGTGTATCAGGCAAAAAGTGCTTTTTGACCTTTGTGTCTGCGTGAACGGCCTATTTAAGTCACCTGGGAGATTGGCATGACACACTACACTTCCAACAGATGCTCACTTGTAGGAAACTGTGTTCACTAGGTGATTCTCAGGTGTTGCCGAGTAGGCTGAGCAGCCTAAATCATGCATATTTGAAATCAGGAGATGGTCACTTTTTCATTTCTGTGGGTTTGGCTGAAAGAATCATCAGCAGAGACAACTATAAACCCCCAAAAGGAAAGCTCTTGGTTTACTTTCTTCGGCCAATTGGGAGTATTTAGGTAGAAAGTAAGTTAGTAGTATAAAATTGATGGACCATGGATGTAATTATCGAAGATACTGTTTGTATTACAGAAAGAGAAGCAGGTACAGACCAAAATGAGTCTCCTATGGCTAATGTCAAGGTGCCGGCAGGGCTGCATTCCTTTGGATTACTCTAGGGGAGAACCTGTTTTCTTCTTGTCTTCTAAAGGCCCCCCACATCCCTTGGCTGTGGCCCCCTCCCTTGTGGTCCCATCACTCCAATCTTTACTTCCATCATCATATCTGATCACTCTCCCTTGTTCCTATGATCCTCTCTTCCACCTTGCTTTTACTACATTAGACCCACCAAGATAATCCAAGGTAACGGTCCCATCTCAAGAGCTTCAATTTAATCACACCTGCAGAAGTCCTTTTGTCATATATGGTAACACAGTCACAGGGATTAGGATGTGGACAATTTTTTTTTCTGTACCACAATTACCCATCCAAGTCCAATCACCTAGGACCCGACACAGGTCTCATAGAATGATAATGAAGAAGTTGACTATACTCAGGAACAGAGGAAGGAGGGTGACATAACAGCAGTTAAAATCCTAGTATGCAAAAACATCAAACTCAAAGGTAACAGTAGGGTTGGAAGCATCCTCTACTGGAAAATAAGCACACGTGTATAAGATTTGTTCAAGGTTTCCACAGTTACGCAGCTCTGAGGATTATCAGAAGGAGAAATCCCTTAGCTTTCAGTTGTACTCGGCCGAAATGATGTGCAAGCCTGGAGAATGAAGCCATAGCATTGGTTTTAGCAAAGTCAAGGGCACGGCCTCCATAGGTTTCTAGGGGGAGAAAAAAAGCATCTTGAATACACTTACTGATGTTCTTCTTTGCAGAATTAAAACACTTTAAAGGTGACTGAAATGCACCAATATTGCTACTACTCAACATTAACTCCGATATTGGTAGGTGGGCATACTGGAGCAAACTAAAGATTCCTTCTCAAATAGATGAAGGAAACTATGAAAACGACTTACTTCTGAAGATATACTATGTGACTGGCACTGTTGAAAATGCTTTAAATGTGTTATCTTATTGCAGCCTCACCATGAGCCCATCAGAGAAGGATGAGAGCGGATGGTTCAACTTAGGCACAGAGAACTCAAGGACCTCTCTCAACATAATTCAGCAAATATTGAATAGACGGCAGAGAAATTTCAACCTGCAGAAAGCCTAAGTGTGGAGGCAAAACCCTGAGACTACCATCATTCTCTTTATTGTCCACTACAACCTTCAGTCGCCACAGTCAGAATTAAGAAAGCCCATGTCTTCTCAGTCCTAAAGCCCAGCCTCAGCAACTGACGCTGGGTTAAGTTTGACTGAATTTATTTCCTGTGTCCTAATAACAAGCGTGGGTCTAAGTACTAGGAGAAGGACAAAGATGAAGGAGACCCTCGTAAAACTTAAGGCCCTTCTGACTTGTTCATAAAACATGAAAGTAATATGTTGGAATCACTGTACTGGATGATCGTACAGGAAGGTCAAGGTGGCAGCCACACAGGGATGAAACCACGAACCTGATTGGAGATGCAGAACCGGCCCATCAAACCAGCTACTAGTTTACAACCAAGGGAAAGCCTGTTTCAGAAAGCCGTAAAGGAACTATTTGTACGACAGTTTTTCAAAGGCCGTCACACTGTATAAACCACAACTACTCTTCTATGTTCTCTCATTCATATCAGGTAATAGAGCCAAAGCAGACCAAATCACAGAAACAAGGAGGAAAAACCTTTGTAGCACAGAAGCCTTCATCTCCTCTGATGCAGAGTCAAAATCATTAAGGAAATGAAAATGCAGTCATTGACTTTGCCACATGCATCTGTCTTCGATGACTCAGTCTGCCCAAGGGCAAGACCAAGACTCGGCACACGGCACCAGGTAGGGCTCAGGTGTTGAGAAATCAGCTTTTGCAGCCTGCATCTGCTCGTTATTTCTTGGGACCACCGTTTTGCCTTACAGGTAAAGAAAGCTGCTTTGCTTTGACGTTCGCTGACCCATTACTCCAGTCGCCTCTCTTAGGCTGTGCGTGTACAGGAATGGAGAGCACAGGGTTCAGCTCAGGTGCTTCCTGGGCTCTGCAACATTAGCAACCAATTTAAAGCAACACTCCTGCATAGCCTCCTCTGTGTTCTCCGTGCCAGAGTGCCTGATACTAGGCCAGCTGTGAAACTCTCTTTGCCAATATTATGATTTTCCCACTGCTAGTAGCATTTACCTACCCTCTCCTCACACCACCTTTACTTATACCGATCTTTTATTTTATTTTTACAGATCTTAACAACGTTTTAGTAAACAAGAGCCATTCAAGCAATCCAAACCCCCAACAGCGAGAGCTACAAAAATAATGCGCACAAACCAAGACTGTAAAATCAGCCTCCTCACACACACACACACACAAATGTGTGTGGATGGATGTAGACAGATAGATACAAAAATAGCTAGTGTCTAGGACTTGTACATTTCAAGAGGCCCAGGCCAGGTGCACTGCAAGACTACCCCGTTCCATCAACTGACTTCACTCAGGAAAGTGAATGTTTTTCTATACAAAATTGTATTTGAATTAGGAACATCTGTGACTTGGCATTCAGTTACAAGTATATATTGAGAGATCACTATGAGCAAAATATTGGTTTATGCCTAAGGAATAGATTATTTTTCTTTAAAAAAAGACAAAAATCTCTTCCTTTCTTCACCTCACATCCTAATCCATAAGAAAAGTAAAATATATAGTATGTGTTCAGTGATAAGAAGGCAAAATAAAGAAGAAAGGGAGTATATAAAATGTTGATGTGTGTGAATTTTTAGATAGGGTAGGAAGGACTCAAAGAGAAGATGGTTTTGAAGAAAGTGAGCAAGTAGCTATATGGATATTTAGACAGAGGGAACAGCAAGGGAAAAGTTTGTGAGAAAGAATAAAGTATCTCAAATAATGCCATTTAAAGTAATTAAAGATTCGCTCCCACAAAACAACAGCACACATTGGACTCAAAAAACAGTCACTGCTGATGCACGTGGACAACAGTGTGGTGATGGCGGGGCGGGGTGAGGGTGGAAGAGAGTATGGTGGTGGGGGTCAATGGTGATGGAAAAAATAAAATAAATTAGTTAATCAATTTTTGTAAAAGATAGTCACTAAATACATTATACAATTGCCTATGATGGAGGAAGGACTGGTCAATTAAATCAAGAGAAGGGTCTTGCACTGGCTAATAATAATATGGGATTAACCTGACCCTTCAAAATCTCTTTAAAAAGCATGTCTACCTAGGTTTGATTTTTGTCTAAAATCGGAAGTAGATGAAGCTAGTTCTTCTAGGTTTACCTAGAAGAGAGACTTCAAATCTGAAAAATTAACTCTAACAGTGAATAATTAGCAACTCAGCACCCCAAGAACTACCTCACATGGGCAGCCCCTGCAAGTGAAGTGCCTCTTGACACTCACCATGCAGCAGATTCACCTGGGGAGCCTGTTAAAACACAGACTGCTGGGCTCCCACTCCCAGGGGTAGGGCCCAAGAATATACATTTCTGACAAGTTCCCAGATGATGCTGATGCTGGTACCCTGGGGAGCACGCTTTGGAAACCGTACTTCAGAAGTCTTAAAGATATTCCAAAGATGACTCACAAAATGCTTCCGTTGGTTCACACAATAATACCCTGCACTTCAGACCTCAGGAGTGTGTTGAGGGCTTTCTCTGGGCTCCCCAAAGTCTCAAGTAATCATATACTAAGTGGGGCATTAGGTATAAGCCCATTTCAAACTTGTCAGATCCTCTCAACGTCCAGTTGCTTCAGGTGTTCTTAACTGCAATCTAGCATAAAGGAAGGCTTTGTGAAGTTATGTTCTATGCATCTTTAATTTGGACACGTTCTGGGCAAGACCCAGGTATGAGTGAACTTTGGCTGATAGTACTTTGAAAGACTGGTTTCTTGATGACCATAAGATAGGGGCTTCCTGGCAAGTTGCTTAGGTTTGATTGTTCTTTCCTAAAAACTGAGAATGGGTAGTCTCAATCAGCCTCCTTGGGCATGGTTCATATCGCTGGGTAATTGATGTGCTCCCATCATCTTTTCTCCTGAAAACATAGTCTGAGGGTTCTCAGATTTAATGGGCCTTTTATCTCCCATTTCCTCCCATTAGGACATCCTTGTCCTACCTGCTTCTCCTTCCTGGCAGTGAGAGAATGCAGCAGTGAACAAATCTCTACCTTTGCAGATGCTGCCCTCTAGTGGCGGAGTCAGAATTAGAAAACACCCAACCCCAGGTTACGTTATCTGTTTAGTTTAAGAGATTCAGCAAAGAAAATGACAATGATATGGGAAGGATGGCTAGTGTGGATAGGGAGCTGAAAGCAGGTCCTCCTGGGGAGGAGACATAAAGCAAGACATGCAAGATAAGACTCATCAGTGCAAATGTCCATTTGAAGAGCATTCCTGACTGAAGGAAGAATTCGACCTGTCCAAGGAACAGAAAGATGGCCAGCATCCTCCCATCAATGGTCATCAGTAAGGAAGTAGCAACTCACCCAGGGTCATCCAGGATATGCCCCCAAAGAGGAAAAAAGGGGAGCCGCAGTCCTGACTTCCAGACTCGGCTGCTCATCCACAGATGGGGCTCTGAGAAAATATTTAGATGAATTACACTAGTCCAGCCAGAAATGATGAGCGTCTGCCTGAATTATAATGAGGGAAATCAAGAAAAGGAGGTAGGTTCAAGAGTATTTTAGAGTAGAATAAAATATTATGTAATTAAAATTGACAATTTATAAATGCGAGCAACTAAGCTCATCACTCACACCTCCATCTTTAACACAAAAAGACTACCCTTCTAAGAAAGTTGACCAGGTAGATAGATGTAAGATATAAACTAGCAATCACTTTCATAAGTTAATTTGTTTGTAAATATCAGCTTCCCAGATTGGTAAGGAAGTGGGCATACATGTAGTTATAAACGATTAAATGTGATACGTGCGTGTCTGAGAGCAGGACCTGTATTCATGAGGTCTGGTATCACACGGCACTGCCTTTTTTAGCAACATGATCTCCATGAATAAGGGTTAATTGTGACCCTTATTAATTAGTGTTTCCTATACATATTAAAAATGAAATTAACAAAACTTTCTAGTTTCACACGGGTACAATCTATAATCATCTCACAGACCCCAAAATATACCTGGAAAATGCAGAAAAGTCTAAAAAAGAAACAACTGTCAATTCATGGGGTTTTTTTAAATTCCTGTTTCTTTAACTTGCCTCTTTTTGCATACAAGTGCAAAGGTAAACAGACCTCGCTCCAAGCCTTGAGGGTGTCATTAGGTAAGGCAATGAGTCGGACTATGTAAAAAAGGTAACGGTCCTGAAGGTACCCACAGGACTTCTGTGCCCCTTCATTTCCACACATAATGAAAAATTAATAACTATACCCTTCTTACAAAATAATGATAACATGTATTATTCATCTACATAAAAAGAGACCTCTACTTTTTAATTTTAGACAATCATGTTTCTCAAAGTACGAATCAAGGGCCAACAGTTTCACCTTTACCTAGGAAATCATTAGTGTTAGAGATTCTTGGGTCCCACTTCAGACCCTGTCTCAGGAACTCTGGTAACAGCAAGTGCTTAATTGATTCTGGCGCATGCAGAAGTTTGACGGTCACTGTAGACTGCTGGTCAAGATGACAGCACAGGTGGACATGGCTTGCTGTGCACAACCACATCAAAAGTACAAGTAAATTATAGAATAACCATTACTCAGAACCATCAGACATTGAGTTGAATGGAGGAAAGCAACAGAGGAAAAATTCACAGGAAATGGAACCGACAAAGAACTTGTACACATGGCCCATGGACACGAACAATGCAAGGGGGATTGCCTGTGGGAGTTGGGGGAGCTGGGTTGACAGGGTCAAAGGGGGGAAAATTGGAACTATAATAGCATAGTCAATAAAATATAATAATAAAAAATCACTGTAGAGTCCTTTATCTCTAGCAAAGAATTTGGTATTCTAAAAATACACACTGGGCTTCCGCCAAGATGGAGGCATAGGTGGAAACACTGTGCCTTCTCCCACAACCAAGTTTGAATAAAACAAAGATTTGGAGAAACAAAGACACAACCAAAGGACAGAAAATTGAATTATACGGAAGTCTGACTACATCTAACCGTTCAACGGGGATGGTAAGAGGGGCGGAGCCAGCAGCGAGCAGGGTCGGGCAGGACAGGGCCCCCGACCCAGGCGCGCAGGCAGACGAGAGCCAGTTGGGGTGCGGGGCAGACCGCGGGCGCATATTCGCGCACAGTGAGACAGACCACGCAGGCCCCAGGGGGCGAGGGCTGATGGCGGTGGCACACTCGCGAGCAGTGGGACGAAACACGTGGGCCAGGTGACGGCAGCAACTGCGGCACCGGTGAGGGCCGTGGCGGCAGGCGGTGGACAGGACGCCATAGTCCCTCTTTGACCCCGCCCCCACATACAGCGTCACAACCCAGCGACTTAGTTGCCCTGCAATACCAGTGAGAGCCATTGTCGCTCTTTGACCCCGCCCCCACATACAACGTCACAACCCAGCAACTGAGTTGCCCTGTTCTAGTGAACATTTTAGGGCTCTGATCCTGCTATGGAACAGGCACGAACAACCCGAAAGATGGCACAAGAAGAACTCAAAGTCCAAGAGCCAATAACTCTCAGCGACCAACAGATTGCCAGCCTCTCAGAAGCACAATTCAGGACACTATTTATCAGGATGCTCACAGAACTGGTAGATTATAGTCACAAATTAGAGGAACAAAGTCACAAATTAGAGGAACATATGAAGGCTAAACTAATTGAAATGAAGGGAGATGCACAGGAAACCAATAGTGATGGAAAGGAAACGGGGACTCAAATCAATGGAATGGACCAGAAGGAAGAACAAAACATCCCACCAGAAAGGAATGAAGAAATGAGAATTCAAAAAAATGAGGAGAGGCTTAGGAACCTCCAGGACATCTTTAAACGTTCCAACATCCGAATTATAGGGGTACCAGAAGGGGGAAAGAAACAGCCACGAGTGGAAAACGTATTTGAACAAATAATAAAGGAGAACTTCCCCAGTCTGGCAAAGGAAATAGACTTCCAGGAAATCCAGGAAGCTCAGAGAGTCCCAAAGAAGTTGGACCCAAGAAGGAACACACCAAGGCACATCATAATTACATTAGCCAAGACCAAAATGAAGGAGAGAATCCTAGAAGCAGCAAGGGATAAGGGGACAGTCACCTACAAAGGAGTACCCATCAGACTGTCAGCGGATTTCTCAAAAGAGACCTTACAGGCAAGAAGGGGCTGGAAAGAAGTATTCCAAGTCATGAAATCCAAAGACCTACAGCCAAGATTGCTTTATCCAGCAAAACTTTCATTTAGAATGGAAGGGCAGATAAAGTGCTTCTCAGATAAGGTCAAGTTCAAGGAGTTCATCATTACCAAGCCCTTATTATATGAAATGCTAAAGGGACTTATATAAGAAAAAGAAGATGAAAAATATGAACAGTGAAAGGACAGCAAACACACAGCTATTAACAACCACACCTAAAACAAAAGCAAACCAAGAGGACAGCTAGATCAGGAGTGGAACCATAGAAATGAAGAACACATGGAGGGTTAGCAACAGGGGGGTGGGAGGGGGAGAAGGGGTGAGAAGGCACAGAAAATAGCATAGACAGTAGGTAGAAAATAGATAGGGGGGAGGGCGAGAATAGTGGGGAAATATAGAATCCAAAGAACTTGAGATACGTGGTTATAAACTAAGGGGGGCAGAATGGTGGGGGAGGGAGGGTGCGGGTGGAAGGGATTGAAGGGGGGGAATAGAACAACTGTAATGGTATAATCAATAAAATATATTTAAAAATAAAAAAATAAAAATAAAAATACACACTGCCCAGGGGGAGAGGGGAGGGAATTTCAGGGGAAAACAGTGAAGGGTTTGTAGGAAGAAGTATAAAGGACATATGGACAAATAACAAAGGGGGTGGAAACAGAAGGGAGGTGGAGAAGGCTGGGGTGCTGGGCTGGGGTGAGGGTGAAAGGAAGAAAACTGTATTTGAACAACAATTTTTAAAAATTAAAAATTTAAAAAATACATGCTGCACATGAATCAAATGATGATCTCAGGTTTTTTTCTTAGTAAGTTCTGAAAAAATCTTATTTAAGATTTCTGAGTGAAAAGGAATTTCACTTTAGCGCTAAATATTTTGTAACATGCAAAAATAAAGAATGAGCTTTTGACAGGTTTTCCTACTGGCACTATTGGGAGTAGATAAAACTGGTTTTCTGGGTCCCAATTGTACTCAGAGGTTTGCTTTGGGGATGTACAGAAAATGTAGTGTTTCTTAAAGCGCCTCACTTCAGTACCATCCTACCACCAGCACCAAGAAATGTACTCAGAAATGTTAAAAGAAAAAAAAAGCCTGCAAGAACTCCTCTATAGGTTCAGAGTCATCAGCAATAAAGATGATCCTCTTCTGTGCTTTTCAGATTTCCTCCCAATGACCAGACACCTATATTCACTCAACACACATTTAAAAGTGATGGATTCACCAACACAACCTTGACGCCAAAGAAGATGGTTTCTATGGAAGTATTCAAATAATACATTTCACTCTATTCACCTTATTCTCCAGCACTTGTATTAATAAAATGCTAACTTTTAGGAGGCTTTCTTACAACGAGTAACGGTCCTCCTCAGGCTGTCCAAGGTGGTAGATTATTGTGGACACCTGACAGACTTCAGTTACAACAAAAGGCAGG
This sequence comes from Sturnira hondurensis, assembly GCF_014824575.4. Lineage (NCBI taxonomy): Eukaryota > Metazoa > Chordata > Mammalia > Chiroptera > Phyllostomidae > Sturnira > Sturnira hondurensis. The sequence continues at coordinate 649,463 of NW_028084511.1, read as the reverse complement.
TGGTCCTCTCACAGCTCCCGGTTCCCTGAGTGAATGTTGCCTTGGGCTCTGGCCAGATGAAGGCTTTTCCAGTGTTAGGAGAGCTGTACCTCCTTTTTTCTCTGATTTGGACTTGCTCCGGAGAACAACCAGGTATTTACAGAGCACTCAGGGAGGTGGTGGAAAGTTGATGATCAAGAATGAGGCTACTTCTTTGACTTTCCAAATCTGAACGTTTCAGTCTGCTACTTCTTTGCTAATAACGAAGGGTCTGAGCTACACGATCAGCTTTGGGTGGTTGCAGTTGAAATACCTCGTCTTTCCGCCTGGCTTCACCCCTAGTAGCTTCCTTTGCTTCACAATATCCCCTCCCCTTTAAGGATGGCTTCTCATCCTGTGAGAAAAGTGGGGTTGGTCGATTAGAGAGCAGGTTTCCATATATCCAAGATGGAAAGGTTATCTTGGCTTCAGCTATGAAGAATGATGTTGGGCAATAAACCTTTAAGAGAGAAATGCATTCACAATATATGTGCATGTATCAAAGCTTGACTCTAGATTATAAGCTATTTCATGGGGACCTTTATGTTTTTAGCCTTGTAAAGCAAGATGTCAAGTGATTGGGATTATTTGTAACAAATATCCTGACAACGGAGCCAAGAGAGTTATTATGTCCCAGTACATTTTCAAGATACAGAGTCTAGTTCACCTCCAGAATTTGTTATCTGACAACATACACACTTAAGGACCTCTGGACATACATTCTTAGTGCTATTTCTAAAGAAAAGGAAATGAACTCTCACCGCTGGAGAGACTAATTCAGAATTCTGACAAATGCAAGTCCCACATCACTCAGTGGTTTTGAAGGCTTCTTGGATAGAGAAGATCTGGGGTGCATTTTAAAATATGTAGACCTCTGGGTCCCACTCTACACCTTATTAACACCTGGATTTCTGAGAATTTGGCCAAATAATTTCATTTTTTAAATTTTTTATTGTTGTTCTATTCCAGTTGTTCCAGTTTTCCCCCTGTTGCTCTCCCCTGCTTCACCCAACCCCCACTCCCACAGTCAATCACCAGCCTGTTGTCCATGCCCATGGGTCATTTACACTTGTTCTTTAACTAGGCCCTTCCGCTTCTTTCCTCCTTATCCCCCTCCTCCATGCCTCTTGTCCCCATCAGTTTGTTCCTTGTTTCCATGCCTCTGGTTCTATTTTGCTTGTTCGTTTTGCTCATTAGGTTCCTGTTATAGGTGAGATCATGTAGTATTTATCTTTTTAACAATTATTAAAAATGACTTCACAATGGAATTTTGATAAAAATTAAGAGACTTCGTAACTTCTAACTGGAATTGGGACTCAATGTGAAGTCACCTTATGCACATGCTCAAAATGGACAAAATCAACTCTCAGAAGATTTGGCAAGGCCCTCCAATTCTTCTCTACAATACAAGTTCATGTTCATAATTTCTATATGCCAAATTCTTTGAGATCTTATACTAATGCATTATCTCATTTGAACTCTTCTAACTAGCTATCAGCATATTAACTTGGATGTCCAGATGTATCTTTAAATTATTATATCTAAAATAAAATGCCTGCACTTAAAAAGTATCTCAAACCCACCTCTCCCAGTTTTGTTTATCTCAGTTGACAGCAGCATCATCTATTCAGGGTGTTTTTTTTTATTTTTTATTTGTTGATTTTATAGACAGGAAGGGAGTGGGAAGAGAGAGAAATGTTGATTTGTTGTTCCACTCATTGATGTATTCATTGGTTGATTCTTGTATATGCCCTGACCAACGCTTGAACTCACAATCTTAGGGTATTGAAACAGTGCTCTAACCAACTGAGCTACCCAGCCAGGGCCTATCTGGGTTCCTTTCAAATTAATCACTTTTTCTTCCCCAGCCCCACATCCACATGCATCCAAAATATTTCTAGAATCTCACTGGTTCTCACCATCTCTTCTACAACAATTCTCAAGTCCAAGCCTCCAATAGCCAGCCTTGGTCTAATTTAATATTCTTAGAACTGATCTCCCTAATTCCATTCCCACTCTTCCCCTATCCACCAGAACAAGCTTCTCAAATCATAAATCAGATCCTATTTACCCCATACCATACTTGCTGTGGTTCATTACATTCTGACCACATTGGCCACTCTCTGGTTTTGGAAGTCACCAACCAGGGTCTTTGCACTCTTAATTCCACTGCCTAGAATAACAAGTGACTTAATGCTCAAGATGCCCTCTTCCCCTCTGTGTAAAGGAAGAATGCCTAGTCTATCCACCACATGTGAGCCAAAAAGAAAGAATGGACAGGTCAATGGTTTTATGTTAAGTCTCATGATTCTAGTACCAAGATTCTCCAGTGGTTAGAAATTACTGTCAGCTAATGATGGCTTTAGTATAGTGAATGGTTTACCCATAAAAGCTCATCAGTCCCACCACAGGTTAAGCTCCCAGTGGTTCTATGCCTGCCCTTTAAAAGAGCACAAAATTCCTTCTCAGATTCTCCAATTTATTATCTGAATTGCCAGCAGTTCCAAATTACTCTGGGATTTAACTGCCAGAACCTATATTTCACCATTCTGCTTCTGGGTCTTTAGCAAACTTTAATGCTTCAATTAAAAATATAGCTTCAACTATCTTCTGGTTGATGAGGTATAATATTTCTTGAAGTCACAAACATTTTTCCACCTTTTATCAGGATATTTTGACTTCATTACAACTCCAAGTTTTCCCTCTGTTTTAGGTCTCCTAAAACACAGCCCAGTGCGTATCTCTTTCTGAGCAATAGTTTTGTTCGTGTATTTCCTTAACAAATATTTACTGAGTGCTTATTGTGGGCTTGTTCTTGGTTCTAAGTAATGCAGCAATGAAAAATAAACAAACCAAATCTTCATTCTCATGGACCTTCCCTTCTCATGTGAAGAGAGCAATATTTTACAGCATATAATTACTAGGTCACAATTAGTACTAAAAGAAAAAAAGTATTAGAAAAGTGTACTCTGTTAACCTATCTATAATCACTAGATTTCTATTCCAACTTTATTAGTTTTAGTTTGCTCCAATGTCTATATTGCTTCAGAAAATACCGAAATTGAACAGAGGTACCAGGATCAGAATAAAGATTGTGCTTTTTAGGAGCTGAAGCTGGGAATGAGGCCTGGCTGACCATTGCCCATAATTACTAATATAAATGCCACAGTGGAGATGTCTTCCACTTAGAACTGAAATGGGGCATCTAAGATCTTGTTTGGGTTAATGCTTATCCACGTGTAGGATCACCTGGATGATCCTTAGAGGCGGGAGGGTAAGTGAGTGCTTCAAGGGGGCAGGTAAGACTATAACGATCACCTCTCAAATCTGTTGTCCTCTACCGAGGGCAGGGACAGGAGTGTGCCTTTTTTGTTAACCGGCCTTGAGCTTCCCTGACTTTCCATGGTACCATTGGACTATCTGCCAGTTTCTCCTTTCTACCTTGCAACAGTGTATGTGCGGTGCAGCCCCTCTCTGTTCCTGGCCAGACTCAAGTCAACTGCGTTTGATAATGATCTACCGGTGGGCCCAGAAGAAGTGTTTCTAGGAGATCGTTGTCCTGTAACCTCGGTGCATCAAGGATTTTATGAGTTTCGATATCGTCCCACTGATTGTAAGATTAGGATTCAGGTAATGATATACCTGCCTAACTAACTGAATCTTCTTAGAGACTTTCAGGCTCACAAACAGCATACCATGGTTTTGGTTTGGGGATATTTTGTTGTTGTTTTAGTTTCCTGTTATTCTAGTAATAAGACTAGTTGATTCTTGCCAGATGTTGTATCCAGACCATGAGCAGTGGAAGAAGGTGAAAATGCACAGTTTCCACTCGTCAGTCAGTTGTATCTCCCTCCAGAGAACGCAAAACTAAATAAGACATACCCTGGCCAGTAAGGCTCAGTTGGTTGGGATGTCATCCCATAACCAAAGGGTTGTGGGTTCCATCCTGGTTTCTCTCTCTCCCTTTCTCTCTCTCTCTAAAAGCAATGAAAAAATATCCTAGGTAAGGATTTTTTTTCAAAAATTTAACTAAATAAGACATGGGACTCATCTTACTCCTAGAGAAGAATAGGCATGTTTTATTTTATTTTTTGTTCTTTATACAAGGGGTCAGCAAATTACTACAGCCTGCAGGCCTGATCTGGCCCACCACCTACTTCTGTGGTCCATGAGCTAAGAATAGATTTTAAAATGCTTAAATGCTTAAAATAATATTTGATGGTAGGTTAAGAAGTATAAAATTCAAATTTCAGTGTCCATTAACTCAACTTCATTAGAATGCAACCACGCTCATTTACTCATTTATTTATTTATTGTCCACAGCTGTTTTCATTCTAGGAGGGCAAGGTTTAGTAGCTGGGCCAGAGGCTACATAGCCCATCCCCACCCCATTGTAAAAAGTTAACCACAGAGCTTCATATACCTCTAAATTTTTATAGTGCTTCCTGGCTGCAGGCCACTGGAGAAAGAGTTCAAGTAGTTGACATATGTGACATTTTCAAATGACATCTTCAAGCGACCACCAGACCTGTCCTGACATCTTAGCTCCCACTGAAGAGCCTGGTGCCCCTTCCTGGATGGGGGGTCAGGCTGGACAGAATGAGGGCATCAGGCTGACTCAGGGTATGGATAGTCTGAAAGCCTCACGGGCAACTTGGGTGCTTTGCCTTCACACACACCCAATCCCACCCCACTCAACTTCCAGTAAGAAACCCTGAGAAATGTGTCATTTCCTGTAACTTCTCCTCTACTTAAAAACTGAAGAACAAAGGCTTAATGCCTTTTTTAAAACAAAATTTAATACTATGTTCATGTTCCTAAAAAAATATTAGGAGGCTGATGAGAGTTAGTGGCTGGGCTCGATAAGCTAATAGGAGAGTTTCCCTTTTATTAAATAAATATTGAGAATAAACAAAGAAAACATGCACCAGTCTTCACTGTGGCGGTCCCCAGATGATGAGATTAAATTTTCCCATTGTCTATGCTATGTCATTCACATTTTCTTAAAAAAATGTTTTTTCTGAAGAACATGAACCTATTCAAAGTATTCTTTATAACTAGATGTATCTCAGTATTTTAAGATCATGCTCAGTATCTCAGGGCCTAAAATCTGGAGAAAAGTTTCTCAAGAGAAGAAATTATTCATGTTTTCTTGATGATATAAATGGTCTTTTTAAAGCAATCTTATTTAAACTCAAGTGGCAGGTTCTTGCACTTCCTGGGAACCATACCCTATAACAAAAGTTAATTCTTCTGGCCTCTTAGAAAATGGCTCTCTCTTTCCCACTGGTAAGATGCCTTTTAATGTGTGTGCCCGTTTCTCAGAGATGTTGACTGAACCAACTAATTCCTAACAAAATCTTGAAGTCGACTTATACATTTCCTTTGGCTCCTCAGACACTCCCAAGGGATCGTCTCCTTTTTATAACTGAAATCATCTTCTTGTCACTGATCTCCGTTCTGGAAGCTTCGATACCTGTGGCCTGTGCTGTCCCCCTGTGAGTCTGCCAACCTGGTTTCATATCATCTCCACTGTCCTCACTGGTTAGAGGAGGAGAAGTGAGCCGGAGCCTAGAAATGAACACCATGTTGACCAAGCCTCCGTGAGACTCTTACTCTCTTGCTGCCATATTGTTCTTTGTCCCTGATCTCTCAGCTCTGCTACCTACTACCAGTGTGACTTTAAGGAAGTTATTTATTACTTCTGTGCCTCAGATTCCCCACCTTTAAAGTGAAGAGAATAGTGCCTGTTTCACAGACTTGTGGTAAGAAGTAAGTGACATAATGCATGTAAAGAGATTAAACAGTGCTTGACTCATAACCTGTGTGTAGTGGCTGGTGCCCTCATTGCATCAGTTAATTCTCTTCATTGTGGTAGAAAGCTGTGTATACAACCAGTAGGTCTCATTTCACCATATATGTAGTAACTCGACTGAGAAATCACCTTGTTCTAATTATAGTGTTCATGTTATAAATTCCATTTCTTATCTCTCAGCCAAGACCCACGGGGAATATTTGAGGCCCTAATTGAATCAATGATAGTAGACTGATCACTATAAAGCCATAGACTAGGGAAAGAGGTTTATTAGAATACTAGTTTTAACTACTTTAATGTTAAATATTTTAACTTTATCCATGATTGATGACATAGGACTCTTATTGGCTCATTTAGACCCTGCCTTTGATTGATGGCTTAAGATCATCCAATTTTAAATAATGATATCCGGTCAGGTAATAGCAATCTGGTGATATATTCGGGAGACCCTTCCCTAGATGAAGCTTCCTAGGTTCAATTGTTAAACTATTAACTCATTTTCTTTTTTCTAATTTTTTATTGTCACTATATTACAGTTGTTCCAATTTTCCCCCTTTTCCATCCTCTGCCCAGTCCACCCCCACTCCCTCAGTCAATCCCTGCACCATTGTCCGTGTCCGTGGGGCATTTGTACATGTTCTTTGACTAGTGCCCTCCCCTCCTTTCCACCGTTGTCCCCCTCGCCCCTCCCCTCTGGTCACTGTCAGTCTGTGCCCTGTTTCCACACCTCTGGTTCTATTTTACTCATTAGTTTAATTTTGTTGTTGTTGAACTATTAACTCATTTTCTAAAGTGAGGACAGGATGACACCACATGTAGAGGTACTGAACTTCAGTCACCAGGACTGGCATAAATATTAATCCCATTCCTCTGTGTCTTCTTTTCCCTTTCTCTAGCCACCCAGCTCCTATAAGAATAAGCATAGGAAATGATGCAAATAAACAAGGTGGTCCCCCAAGAAGATCAGGAAGAGCAAATTTATACATTGGAAAGCCAATCAACCAGAAAGTTGAGGTGAGCTTACTTAAAATATGTAGATTAACTTGGTTCAAGGATATGTTATAACAGGAAACAAGGTTTTTACGAGGAAATTGTATAAACACCTGCACTTCCAATTCAGAAAAGGCTGGTTAAGGCGTTCCTGCCTCACTAGGGGTGCCGGTCTTTTTAGCAGCCCCTTGTCTGTCTGGCATTAATCAGCACGTTAACTGGCTTTAACCACATTCACTCAGATTGTCTCTCAGGAGCCATGGAAGAGGAGGCAGTAGGTGAAATATGTTTACCAAAGTCCACATCAACAGAATATTGAATAGAAATGTTGTAAAATTGATACCAAACCGTAGACTGTGGACTTTGATAAGGTAGAGATAATCCATGGTAATATGCACTCAGGAATATTTTAGACTCTGTCCCTAACGGATTAAATGCCTGACTGCCATGGTGTGCATTTCCTAAATTATATGGCTCCCCCTTCCTGGGCAGTGAGAAGGGAAATTCTAATTTACAATATATACAATATTTGTATACAAATATGTATATTGTGACCTTGGATGTAGCTCTCTCTGGAGGGGAGGAGCTGTACGCTAGAGAGAGGTAAGCACTCTTTAAAATCTGAGGTGTGTTACAGATGCTATATTAAATTAGATATATATTACAAATCTCTGATATATTTTATGGTTAAGAAAAGTAAAAATACTTATATTGCTAGACATATACAACGTGTATTAATGCTTTTAGAACATGATCCAAAACATTACCTCTTTGCTCCCCTCCTCCACCCCTCCCTGGGGCTCAGGAACACTAGGGCCTCTGAGACAAAAGAAAAAGCTACACTGTGAAGATGCTGATCCTTTTTCTCGTTGCAGAGCGATGATCATTTCTGCCCCTTAAAATACCCACTCGGCTCATCTTTCTCCACCTGGGAATTCAGAAGCGAATACTGTCCCCGTAGCTGTGACTCTAGGAGGATGGTGTGTTAGCAGCTGGAGTGCTGTCTCGGGGTCCTCTTTGTCATCTTAAACTTTTCAATGTTTTAGATGATTTGATTTTTAATGGGATGGACTTTGTTGTTTTATAGTTCTTTATTTAGAAGGGTCTGCCTCTGTTTTTAACTTCATAAGGAGTTATAATAAAATGGTTTTTCTTATAATGGGTTATATATTATTGCTTAATGCACTGTGCTATGTGACACCTCACCCCCTGTACAACTTGTATATGGAAACGCCCGTTGTCATTAGTGGTTTAGTGCCTGGAGTCCAAGGTTAACCCTAGTCGTCCTGATTGACACAACCTGGGAATCTAGCTAATTTGTTTGGGACTGGTTAGAATAAATTGAACTGATGGAAACAAACAAAGTTAGAGTAAATGGGTGAAAACTTTCCTGTTTCACCCACGCTATTCAGTTCCAAGGGGAAAGGGAGCTAAAGACCCCAGGAAATATTTCCATTTTACCAACAGGGACCCTGATGGCCAACACAGAGAAAGGCTTATTCCAAGACCGTGAAAGCAGGAGTTGCTTTGACCACTAGTCCCATACCACCACCAAATCCAAAATTAAACTAAAATATTTTCTGTGTTCTCTGAACAGAACTGGTCCTGAGTTTGAGAAATGCCTCTTCTTAGGTGACATTTGTAATTGTATCCAGGGAAAAACCTGTTTGCAGTATTATAAATAGTATAATCACACCCACCCTCCAGGTTTCTCAAAATATTGAAATACTATGGAGCAGAATACAAAAAAAAATTTTTTGAACAGTGAACCCAGTAAGAGTGAGTTCACTGGATATCCTAGAGCAGAACAAATATTAGTCTTATTCATTTGCTAGTGTTTTCATGAAAAAGTACCAAAACTGGCTGAAACAACAGAAATTTAGCTTCACAGTCCTGGAGTCTAGAAGTCTGAGGTCGAGGTGTTGGCAAGGTTGGTTTCTCTTGAGGCCTCTCTCCTTGGCTTCTTGATGGCCATTCTCTCTTTGTGTTTTCACACGTGGTCTTTCCTCTGTGCGTATGTGTGTGTCCTAATATGTTCTCCTAATGATTATTATCATCTCAGGACCCAGAAATCAATTGATCATACTCTACAGCATAGCCGACTAGTATCATTCATCTTTGTGAAGACCCTCTAATTGTATTATTTTTCTTTTAGCCAACTCCCTGATTTCCTAATGGTCACCCTTAGAAGTGGTCAATGTACATCCTTCCATAGTACTTTCCAAGTGTTTCTTACATATGTGCAAATGTGAAAAAGTATGTTTTATTGCATGTTTGTAAACAATGTAGTGCTATAGGCCTTAGGGTTTTTCTCGTGTTTTTTAAATTTATTTTTATTGTATTTTTCCATTACCATTTATCTCCCTCATACCCTCTTCCACCTAAACTCATCTCCCCTTTACCCCTGCAATGACCACACTGTTGTCGATATCCATGAGTCCTTTTATTCACCTTTCTGTGTGGAGCTGAATCTGTGTTTCTAAGTGACATCTAATCGATTCCTCTTTATGTTGTATTGTATTCCCTACAATTCTTCCCGCCTCTCCAAGTTCCAGAAACTATGACCCAATTCTCTCAAGTATTCAGAATCCCTTATGTATTACTTTCCTATCTCTGCATAACAAATCGCCACAAATCTGGCAGCTTAAAGAAACACCACTCATTACCTCACAGCTGTGAGATCAGAAGCCCAAGTGGGCTCAACTGGCTTCTCCACTTAGGGTGCCATGGGGCCAAAATCACAGTGTCGGCAAGGCTGGACTCTTACCTACAGGTTCTGGGAAAGCAACTGCTTCTGTTGGTTGAATTCAGTTCTGATCTCATCAAATTTACAGATAGACCTTTGTCTTATTCCTTGTATCTGTGACATGAGGTAACATTTAAACACATTTTGTTCTAAAACAAAACTCATAAGCACAGACAACAGTATAATGATTACCAGACGGAAAGGGGGTGGGGGAAGGTAATAAAGGGTAAAGAGGGTCAAATATATGATGACGGAAGGAGATTTGACTGTGGGTGGTAAATTCTCAGTGCACTATACAGATTATGTATCATAAAATTGTACACTTGAAACCTGTATGATTGTATTAACAAATGTCACCCCAATAAATTTAATTGAAAAAAATAAATAAACACTTGTTCTAAAATTTTTCTTAACTCATTTAGTCATTAAAAGAGTCCTAGGAGGGAGATATTATGTATATTATTCCCATTTTATAGATAATCACGTAACACATAGAAGAACAAAAAACCAGTCCTAAGCCACACACTCGTAAGTGAAATGCAATCTGAACGGAATTCAGACTCTGAGATAAGAGTTCAGACTCAATATTGGTTTAAAAGTAGGAGATTGATACAATTGCTAATATTAAGGAGGGTTCCTGATATGAAGATGTGCTTAATTTAACTGGCAGATGGGAACCATTCACTCATTTTTCTGGAAGTTCTTTCTCAACTCATTTTTCCAACCTCATCTCCACTCACAAGAGGTTAAACTAAAAGAATTCTAATGTGTTATCAGGCATAAACTAGTAGAACCATTGTATAAGCAGAACCACGCCCCCCCAAAATGAAATTATCTTCTGCAGGGCAGGCCACTTGTAGTAGAGGCTTTTCCCTCTAGGTGAGTGTTCTGGGCATCAGTGTCCCAGATGGCATTGTTGTGAGAGGCCGCATTCGGCTTCAACGAATGTTTTATGAAGATTCTTTCAACACATTTATCCATTTCATGATAGGTGATTTACGAGTGCACCTGTCTACACCACACTGAGTGTTCAGCAGCTTTTGACAAAACAAAAACAAAAAACAGCATGACCCTTTGCCCCACCCTCCTTATTCACTCAATCTCGTCCCAGGCAATTTTTTTGTTTCCCTGGAAGAAAAAAAGTCCTCAAAGGGAAAAACTATTTGCTGATAAGGAAGAGGTGAATCAAAAAACAGCAGAAGCACTAAAAGGCATCAAAATCAACAAGTTAAAAAACTGTTTTGAGCAGTGGAAAAAAATGTTGTGATTGGTGTATTGCATCAAATGGAGAGTACTTCAGTGGTGACTGAAGCTTAAACATGTAAGAATAAATACACAATTTTATATAAATAAATTCCAGGGTTTTTTATTTGGATACCCCCCTCATAAGTGATTTAAGATTTTATTTTATTTTATTTTTTAGCGAGAGGGGAAGGGAGGAAGAAACAGAGGGAGAGAAATATCAGTGTGTGGCCCCCACTAGGGACCTGTCCCACAACCAAGGCATGTGTCCTGACTGGGAATCGAACCAGCAGCCCTTTGGTTTGCAGCCATCGATCAATTCACTGAGCTACAGCAACCAGATCCCTCATAAGTGATTTATTGAACAGCTACTTACAGCAGGTTGGGTGACAATGACCTTCCACACCAACCTCACAGTATGTGCCTTATGTGAGTTGAGCACTCAGACATCAAGAAGCACAGGCACAAAGACACGGCATGTTTTCTTCGTAAAATGAACTCCACATAAAAACTATATACAGACACCCACTTGTCATAAGAAAATATACAAGGGCTACCTTACCACTTTGCTAAAACACACACTTCTTAAAAATGTATGAAATATTAGGCACGATCCCAACACATCTGGAAGTTATTCTAGATGGCCTCCCAGGAGGCATAGAGAAGTCCCCAAATCTACAGTGATTGGTTTAAAAACTAGATTTAAGAATTCTACAGAACACACTTGTCAAGATTGCTACAGAGTAACCTAAAACACAGTCACATTGCCTTCTCATAGGCTAAAGAATGAGGCCTTTCAAGTAGAAATGAGTGATGGGGTGGCTTCACCTGAAGAAGAAAAAGACAAGTAGTTAATGAGCAGCTGCAATGTTGCTACCAGCAAATTTGGTACAGAAAACCCAGCTGACTACTCTCTGACCAATGAATATTAAGCACCTACTATGTGTCAGCTGTTAGATGGGAAGGGTGAGGAGATCGAGACACATGGCAACTTTTATCCCAGTACACAAGCACTATTTAAAGTGAATGGTTTGATCATCAACCCAGATTACATGTAAACCAGATGAAGATTTAGTTCATTTGACTCATAATAACTGCAGTGAGGGAAGACTTATCAATAAGTCTACAACATATGTGGACACATAGAAGTAGCACTTTTTCCAAACATGATTATAATTAATGTGGGACTTATCACCTAGCTAGACACTATTTAAACTAAAAGAAAAAACTAATAAGCAGAGACTTGAGCTTTGTCCTTCCTTCTATCAACCATGTCATCATTGCCTGTTCTAAGGATCTCACTGAGGGGTCGTGGAAGTATGGAATCCAAGGCAATCCAAATAAGCAAGTATTGTGTAAGTTCCAGAAAAGACCAGATTTGGCAGAGAGAAGATCATTGTCAGACTCTGTAAGTCTGTTGTCAGTGGTGCTTGGAGTGGTATCTAAAAAGGATGAGCCAAAAGTTTTAAAGAAGAGAAATTTTGTCTATCAGGTCAAATTTTAAAATAAGCCACTAAGTCTCATTTTCACCTGGCTGATCGCTGCCTACCCTATTAAACAGAAGTGGCTTTACTGCCAGCCTTCCCCCACCACCCTGCCCCTTACTTGATTTTTTTTAGAAATAACACAATTAAGAGTTTCCCCTCCAAATGGATAAATGGTCATGGAAAAAATACAATTAAAAATTTAAGGAAAGAAAAGAGTTCCCCACTCCCCCTGCCAACACCCTATCATTGGGGAATCTGTTCCCCAATCAAGAATGTTTGTTAGTTCTGATATCTTTATGCAGAAGTTCCCAAAGACAACCCTCCCAAGCATAGAGTGGAGTCATAGATTTTTTAAATTTTCCACTAGAAGTAGAACCTAATCAACAAAACAAACAAGTGAGCAAAATAGAACTAGAGACGTGGAAATAAAGGACAAACTGACAGTAACTAGAGGGGCTGGGGGAGGAGGAAGATGGGGAAAAGAAGGAGAAGGGTCAGGGAACACGGGTAAGGACACATGGATAAAGGCATGGTTGGGGGGGATGAGCACTGAGTGTGGGGGAGTGGGGCAGGGGAGAGTGATGGTAGAAAAATGGGAGCAACTGTAATTGAACAATAAAATTTTTAAATAAATAAATAACAACAAAAATACATTCCAAATAGTGTTGGAATACATTCCAAAATAATGTATAGAATACCAAAAAGTGTTATTTCATTGATCCTTAAGCTATAAGAAAAGCTTAGTAAATTTTCCCAAAAGCCATAGGGTCATAGTATCTACGTTAAACAAGCACCTAATTTCTTTTTTAAAAAAACACTAGTTTTTCAATCCAATAATGACCCCTCAAGTGTACAGGTTTATGTAAGTTACACAGTTAGAAAACATCAGGTCTTAAATAGAAGAAAAAGTCATACAACTTAGGTCAGGATTAATTTTTTTTTACGTTTGACCATAAAGAGTAGACACTGAATGCTTTTGCCACCATTCCTATCTTTCCAAGCATCTCCTGATCCTCAGAGGGGCAACTTTGTGACAAGGACTGTTTAGGTCCTCACTTGTCATCTCCTAACCAGGTGACCTTAAGCATTTCAACCTCCCAGCTCTATTAACCCACTGTACTGTCTCAGTAGGACGCCCACAAGCAGAATCTGACCAGAAGATTTAAATACAGGTGATTTATTCTAGAAGTGCCCACAGTAAGGCAATGGGGAAGCAAGAGAGGAAAATGAAGATAAGAAAAGTGTGCTATTTCAGGCAAAGTCCTTGCCTCAGCCAAACCTGCAAGAGGGCTCCAAAGTCAAATGCCGCTTCACACTTTGCCCTTGAATCGGGCAATGGAGTCAGCTTTCTCACAAATTGCACTCGGTCGTCGAGGCAGGGAGAATTTCGTCAACTCCCAGGCCTCCTTGGGGTGATTCAAGGCCCAACTGCCCAGAAGCAAGGTGAGGGGCCACAGAAATGGAGTGGACAACTCAAATGGGCCTGGGCAGAGCACTTGCAATGACACATGACACAGAGAAGTATTTCATTGGACGAAGGAATTGTTCAAACCAGCATCATTCCAGGACTCCAGCCCAGCTGAGCTTCATTTTCCAAATGTTTAACTTTTAACAAGCAGTTCTTAGAAAGCAAACTGTGAACCAGTCGGTCCATTAAACTCACCTGGAAACAAAGCACATTAAGGGAATTCTTCCAGTGATTCCTTTGTGAGTGATGGTATAGTGGAGAGCTGAATAAAAATCACTCCATGGAACAAAACCTAATGGGGCAAAAAGACCTTTGTAATATCACCTCACACAGGGGTTTTAATGAAATCTGGACAAGGAACAAATCACATCAAGATGTAAGATCTTTATTCTAGTGTCTCTTCAGAGAGCATCAAGAAAACACCAAGTCAAGCTCTACCAAGGGTGTCGAACCCACAGTCCATGGACCACATGAGGCCCAGGAGGGCTATGAATGCAGCCCAACACAAAATGGTAAACTTACTTAAATTTTTTGACTTGAAAATCACTATATTCTTCCCTAATGCACCATGACCTCTTCAAGACCAAATCCTGGGTCCCATTGGCCTTTATCCTAAAAGTGCCAAATTCAAGTGTCATGAAAACAAGCAGGCTCTTCATCTTTGGCCTTGACTGCACCTATCTTGCACTGATTCTAAGCAGAGCACCATCGCAAACTAAGATCAGGCTGACATTCAGGTTGTTATTTGAAATGGCCACAGCTCTTCCCTCTTTCTGAATCCCACACTCAGTGACCAGGTACTTAAACTCATGTCCCTTCTCAGGGATTATGTTGGTTACAGGACAGCCAAATCCCAGAGACATTGTGTCAGAATGCAAAAAGTGATCTTGGCCAAGTAGAGTCAGTTCAACCACAGCCCAGAACATGGAAAAAGTACATCCTACAGACACTGTTGAAAGAACACCCCCCAAAAAGATTCAGACAAAAATTTTAGTCCTGGAGGACACTCAGAGAAAATTTGTGCATAGTCTCTTAATAAACTAGTAAGTACCCCCTGGAACACCCCTGAGAGATGCAATGCAATCGCTTCAGATGAAGTTGTAACAGCTGTGAGTAAAGAGTTAACGTCAGATCAGGCTCGTGCAGGCAACCTTCATTTCCTCCTCCCAGCACCATTTCCTTAAACACTACAGTTAGGCTACACACGTGATCCTGACTCCGCTTCGCTTGCGGTGTGGGACTGTTTCGGAGCCGGGGAGCCTCCAGCTGGTGGGCCAGCCTTGGGTCTACAGGACAAGGCACTGCAGTATAAATGACCAGTGGGACATTTCCTCTGGCCCTCGTCCGTAGTAGCCACACACCTTTTGTAGCTGAAGGAACAAAGGAACTAAACCATATAGTTGAGCAACTGCTCATCTTCCTATGAATTGAAGATCTGTACCTGTTGTGTCTCCTGCTCCGTATCCTTCTCTACAGCAAAAGGAAGAGTATCTTAGATTAAAGCTTATCCATGTCTGGTAAGTGTGACTGTCAACTCAATTTCTTATCCACAGCTGTGGTGCCTCATTTACTCTACTACCAGGGGTAAATTCTAAGTTTTCAGATGGAGATGCCGAGACACTTTATCTACAGATAAAGCTATCCAACACTGTGTTTTCATGATTGGGAAGTATGAGAAATAACAAAATTAACATTAAATTTACTTTGTATGGAGTACTTCTATCCAGTGACATTTTCAATAAAGAAAAAAATAAATAACTTACATGAGAGAAGATCACTGTAAATTAAGCCACAAGTAGAATACATAGGGTTACGAATAAGAGATATTAAAAGATAACTTTATGATGCAGGAAAAGTAAGAAGTGAGAAGAGAAAAATGGAGAGCTCTGTTTCCACAACCTGACTTAGAACTAACACTCAACCGCTTAGGAGGGGGCCAGGGGTGACCAGACGTGGGCGGCTGGATTGGGAGCGGATCACTGTGGCATAATGGAAGAGCAGTCTGAAACTCAAAGTTGGGGAATCTCTTTCCCCAGGTGGGACGTTGGGAGGGAAAGCCGCACAATGGGAAATATGTGTATCCAGAGGAAGAATATAATTATCTCTTTCCCAAACATAAGGTAAACTGGATAAGTCACTTGCTTCGGCGTATGGGGGCAGGGCATGGAAAAGGAGAAAGGAGAAAGCATCACTGCTACAGAGGTTAGAAAAATAAAGTGGTGAGTCGTCGCTCCTGAAAGCAGCAAATAGTAACAGCCAGCAGCCTCTAAGAAACCACACCTCCGAACAACAAAACAGGTACCTGACTCTTGCTCAGAAAAAAATAAAATCACGCACAAAAATAATTATTAACCCCACAAAATCCTTCCTGGTTTTGGTCATCAGCTCCCAACCAATGATCCTTGAGAAACACAGGAAATTGGAACCACCTGACCTGCTCTGGATACTTTTGTAGCCAATGCCACACCCAGCTGACTGCATTTCCAAATTACTTTTTGCTGATTGCTTTTATTTTCTAGGGATGTGTATTGAGTTTTTTCCTGATCCAAATTGCTTAAGGTCTGAAAAATATGGAAAGTACAAAGAACACAATTAAATATTCTTTATAAAACTGGCCATTTTTAAAAATATTCCCAGAAAGACTTCTTCCTCCCTCCTGAATCTGGACATCTCATGACGACTCCAGTGCCGACACCAGGGATGCATGTGCAATGCCACTGGCAAAGCTTTGAGACCTGTGACTCCTCCAGGCCTTCTGAAGCTCCTGGGGGAACAAAATGTTCAGAAGTGTCAGTGCCTGTCTATAAAGTGTCAGGGAATGACATTCAGGGAGATATCTTGAGACTGGTTTTTAAACACAAGCACCATCCAAATCACCTGCTGGGCTTGTGGAAACATGAGTTGCTAGGCTATGTCCTGGAGGTTTTTACTCAGGGATGGTGTGGAGCCTGAGAATGTGAATTTCTGAAAGCTCCCAGGGGATGCGGATGATCCTGGTGCCAGGACCACATTGTGAGAACCACTGACTCAGACACTCTCCCTTCAGAGAGCACCCAACATTATCTGGAGTGCTATTTAAAAACACAGATGTGTTAGTCCCTCTCCAGTCCAGGGGGACCTGCTGTGGCTGGAGACTTTAGAGTGTGTGTGAATCACTGCAGTTTCTTGTCTAAAATGTCAATCCCCACAGTTTAATATAGAGGAATAGGGCCCAGGAATAGGCATTTTACCAACTGCCCCAGGTGAACTGTGGGGGCTCACATTTCGAGAAACCTTGAGCAGAGGTCCTGGGGACCACTGATGAGGGGAGGAGCGAGGCAGGCCTCCAACTCCAGTTATTTTCATTTCACTCTCATCTGTTTTATGGTAGGAGCCTTATTTTAAAAAACCTACCAATTTTAGAAATCCTCTGTGTCCTCTGACATGTAAGATCATAATTTTAAATAAGATATCAGATGTGTCTAGACTACTCAATAAATGTCGTCTTTGATGAATCACCAGGAATTAAAAAGTGAATCTAAATCTTACTTCGCTTCATGTACTCTCTTGGTATTTCCAACACTGACCCGACAGAAATGCTGTAAAACATTCGTGCTAGTAGTCATGGTCATTGGAGGATCTGGAATGACCTAAAAGAACAGAGAGACCAGTCCAAGTAGCATGACACTGGGGCAAATTCCAGAATCAGCAGTCTGAACAAGGCTTTCCATAAGTGGGGGAGAAATAGCCTCCACAAACAAGGTAGCATTTCACTCCTTCCTCCCAGTTTTAGCCTCTTCTAGACTTCCACATATGATAACAGGGGGAAAAACATGGGATAAATCAGTTGCCACCGTGCCATCTTTTATCACCCTCTTGACATGGAAAGGAAGGGCCTCTGCTCAGCAATCCATGCTTTCCAGGGCCTCACTCTGGCTTTCTCCATCGTGCCTTTGCTTGGGGAAAAAGGTAAGTTGGACCGAGAGGTCAAGCCCCCAGAATTCCCTGCCCAAACAGCCCTCAGCTCACGCTCAGGGCCTACACAAGACCCTTCCCCGAGTCTGCCCTCCCAAGGTGTGTACCCTGCACCCCGTGAGGAGCCAAGGGGCAGTTTCCTGCTAGAAATGTGAACAGAGCTTGGATGCATCATCTGTGGTGCCCACACACATGCACATGGGTGGGAGGGCCCCTAGAGCACAGGTCAGAGTGGGGTGGGAAAGAAGGGAGACACCGGCCCCTGGGCTGTGAGTTGGGGAGTGCAGCGGAGTGGAGACGGCTGATGGCACTCACCACATGGAAATGTTTGGGGAGGGCGTTCTGAGCCTCTGAGAATTCTGGATTAAAATCTGTCTTTCTATCTCATTATGAATGTTGGCTTGTCAACACAGGAAGGCAGGACAGATCTTGTTTAAGAGTTTCTTGAACTGATTTATAACTTTTACATAGAGATATGGTATATGTGCCTCCACTCATACCCTTGTTCCAGCCCCCATACGTGCAGTGCAGGAGTAGACCTGAGGCCATTTGTGCTCAGCTCAGAGTAACTCGTTTTGGGCTGTATCTCCCGATCACCCTAGGATCCCCGAGGACCTTGCCTTGCTCTCCTGATAAGCCTGGAAAGACTTGGATAGTATGTAGTAGTGTGTACTAGCAATGTCTAGTATGTACTAGACAGTTTGGTACTTGGCTCATTTCTCCATAGTCACCCTCAGTAAGTCAAGCAAACAACCAGAACTACATAAATCTTGCATATCGACACAAAGAAGTAAAAGAAAAGGAGTGTAGATTATCCCAAAATGGATCTGCTTGATTAGATAAGGAAGTGCTGAATAGATGACTCCAACATATTTAATAGTTGGGTGACCTTGACTCCAAACCCCAGATGCTTCAATTCTGAATTCTCTCTCAGTCCTGGTGGAAGTCACCTCCATGGCTTAGTTACTTTTCTAGTTTGCTCCTGTATAAACTTCTAATATTTACTCCAATAAGATTATCTGTGTGTCCTTAATTAATCACCTGGCTCTGGATCTGAGGAGTTTCCTTCCAGCAAACATTGGACAACCTCTTATCTAGCAAGCATTTCATAGGAAATACAAGAACAAACAAGAAAAATCTACCCTTACCTTTGAGGAACTCACTGTCTGGCAGGGAGACACACATTAAACAAACACAGTTAAGAAATAATTCTGCAGGTAACTAATTGTACTTCTCAGAAGCACCACAAAGGAAAGCACAGAGTGCCAGGAGAGTAGATCACAGGAGGGCATAACCGGGTCTGGGGGTGCAGGGAGAGCATCCTGAATAAGTGGTCTTGAATCCAAAGGAGAAGTGGGCTTTTTGAGGAGACAGGAAGCAGCACCACCTGAACGCAAGCAGTCAAAGAGAGGAAAACCACTTGTGCAAATGAGCCTTCAGGCAGGAAGGAATTTGGCACACTAGAAGAGTTGGGGGAAAGGGAGTCTGGAGCATGGTACACAAGATAGTGAAATAAATGCTGAAGAGACAGGCCAGGGTCAGAAGGTACAGGTTTTCAGAGATCACATTTAAAATATGGAGTTTTATTCAAAGTGCAATGGACGCCTCCAAGGGCTTAACCTGGAAGCAAATAATCAGAATCAAGGTTTGGAAAGTCATTGTGGGCGTGAGACCATACTCAGAGCTCCCAGAGTCGCAGACATATTTTCAATTCCATGAGGATCTGAGTAATTTTTTTTTTTTAAATTTACCAGGACAATGAAATACCTGTTCTCCAAGAAAAACTTAAAACTGACATGTTCCTAGAGTCGAAGTCTTAGGGTACTCTGCATCTAACTCTATTCCTTGGGAATTCCTTTCCTTTAGATGCAGTGTGTGCATTAATCAGGTTTGGGAAATACTGCTCCAGGAGTTAGACAGAAAGGGGCCAAGAGGAGGGGGCAAGTGGCTAAAAGAAAAATGTGGAAGTAAAGAAATTATGGTAATTTAAACCACAGTAATAGCTGTGAAGGCAGAGGAGCAGACTGGTTCCAGAAGGTAGAAGGTTTGACTCTGGAGACTGATTAGCTCAGTGGCTGGGGGAGGGAGTCACCTATCAGGGTTGACCATCAGATTTCGGGTCGGTACAAATGAGTTAATGGTTATTGAGACAATAAGAGTTAGGAATTATGTACTGCCTGTTTTGTACTAGGTGCTATTCCAGTGCCCTTATGGTAATTTATAAAATTCTCACAAAACCTTTGGAACAAAGAACTATTATTATCTACCTTACATTGATGAGGAAACTGAGACTCACAGAGGTTAAAGACGTACGTAAGGCTGTTTCTGCATCTCTAGCCAGGACCACAGTCAGTGAACCAGCCTTCTCGGGTCACAACAGGGGAAATGCCAGGCCAGGAAGAAGAATTCGAGTTAGCTGATCCTGCACTTGAGCTTGTGGGTATACAAGGCTCTCTCTGTTGGTGTGCCTTCTTCATACAGCCCTCCTCGGCAGCTCCACTGGGGTTTCACGACTCCCTACCTGGAACCTGAAGTTCCCACAGAACTTTCATCCATGGATGGCTGTATCACATGTTTTTTCTGGGGAGGGAGAGGCAGTGTGAGCAAGGGACCTCCTATTACACCATCTTGCTGACCCAGAGCGAATAGTTTAAAACTAACCTGGTAGTATTTGCTAAAAGTTCTTGGAAGAACTGAGAGCCATTTTTCACATGTAGCATGTGGTATCTTGCCTGGCACAGCCAAAATCCATGTTTATCATGTATCTTTGTGGTTATCCTTCTGGCTTGCAAATTCTCAGGGCATCTATCTTGGGAGAAAATCATTGGTAGAAAACCACTCTGCCTCCTGTGTGCCAGGCTCCCCTATACTGTCTGCTCCGATTTTAGGCTTAGAACTTCTGCTTTCACATTTATGTGTTGTAAGCCCTTGCCACATCAAATCTAATGTCCAGGACACATAAAAAATTAACAACAGTGGAATGGAAAAGAGGGAAATATTACTGAAAATAGTCATGCACCTAATTTATTCTCATTGGGATGAAGGCAAGCAACACATGTGGACCTTGAAGGTTTGGAATAGGAAACAAATTATTTCCTCATTCGCCCTGACTGTACCTTTCCAGTTTTTTTCCTGGTTTGTCATATTACTTGGAAAAATACCCTTGACCACACCTACCTGAATTGCTCAATATTTGCTTGAGTAAAAGAGGCTGCAAGCTGAAGTAGGAGCTCTCATTATCTTCTGTCCACCACCCAATAAATAAATAGCCAGCCTAGTCCTCCCTCACCTTCCCAATACACTGTTGGAGAGATGAAATAGTCACACCAGCTGCCCCTAGTGGGGCTCCTATTGTTTTCTCTTATTCCAAGCCAACTATGTACCATCTGTGGTGAGTACCCTTTGATCTAATATTACTCTAGGGTGACAGACTCCTGACAGGTACTGATAGGAAACTTTGTAGAGAGTTACCTGAGCAAAGACCCTATTTCAGTTCTATATGTGGATGGACCCTATGAGTAACATAAAGGGTGGCCAGAGAGGGTAAGGAAAATTCTACAATGTATATTATTATAAACAGGATTATGGATTCAATGTTAACTTGCCTAACTCTACTTTCTATGCTCAGGTCCTCTCTACTACAGTGACACTACCAGGTAACTGCCTATTTTTGTTCATTTTCAATGGTCAAAAATTCATGACCCCAGAAAATTCTCAAGATCATAGAAAGTTATCTTTCAATTTTGAGATACAATTTATATTCCAAAGTTCAACCCATGGGTTTTGGGTTAACCATTTGTGACAACACAGAAACAAAAACAATATTAATAATCCCTTTCAAATGATGAAGACTGTTCTCTGGTCATCATTGAGTTTAGCTGTCCCAAGCTACACATCCCCCTCCCTTCAGCTTTTCCTACAGGGTGTGGGTACAAGCCCCATTAAGTCTTCTTTGAGTGTAGGTTCCAGCAATTACATGGTTCTATTAAAAAGTAGTAGTAGAAGAAAGAAAAATTGGGTTCAGTCTGATCCCCTAGTAGCTGAATGATCTAATGTTCTTGACTAACTTCATTCATAAACAGAGGATAATCAGAGAAGGGTGTTGAAGCAGATTTCTTGAAGTCTAATGTAGCTTTCAGATGTATGATTTCTGCATGTAAGTCTTTACCTTGGAATTGAGCTTCAAATCACCCCAAAGATGACTGTATGGTCCCATCTGTGGCTTCATCTTCCTGGTGCTCTATAGCCCACAAGAAGAGATCAACACCACAACAGAAAGACTTGTGTTCAGATCAGCTAAAGCACAGACTAGACCAACTCTAATGTTATTTCCCAGCGCGTCATTTCTTTGTCATGTCCTGTAAAAAGGGATTCTCTCTAGAGGCTTTGAAATTCAATTCATTATACAAAATCATTAACTTTGCCTTTAGTGGTCAAGGAAGCTTATTTGACTTGTCGACCAGGAACTAAAAAGTCTGTTTCTGAGCCAGAAGATCTGCTGAACTGGATGCTTCCACAAAATGTCAGAGGTGACCCAACAATTGTCCAATTGTACTTGTGGCAAAGCATGACCTTTCTACAATAACTCAATTCAGATCTTCCTGATCTCTATTTTAAAATGAGGAAAGGTGGGCAAGGCAAGTCACATACCCTGGATTCTCTAAGTATAGGGACAGAAGGTCCAACTAAGCTAAAAGTAATAGTTTGTACAGTATTTTACAATTTACTAAGTGACTTTCTATCCAATATCTATGAAGTAGGTGTTAATATACACTGTTTTAAAATGTGGAAAGAGAGAAGTTATGTAACTTACCCACAGTCATAAATTGAGGAGCACAGAATCCAGCCAAGGTCTGGCTGGCCCAGGGTTCATGTTCTTCTCATTATCCCTCTAATCCATGATAATCTGGAGATGGGTAGGATTTTCTTGGAATTATAAACAAAGCATATACAGAAATATTCTGAGTGGTAACTAACTCTTCTTATTCTCCCCCAGTTTTTGAGGGACTCTGGATTCTCTTATTCTTTCCACCATATAATGTGATTCCCACCACCCTTCCCCCTGGGATTTGGGCAGGTCGTTGGCTAAGACTGGAGAGTTTCCCAAAGCATGCATACTGCTAAATAATTATCTTGATGCTTGGTCAGTTGGTTGTCAGATAATTCCATTTTGGGGCCGATTTCCAATATAACATAAAATGTTTGCCTTCTCTCCCTCAGTATTAACCAAATTGAGTTAGCAGAAGATGGAAAAGAAAAGAACAGAATCCAGAAATTAGAAAGGGCTATAGACTGGGAGTCAGAAGATATGTATTCCAGTCTCCATTGGGCCTCTGATTACCGAATTTTCTTTAAGGACTCCCTCTGTAGGCCTCATATTCAAAATTAGGAAATGATATTAGGTCTCCAAGGCAGAATTGGTCAGTACACAGTGGCAAGGAGGAGCCAGGGGTTAACATATTGCAATACCTCCCTGCTGGTCGGTAAAGGAGTAGCAGAAGCTCCAGCAACTCAGCCAGTGGCCACTGGGTTTGTCTGTGTCTGTGCCATATCTGTTACTGAGTATTTTCACATTACACCTGTTTCTAGCCTTAATATTTTCTGTGTATATCTTATTTTCTCCCTCCCCTGTCACAGAGGTAAGCCAAGACAACTACTCCTATCTAACCATATTGCCTCTATTAAATACAATGATCAGTTCACAATATACCAGAGGAATCCAAGCTGCCCACGTCCTGTTGTCCCTCAGACTCGTTGGGATCCAGGACCAAAGCTTAGAACAACAGCTGATCCAAGAAGTCAAAGAAAATGAGGGAAAGAAGGGTGAGTACATATATTCTCTGGAAAGTTTAGGGAAACAGTTGCCTATCTATAGAGTATCCCCAGAGCCCTGAGAATTGTGTCTAAAGTGTCCCTTCTACATCTATCCCAGCTGCGTAGAACTTGAGGTTGCCAAAACGTGCCTCAAAATACCAATCTCCTGCCAGTTACTCTAGAGCCACTTACTTCTTTGGGTCCTAAAAACCATTTTCCTTCAAGAGGTCACAGGGAAAAGCAAAAGGAAGTTATAGAGTCTCACCCATTGCTATTGCTCTATAAGATAGCTGAGTTCACAGCCAGACAGGGAGGTGGACCACAACTAAGAAAGCTGACACCAGGGAGGCAACCAGAGAGCAACAGAGATGTGGCCTGGGTTTGAGTCCAGGCTCCACTTTTTGCCCTTCATGTCAATGTGGAGCCTCAGCTTTCTGTTTAATATCAGAGGGAAATGAAGCTATGCTTTCCTACCCCTTATTGCAAGAATTATGAGAAGCCTGGGCGTTTTGATACTCTATAAGGCAGAATATAGAAGTCAATTATTACTATCCTGGCAAGATGACACCCACAAAAAGAGAATATCCCAAGATTTCCATTATTTCTCTATTTTTTCTTTATTATTCTTACAAAAATTGCATGATTTCCAAAAGCTCCCATATTTCATGGGAAAAAAACCTAAGATTTAGCTTACATTTTGATCATACAGCTAGAAAAGGCTCTACTTGGAGAAATAAAAACGAGAACAGTAAAATATTAGTATGGAGTGGAACAAAAGGAAGAGGTGAGATGTGAAATAAGTCACAAGGAAGAGAGGGGGCCAAAAATATTTAAAATATATACCTTGTTAAAACTAAATACTTTTCTTTTCAGGGTTAG
Source organism: Sturnira hondurensis (assembly GCF_014824575.4). Classification (NCBI taxonomy): domain Eukaryota; kingdom Metazoa; phylum Chordata; class Mammalia; order Chiroptera; family Phyllostomidae; genus Sturnira; species Sturnira hondurensis. The sequence continues at coordinate 625,050 of NW_028084511.1, read as the reverse complement.
CTTTAACCTCAGAACAGCTTGCCTTGGTTATGCTGGCTTTGGGAGCCTGTCAGAACTCTGATGAAACCACTACATATGTTCACCTAATCAGCCAACTAGAAAAGAAATTTTAAGAAGAAATTACAAATATGGGTGAGAATCAAGTGTTCTTGATTCTCAAGGTTGTCTAGACAACCTTGTCTTCTCCACTGATTCAAAAATGTATGAAGTTTCTTTCCACCCTTCGTTCTCCTCTTCATTTCATACAACCCACTTTATTTTGTAGATCATCTTCCTTTCTTCCCTGTTTTTACACACATTTTGAATTGTCTTTTAAAATATGTTCAACTGAGCATTGACCCTACATCAAGGACTACCTTATATTTGATGGTGCGCATGTGCCCGCGCGCGCGCACACACACACACACACACACACACAACATAATTCTCTAGTCCTCTACAAGCTTGACTTTTAGATAAATAATGAATCACACCATAAATAGCTGAGCAATAAAAGACACAATTTCATTGGTACCAAAGTATACAATACCAGTATGGAAAATAAAGATAGTCAAAATTACTTCATCACTGGAAACAATAGGTTAACCATGATGGCTGCCACTGAGGTGCATTGTTTTCATTTCAACTCCTACTCAATATTCGATAATTCGTTAAGTCCCTCCAATCGCACCCTTCTTTGAGATGGCCTCAACTTCTGCTTATAGCTTTAACATATTACTATTCAAAGTGCAAAAGGCTTGGGGGTGGGAAATCTGTGTCCTAGTCTCAGCTCTGTCACTACCTGAATATCAGGATAGTATTTTAATCTTTTCAGTGCTGGGTCTCCTCAGTGATCAAATGCAAGGACTTGAATTTGGTGGCTCTTTAGAATCTTTACATTTCTCAAGTTTGCTGATTCTATGAGTGATTGTCCTTTCTATTGCTCACCTCTCCTTAAGTGGAAAGAAATGAATAAAGTAAGTAGGAATAGGCCACAAATATATTAGCCAGCACCACTTCCATGAATAAAGTCTTTCTTTTCTCTCTGCCAGTGACACACAATGGCAATCCGCTGACTAGCTACTACCAACTCAGCCTGGACATTCTGGCCTTGTGTCTGTTCAACGGGAACTACTCAATCACTGAAGCTAATAAATACTTCACTCCTGAAAATAAAAACTTTTATTTTGGTGGTCAGTTCTCAGTAGGTGAGTCACTAAACCCAATTCCCTTGACCAAGAGGACACAGCTACGAGCAGGTCTTCCCTTAGAGTTTTTCTACCAGTAAGTACTTAGATTTTTTTTCTATCCCATCTACAGTAGTCTCCTTAAGAAGGAAATTTTCTGTTTGAGATTAATGAAAATCAGGGGGGCAGTCCAGTCTCTTTCTATATTTTTAGCATAGTAGAAAAACCTGGGTTCTATCCCAGCTCTTCTTTGAGTTATAGAATCAATAAACATTAAATTTTGACTTCAATTTTCCCATCTTTAAAATGAGGATAGACCACGAGATCTTCCTATAAGACACTTTAGGGAGTGTAAGTGTTAGAGAAAGGGAATCCAGTGGAATTGATATACCATAACACTTGCCCCTTTTTCCAATTTATTGGAACCCTTTGGATGTGTGAGTTTACTTGAACAACACAACCTCTCAAGGTGACAAGGCCCAATATTTTGATTAAAAAAAGTGTGTATTCACAATGGGGGAGGACCAGAAATTTTCCTCCAGGTCAGCTTACTCATCCAAATAAAAGTCCCTTCTAGGATACTATCATTGGTATTCAGGCCCTATGGATCCAGATATACAAGCTCAAAGAAAATCATTCAGTATCTCTGGATAGTAAGAAGAATGTGAGATTTATCATGCTTTTTTTCCTATGAAAGAGGGAACCAGGTAACAAGCCAGAACAAAAACCTGTTTTCTAATCAGTGTAATGGAAACTTTGGAAAATTACAAAGACATATTTTGTTTGGTGTATCATCCTTTCGTTTTAATTCATTTGCCAACGTGGCAGAAAGATTTCTAAAAATGAAAACAAAACAAAACAAAAACCAAGATCTAAAAGTCAAAGACTGTTCATGTGTATGCACCTACAAATTTATATGTGTTTCTATGACCAAGGTGTGAGTTAGTGAGTACAAGGTACTGGTTACTCAACATGAGGAAGGAATCCTAAAATATATGAGTGACTAGTATTGAAGGGAAACTTCTATATCTTGAAACCCTTCTCTCCCACCATCAACTAGCACGCCCAGCCATCCCAATGTGCCCAGATATGTTCCTCTTTCAGCACTGCAAGTCCCACATACCAGGAAACCCACCAGTGCAGGGCACACTGGCATGGTTGGCCACCCTATCACCAATGTTTGGTTTCCTGAGAGACACTGGTGCAGTGGCTGTCCTGGCCCTGACCTGTATGAAAAGGAGCATAATAAATGGGCAGATCAAAGCAAATGAAATAGATTTAAAGCATATCAATTATTATACGAAGTCACTGGTAAAAAAGATTTTGCATGAGAAAAAAGAAAATGGTCTCGTTGGAAACGTATTTACTATAGGAGAAGCTGTGCAGGTAAGTCAGAGGTTAACACAGGAGACAGAGAAGGGAGTCATGGAGAAAAGCACCATCTCCATCCTTTCTTATTGGCCTCCTAAGATCATATAACCATTCTGTTTCCTATACAAACCTTGATTCTACTCACATCTCCCTCCCTGCCTGAAATGTATTCTTCTTACCTTCACTCTTTACCTTTTCATAGTCAATGCTTTCATGAAGGGTTTTTTTTTTGACAACTTCTTCAAGAAATTCCAGAGTCTACTACAATTACAATCTGTCTTGTTGTATCATATGCAATTTTACACTTTACCATATCCCATTGTTTTGAGTTTTCATCTTACTTCCCAAATTACATTATTGTACAAGTTGCAGTGCAGGAACAGCAGCTGGTATTTAGTGACATTAACTCCTTGATGTACAAAACAACCCAGTGAAGAAAGAGTCACTACCTTCACTTCCTAGGATAAGAATATGAATCATAGAGTATCAGTAACTTGCAACTGGGGATGAAACCTAAAGAGCTGGTTTCGGAGCTCACAGTCAGCACCTACACTGTCTTGTAAATCTCCCTTGAAGTCTCAGACTTTATTCCTGCACTGATTTACTCAACTCAAAGAAGAGATCAGGAAGGCTTACAGAGAAAATTTTTCATGGAGTATTTATGATGAAAAAAGTTTTGTCATGCCAACTTAAGGTGAGAGGACCTTCAAAGAGACAGAGGATGGCAAGAAAAAGACCAAAGGCACCAAGGAACATTATACATTTTAAGGAGATCAAGGTGTTGAGCATGGTCAGCATAGGGTCCTTGGGAAAAATCACAATATGAGGCAGGTGTTGCAGGCAGGAGTCCAATTGTAAGGTTGTTCATGTTGTTGTTGCTATTCATGCCATCTGCCTTGCTAAGTCNTGGTTTCAGAGCTCACAGTCAGCACCTATACTGTTTTGTAAATCTCCCTTGAAGTCTCAGACTTTATTCCTGCACTGATTTACTCAACTCAAAGAAGAGATCAGGAAGGCTTACAGAGAAAATTTTTTATTGACTATTTATGATGAAAAAAGTTTTGTCATGCCAACTTAAGGTGAGAGGACCTTCAAAGAGACAGAGGATGGCAAGAAAAAGACCAAAGGCACCAAGGAACATTATACATTTTAAGGAGATCAAGGTGTTGAGCATGGTCAGCATAGGGTCCTTGGGAAAAATCACAATATGAGGCAGGTGTTGCAGGCAGGAGTCCAATTGTAAGGTTGTTCATGTTGTTGTTGCTATTCATGCCATCTGCCTTGCTAAGTCTGAATTTAATATAAAACAGTGGCTTCTCATTCAGGCTGCATATTTTGAATCACCTGGAGGATCTTTTAGAAAACACTCTTGTTCAACCCCCATGCCATCCAGTTAATAAAGGAACATGTATAAAGAACACATGGACAAAGCTAAAGAAGGTAGGTTCAAGGGTGGGAGGTGGGGATGAGTGGGGCAGGGGTCATGGTGGTAGGGGAAATAGAGACAACTGTACTTAATTGACAATAAAAAATTATAATAATAAAAAATAAATAAAATATTTGCTTACTAAAAAAAGAAATTTAGGGGTGGATCATGGGCCTTGGTGTTGTTTATTTTTACTCTTTTATTGTTATTTAGTTACAGTTGTCCCCATTACCCCCTTCCCTGCCCCAATTTTCTCCCCTGCCCTGTTTAACCCCCACTCCCAAGGACCCATTGTCCTTGTCCATGGGTCCTTTGTACATGTTCCTTGACTTTACTCTCCTGTTATTCCCCTTCCCCCTCCCCTCTGGTCACTGTCAGTTTGCTCTTTATTTCCATGTCTGTGGTCCTATTTTGCTCATTTGTTTGTTTTGTTGATTAGGCTCCACTTATAAGTGAGATCACACATTGTTTGTGCTTCACCGCCTGGCTCATTTCACTTAGCATGATGTTCTCCAGTTCCACCCATGCTGTCAGGAAGGGCAGGAGCTCCTTCTTGCTTTCAGCCACTTGAGCTCCCTTCTGCTTGTTTAAAAGCCCTTCAGGTGATATTAATTCCCAGTAGGATCAAGAGCTTTCTGCCTGCAAGACAGTTTTTAAGAGATGCAGTATGCTCAGTTTTGTCTCTTTTAATATCCCACTAATGCTTGTTGACTTGGTTAACTTGAAGAGCCTTCAAGAAAAGATGGAAAGGGGGAACCTCCCTCCCCTGGGAAACTACAGAACAACACCTTCAAGTCCAACCTGTTTTACTCTTTGTCTTTCTCACTCAAATACCCTCCTGACATTCCCTAACCCATAATTCTACTCTTTCAATCCTGTTTACATCTGCTGGCCAGATAGTTTCTGATCAAGAACCTATGAGACTTCCCCACTGTCAAGCAAATAATGTCAGACACCTCACCCTAAAATTAAAAGCTCTACCAATCTTCCCCCACCCGCCTATCTAAACTGTGCTTGTATAATGTTCCTGATTGTTCCCTATACACCAGTCCTCCCAGAACGGGAGAAAGCCCCTGGGAATTTTGCTAAAATGCAGATACTCTCATCACAGCCAGGCCAGGCCCTGGCCACTGCTACTCTAGCACCTTCCATTACTCAGTTCCCTCTGGGTACAGGGCTCCCCTCCTCACGTTACCTATTGAAATGCCACCATATCATCAGGCCTACCTCGAGTACTACCTTCCCCACCAAGGCTTGCCTTGGCCCCTCTACCTGTTTAAAGCTCTTCCTCTTTAGAAAGACTGTGCCACTAAATGCTCCTCTTAGAGCATTCATCCCAGGGACTCCTTTACAACAGTTTTTTTCTCTTAATGATACTTATTGAGTGCCTCCTGTATGACAGGTATTGTTCCAGAGCTGAGGATACAAGAGTGAATATGGTAGAAAAAGTCTCATTGGTGCTATTATAGTTTGTATTATTAAGCAATTCCCCCCCTACCCACTCAAAATAGTTTATAAGCTTCCTGAAGTCAGGAAATGTCTTTGCTGGATAAGGTACCTCCTTTGTAGTCAATGTCAAATGAATATTACTGAATTAGATGTAAGCTTTTCCCTTTGTTTTAAACAATTCTCTCTCTCTCTCTCTCTCNATTGTTCCAGTGCTGAGGATACAAGAGTGAATATGGTAGAAAAAGTCTCATTGGTGCTATTATAGTTTGTATTATTAAGCAATTCCCCCCCTACCCACTCAAAATAGTTTATAAGCTTCCTGAAGTCAGGAAATGTCTTAGCTGGATAAGGTACCTCCTTTGTACTCAATGTCAAATGAATATTACTGAATTAGATGTAAGCTTTTCCCTTTGTTTTAAACAATTCTCTCTCTCTCTCTCTCTCATTAGGCTCTCTCTGTCTTATCGAACTATTACAACCAAACTGAATGGAATTGTCAACAAACTCTGTATACAGTACTCAAAGAAATTTCTCAGGAATCATTCCGTATGCCAGCTGCTGCAGCCCAGATCTTACCTGCCCTATTTGGAAAGACCGACTTGGGTGTTAACAATGGCTTTTCTTGTTCTTCAGGTATAACACTAAAGAGCAAACTGTTTTTGCCTTTGAGTATAACACCCAAAGCTCATGAGATGTAGGTGTCCTTCTGGGCCAGAAGTAACCAAATAAAGCACCGCAGTTCCCATATAGAACTCAGTCCTTGATATGTCGTCAGAGATTGAGAGCCCCTGAGGATTTGTTCTTAACAGGGTAGTAGATGTCATTTTTGGTTTAAACATTGACAAATAAGGTAGACTTGATAAAATGATGTCTATCTCCAAAGGCATTTTTCTGATTGCTGGATACAGAGAGATGTTCTGAGCATCTTCCCATCCTAAACAAAGCATGCCATATTTGACTTTGCATTATGCACAGTAAATGATCCCTCAGGGAAATAAGACATCAGTGTGGAAGGAATACGGCAGTATTGTAAGATAATGCAGCATAAGTCATTGATTCAAACAACTGGTTTTACAACAAGATAAAGAGACTTACTCCATCACATTTATTCTTGGTTCAGTCACTGACAGGGTTAGAGAACTTGGACAAAATGTTTAACCTCTAAGATTCAATTTCTTAATGTAAGAAATACAAATGATAATAGTATCTAACATAGATTTTTATAAAAACTGAATAAAACAGTTCATGTAAAATGTCCAGTACAGGACCTGACACACTATTCTTTCCATAAGTGTTAAGAAGTAAAAAGGCAAAAAAACAAAGAAGCATTTTTGTATGCTGTAGCAAAAGAAAAAAACCCAGGAGCCTCCACAATAAAAATGAGAGAGGAGGGCAACTGAGTTGTTAAACAGCTGGGAGTTGAGCTGAACACAAGCTTTTGAAGCTGGTGAGCATCTGGTTTGAATTTCTGCCTTCATCGTGTGAGAGAGCTGCCCTCTGATGATGTCACTTGCTCCTGTGGCAAATCCCCTTCTGCATAAAGGGTAGGAGTTCATGAATAGAGGTTGGATAGGTTGCAAACTCTAACATCGCTTTTATTATTCCAAATAATAATTCCTCCCCGCTTTCCTGTCTCTGCCGTGAACGTCTCCATTCATGAGCCTATACCTGTGGAACCTAAAAGCTCATCCTCATGGATCTCAGTCAATTACACTTTGAAAATCAATGAAACATATGTCACCAATGTCAACGTGAAAAAATGGCTCTGTCTTTCTGGATGTGGTGAAGAGAGCTCAGCAAATCAATGAGACTGTATTTCCGTATGTCTGTACATAACTTAAGGTTAAGGGATTTGGTGTAATTTTAAAAGACTCAGTAAAAAATACATCTGCTCGTGAATACCAAGTACATTTAAAACACATCTTAATCAGCACCTTTGCTGACCATCCACATCTCATGTCAGGGGTTTAAAGAAAGAAGGGAGCCTTTCATCTTCTGGCACATAGTAGGCAATAAATTCTTAGTAACTTAATGGACAAGTAAGTCCCAGGGACCTCTCTCCTGTCAGTAAAACTCCTTTAATAACTAGAAATTCTTAAGTCAGACATTGTGTGTCTAGAGCAGCGATTCTTAACTATTTCTGAGTCACTGACCTTTTTTGCGTAAGATGTTCATCCCAGAAAAACGAACACAAACACAAAACATTTAAATCAGAGGTTTCACAAATGCCTGGAAGCCTCTCCATGCTCACCCCCCTTTTCAAGAGATTTCATGGACCCCTAGATAACAGTTCCCTGGTTTTGAGATGTCAAATATTAAAATCAAGATCTTGACTCTTTACCTGAAAACTATGGTTTGTTTGGTTTCTTAAAGTAATTGACAATTGTTTATTGTGTTTAATAACATGATGTAAGATGCTACAGAGAAAATCATATATATGATGACAAAGGCTCCTTTTCAGTATTCCCAGGAAGATTGAGAAACATGACTAAAGAAAGTGAAACATATATTGACCATGTCAAGAAGTGAAGTGAAAGAGATTGGACCATGTCTAATAAGCTGAATTCTATTCAAGTTTCCCCTGGTGACTGAGTGACCTTGGGCACCTGAGGAAAATGGGAAGAAAGGTTTACTGTTGCAACCACAAGCAATGAGATCAAGTAGACACCTTGCAGGAGAATGAGCTCTCACAGACCCAGATGCAAGAGAGGAACCAAGTGGACATATGGACCTCATACAGATAGTGGATTGGAGAAGAAAATGTTGCTCTGCTCAGAGGGGAAAATGTGAGGTTCATACATAAAAAGTCAATCCATAGAGTTTGAGAAAAAATATCATGCCCTCCTCCAGCTGTCTCTTATCTCCCATGGGTCCCACTTGTTCTTTTTTCCACATTTATTTTCCTTATTCTACCCAGTAAAAATCACATTGATATTCATATCCTCAGAAGAAACCTGCAAATAAAATCACCTCTGACTTTCATCTCAGCAGAATGCACATTTTTCGAAAAGGTTAAATCCTACTTAAGCAGCATCAGCTGGGTTATACTTTTTACTGAGGATCTGAGCTACTTGCACGTACAGTCAGGAACTGGAAGTACCTTCAAGATGCCCAAGAACAGAAGGTGCTTCAGATAAAGTATCAAGTTACCCATTGAAGCAACCACCAAAAGGAAAATGCCTGGAGGAGAAATTAGTTAAATTATTTTAGCCCTGGCTGGTGTGGCTCAGTGGATTGAGTGCTGGCCTTCAAAACCAAGGGCCACTGGTTTGATTCCCAGTCAAGGCCCATGTCTGGGTTTTGGGCCAGGTCCCCATTTGGAGGCATGTGAGAGGCAACCACACATTGATGTTTCTCTCCCTCTCTTGCTACCTCCCTTTCCTTCTCCCTAAAAATAAATAAAATATTTTTAAAATTATTTTAGCAATGTTTCCCTCATTTCTCCAGTGTTTTCTTCACAACAGTTCTTGCTTCCTCCCCTCCACCAGCAACTGTGCAGCATAGTTGGGGTTTGAGCCCTCTTCCCACGCACTTGCTTTCTGGTACTCATCATCTGCCCTCAGGTTCAGCTCTTCCCGGGCCTCTAGTAAGTGGGTGAGACAGGTGTCCTCACAACTAGACAGCAATGCATTTGTCCTCTTGGATCTGTGTCACATCTTAACAACTAAATTGGGGACAGGGGAAAGACATGTTCTCCCTTCCGGGCCTCCATGGTACTATGATTACATTGGGCCCACTCAGATAATCCAAGATAATCTTCCTATCCTGAAGTCGGTTCATTTGCAAATTCAATTCCATGGGCAACCTTATGCCCTTTACCTGTAACCTGACACATTCTCCAGTTCTAGGGATTAGGACGTGGACATTACGAAGGCTGTTATTCTGCCTACTGTTCTTTCACATGGTGTGCAAGGCCCTCCATCCACCAAGCAAACCCAAACTGTCTCTCTTGTCTCATCCTCCACTCTATGCCATGTATCAGTTATACATTGCTGCATAACAAGTTACCCTAAACCTTAATGGTTTAAGACATCAACATTTATTATCTCACAGTTTCTGTTGGGTCAGAAATCCAAGAGATGGCTTAACCAGGCCCTCTGGTTCAGGGTCTCTCCTGAAGCTACCGTCAAGATGTCGGCTGGTGCTGCCTCCATCTCCAAGTTCAACTGGGGGAGGTTCTGCTTTCAAGCTCATTCACATGGTCACTGGCAGGAGTCCTCCCTCCCTGGCTGCCGGCTGGAGGCCTCTCAGTGTTTGACACATGTGCTTCTCCAGAAGGCAGCTCCCAACATGGCAGCCAGCTTTAACAAAGCAAATAGACAAGAAGAGATGGAGAGAGACTGCAAATGACAGGGAAGTTTGTGTTTAGTGACCTCATCCCATCGCTCTTGCTATATTATATTCATTAGAAGTGAGGCCAGTCCACACTCTGGAGAAGATTATGCCAGGGCATGTACTAGGAGGTGGGAACATGGGGCCCTGTTAGAAGCCTTCTTGCTCACCCCAACATGTAGCCTACGGTCTCCCCTTCCAACACCACTAACATTCCCTGAGAAAGAAAAATAGGCTTTCCAACCCATGTCTTACATCTGTTGATCAGTTCACTCGTTCAGAAACTGACCAAGTGGTACCTACTGTGAGCTAGGTAGTATCTCAAGTGCCAGGGACAAAGCTCTGAGGAGCGAACATTCTAGTGGGAAGGAGACAGACAATAAATAAACTGCACGTACACTCAGTGTGACAGAGGGTGAGAAGGGCTACAGATAAGGCATTAGTGGAGCACAGTGGGGGTGAGCCTGTCTTATATACAATGGTCTGGGAAGAGCTCTCTAAAAGCCAACCTTTGCACAGAGACATGGAAGGAGTGAGGGACCCACTGTGAGAATATTTGGAGGAAGAGTGTCCTGGGAAGAGTGGACAGCAAGGGCAAAGGTGACTGAACAAGAAGTCCTCACAACCTCAGCAATGTACATGTATACAAAGGAATACTGCTCAGCCACAAGAAGAGATGAAATACTGCCATTTGCAACAACACAGATGGATATTGAGAATGTCATGCTAAGAGAAATAAGTCAGACAGAAAAAGTCGAGAACCATAGGATTTCACGCATATATCAAATATAAAGCGGAATGTAACAAATGAACAAACAAGAAAAACAAACAAACAAAAATGCACAGACAACAGTATGGGGGTTACCAGAGGGGAAGGGGTTGTGGGGGATGGCAGTAAAGGGCAAAGGGGGTCAAATATATGGTGATGAAGGTGATTTGATTTGGGGTGATGAGTACACAACGCGATATATGAATGATGTATCATAGAATTGTACACTTGAAACCTATATAATCTTATAAACCAACGTCACCCCAACTCATTTAATTTTTTTAAGTTCTATGTGGCTGGAGCATAGTGAGCAGGAGACAACGTGGACGGAGGCGAGGTACAAAAGGAACCAGACGCCAGACAGCACGGGGCCTCGTGGGTCATTGGAAGAACTCTGCTTTTATTCTAAGGTGGGAGCCACTGGAGGAAGTCCCCCTAAAGGGAGCTGCTTAAAACCCAGTGGTTAGAAAACATTAGCCCCCTCCTCATAGTCTTAAGACACTATTTCCAGTTCTCTGTTATTCACACACACACACACACACACACACACACAGGTGGTGGGCATAAGTAGGTTTACAGCTGTTCATACAGAAAAAGACATGCAGGTTGTGATTATTACAATAGCTCCATTAACTCAAATGTCACAGTGGTGCAGTGCTCTTAGGTACGGTCACCTGAGTGCTCAAATTGCCGGACTTCATTATTTATATATCGTGGTCTACTTGCTGTCCCCAAGCACACTTTGGCAGAGTTTTTTACCCACTTTTGCCCATGCCTGTATATACTTCACAGTTAATACAGCTCACTGATCCCATATTTTCTGATTACTTACTTTAAAAGATAACATCTGAAGCCCCAGTATTTGAAACTAATTTCCAGATAAGGAAAGAGATGTCAAACAAAATTTCTGGGGAACTGGTCCATTGCTCTGCCTAAAGTCAAACAACTTCAAAGAGCCTAGGCTGGAACCCAGGTCATGTCAACTCCACTGATTACATAAAGCCAGACCTCACCTGGAAGATCCTCACCTGAGAGCCTGAAAGGACACGTGGAAAAGCACATACCTCAAACCATAGAGTGAGGTGGGGCCTTAGGTGTCGCCCAAACCTCAAGGAAGTGGTTGCTGGTAGAGAGTTATCTGACAGGGTAGAAAGCAGCCTGGGAGGAAGTCTTGTCTATACTCAGTGTAAAGACCCAGGGTCCTGGTAAAGGGCACTTTGTCATCACGGCCTTCACTGCATGTGCAGCCCAAGTTTCTCATATGACTGTGCTACCTAGAAGTCACCTTCAGATACCCCGGTGGGTCTGTATAGTCAGTAGACTTAGATAAGCAAGTGGAAATGAGTTCTATTAGGGAGAGAGAGGTCAGCTGAGGTGGTTAGGAGTGGCTGGGCTGGGCGTGGAGGGCAGACTGTTCCATAAAGAGAAGTGTATATAAGAGAAAGTAGAGAAACACCCCTAGTCAATAATACCAGGATTTTTGAACGGGAGACACGGACAGGACAGGACAGAGAGGGATGGCCTGGTTTTCCCTTTGCCTCCTGAACCTTCTCTGGGCTATGGCTGCGACCAGCACCCAGACCCAAAGCTCATGCTGTGAGTATGCAGTGTTTCCCAAGGACCTCGGGGATAGGCAGGAACCTCAGACGCTGAGGTCTGCTGATGGGAAGGTGGTGGAAAACGGCAATCACTAGGGGTTCCAAAGAGGGTGAGTCAGGGTGCGTGCGGTTCCTTTTCCCCGCGTAACTTCTCGAAGAGGTGAGTCTGTGCATGTTCAGTTAAGAGAGACTGAAGTAGTGTTGCAGGAGGGATGGTGCAAAGACAAAGATGCTCAGGGACTGACCTGACCAGGTGCCACCACCAGTGGGGACCTCGGGTCCTCACTGAGTCATATGCCAAATCTTTAATTAATTCATCACATAAGGAGGAAAAAATGCGAGGAAAACTGATTTCTGGAAATGTGTTACAACGAATACGAACTGTCCAGGAGCCATATCGCTTGAAGCTGTCAAATGAGAAATGAGTTTCTGAAAGATAAAAATTATTTGAGAAGATGTAGGGACTAATTGGCCTCAAAAGAAAACCTTGATGTTTTTTCCATGTTTCTTTAGGAATCAGCCCAAAAGGGGAACCCTGAAGAATTAAAATGCTAATCCTGTCTTCCCCTAAAAACATAGCAAATGAGTTTCTGCAAAGAGAGGAGGATGGTGAGGGGTTTTGTAAATGGCTCATCCACTGAGCCACGAAAAGACTCATGGACAAAACCAAAGGGGGACGGAATCAGGGGAGTGAGGTGGGGATGGCTGGGGTGGCGTGAAGTTGTAGGAGGTAAATGCAGGCAACTGTACTTGAACAACAATAAAACTATTATAAATAAATAAATAAAAATACAGACTACAGGTTTTTGGCATTTCAGACACCCAACTAAAATGAGATAAAATTATTTTTGTATTGTCTCCCACACCTGTAGTTTTCTGATTGAAAAAAATATATATGGCTTGTCTCTTCTCAGCTGTTCCCCCGGCACAGCAGCCCTTGGTTGACGGCATACAGGTGTTAATGGAGAACTCCGTGACCGACTCAGCCTTCCCCAACCCCAGCATCCTGATTGCCATGAACCTGGTCGGAGCCTACAACTTGGAGGCCCAGAAGCTCCTGACTTACAAGCTCATGGCCAGTGACACAGCCGGTGAGACGTCAGAGCCTCCCCATCCACATGCTCCCTGAGTCTTGCTCCCCGAACCATTCACAACCCCAGATCCCAATTCTTGCCCCTGATTATATCCGAATCTTCCCAACACCTTTCCGGAAACATCTGGAAAACACCTAGAAAGGAATATGTGTGACATTAGGACATTCAGAGAGGAGGGCAGTAGCACAGAAAGAACTCTAGACGAGATGTAAAAACAGCAGGCTTCCAGCTCTGGCTCTGCCACTTATCAACTCTGTGACCTTGACCAGGTCTTGTGAGCCTGCTCAACCTCATTTTCCCCTCGTTTGCAAAATGCGGGTGAGTCCAATAATAATCGCACTGATAGTAATAATAACAAGGATAATGATAATCAAGTTTCTGTTCTGCTACTTCACAGGAGTGGCCTTGACACTCAAGTTAGAAAATAAAGTTAAAATTAGTTTGCAACTAATATGAATTCTCACACCTGAATTTGTATAGAAGTTCTTGTTGTTTTTCTAAACAAACAGCAGGCTTCTCCCTTCTTGGTGGTGTTGTCAAGTCACACAGAGGCCACTAGATTCAATGTTCCTTAAGTATTTTTCCATACTTCTTCCCTTAAGAATTAAGACAAAACTAATCATGTTATTTTTTTTTAAATCAAAATGATCTGGAAAAAAGCAGAGAATTCAGCCCTGGCCCCCGGCGCTTTCTCTTGGCCAAAAACACCTTTCAGTCTTTTGTTCTCTGCCCTACAGATCTGACCATCGGCCAGCTTGCACTCAACATCATAGCCCTCAGCTCCTCCTGCCGAGACCCTGGGAATAAAGTATCAGTTCTGCAGAGACAGATGGAGAACTGGGCACCTTCACGTAAGACCTCACCAGAAGGGAGGGTAGAGTGCAGCAAATGGTCCTTCCTGAGAACTTTACACCTAGAAAGAAAAGGGCGGGAGGGTGCAAAGTTAGGAAAGAGACGATGTGCCTCCACTCAGGTTCCCTCTGCTAATTCCACGGGGGTGTTACCTACTCCTGATCCACAGGAACTAGAAAAGGCCGCTAGCCCCAGGCCACAGACTCTCCAAGCCATTAGCACAGTGAGGACACGTGCCTGAAGGATGTGCCTGAAGACAGCACCTTTTCATTGCAGTCTCATCCCTTTAATTCCATTCTCAGAATATTATTCTGAGAAATACTGACGGGCCCTGACCAGTGTGGCTCAGTGGGTTGGACATTGTCCCACAAAGCAAAAAGCTGCTGGTTTCATTCCCAGTCAGGGCACGTGCCTGGGTTAAGGGTTTGAGATGTTTCTTTCCCTCTCTTTCTCCCTCCCTTCCCCTCTTTTAAAAAAATAAGTAAATAAAGGGTCATCAAGGAACCTGTATAAAAAACCCACAACAAAGACAACAGGGTGGAGGGAGGACTGAATGTGGGAGGTGGGGGTGGGTTGGGCAGGGGAGAGTAATGGGGGGAGAGGATGGGGACAACTGTAATTGAACAACAATAAAAAATAAAAACAAGTAAATAAATTTTTTTTAAAAGAAAGAAAAGAAAAGAAATATTGACAGAATTTTCACCAATATGGTGTCTTTCTTTTCGGACAGGTTTTCTAGCAATGTCTATCTAAAAGGTTTGTCTCACTGTGGTGGATATTCTTCTCATGAAGGCCCTCTATCCCCTCCCAAGGCCCCAGTGCTGAAGCTTCCAGCTTCTATGGACCCAGTCTGGCGATCTTGGCACTGTGCCAGAAGAACCCAGAGACGACCTTACCAATAGCAGCCCGCTTCGCCAAGACCCTGCTGGCCAATTCCTCTCCCTTCAATGTGGGTGAGTCACTGGCCACTGGCACACTGTCCAGAGCTGGGAATGTCAAGGGCAATAAATGGTGAGGCTAAAGGGAAAAGCAGGAGGGGGAGGAACTGGGGCCCAGGAAATTGTCTGTGGAGGGGTGCTATTGAACAAATATGTGTTGGACATAACAGCTAAGGAGTAAATGAAAGGGATATAGTAAAACATAGAAACCAAAACAATACTTGAAATGTCTGACAGTTACAGAATCCCAGGTACACCGGGAACAATAAACATGGCACCAGCTTTTCAGGAGTTGTTCCCAGGGGAATGGTTGAATCGATGCCTGGACTCAACTCTGCCCTGAACCCTCTCTTTTACCACTGCTAATGCTTCCACCCTCTATTCTTCTCAAAGCTTCTCCTTAGAACACCCAAGTTTGTGCTGTCAGTTAAACAGCGGCTCTCTGGCCCCTAAGCCCACCGTGCACCCCTTTGGGGATGCAGGGGAACCGTCTTGGTCCTTCATTCTGCAAGCACATGGCTGCTTGTGAATGGACACTCCTCCACAGCAGCACGTCCTTCCTGGGCCCACCCTTCTGCATCTCACGATCCCTCTCGGTGTAGAGCCCCTCACATACAGCCACCTTTCCTCCTCTGCCCTCTCTAAGCAAAGGCCTTCCCTCGGCTTTCCACCCCCTTATTCATGCCTCCTCAGCAGCCTCGCTTACTTCAGGCTCCTTCAGGCCAACAAGCAGGTAGATACTCACTCAAGTCCCCTTACTGTGGGTCGAGAACGGACTGGCTTCCATGTCCCATCTGGAGCACCTCTGCCAGCACAGGGAATTGGGACATTTTTTACAGCACTGGTTTGAACAGTTCTGTCACCTTTAATGAGGTCACGCAACTTGAAGGTGGAGATGGGGACAGGGAGGAAAGACCAATGCAAGGAGAGATGCCACCTGGCAAGGTTTTTATTTGTCCTGGTTTTGTCATGCCGGAGCTCGTTCACTCGGCCCACACACATTCTCCCACAAAAACAGTGGAAAAGCCCCTGTCCCGGCTACTATGGGGGTGCAGAGCTCCCACTCTGCAGGAGTTCACGGAGCACAGTAACAACAAGGCAGCAGAGGGCCAAGATCGCGGAACAGGTAAAGACAGCCAATGCCACAGAGGTCCGGGAAGGAGACTGCCCGTTGTGCTGAGGTGACCAGGGAAGGCTTCACAGAGAGCAGGTGATGGCTAGGTCTTCAAGAACCAGTGACATTTTTTGAAAGGTAAACACTGGGATAAGAGAAACGGGATCGAATACACTGCCAGTCTATGTGAATTAAAAGCGTGAGCTGTGGCGTCATACAGATCTGGGGTCAGGGCCTGGGCAGTTACTCAACCAGAGACTCCATGGTCTCGTCCCTCCAACGAAGATAATTATAGGTCCTATTTCACAGATCGTCCTGAAGAGTCAAGGAGATAGGCGCCTGGAACACAATAAGCACACAGTAAATGTTCACTGGCCATATTGTTGTGATGTGGCTGTCTTATCCCCCTATGATTCACAGACACGGGAGCGATGGTGACCTTGGCTCTGACCTGCATGTACAACAAGATCCCTGTAGGGTCAGAGGAAGGTTACAGAACCCTGTTTGGTCAGGTGCTAAAGAATACTGTGGAGAATATCAGCCTGAAGATCAAAGACAATGGCATCATTGGGAACATCTACAGTACTGGCCTTGCCATGCAGGTAAACACATCACTGATGCTCTTCGCTGGGTCCATGCCGGTGAGACCCAGTTGTGGAGTCAAGAGACCAGGCTTCCTCTCATGTCTGTAGGGAAGACCAGGTAGTGTGACTTTAGACAGATTCCTTGCGGTGCCTGTGCCTCAGTTTCTCTACTGGTAAGATGCAGGTAAGGGTTAATTCCTCCCTAGTTCATAGGTAAACTGAAAACAAATCTACATGAACTATTTTCCCTTCCTTAGGAAAAAAAGAAACTAACGAATCCAAGAAATGTATGGCTTTGTTATTAATAATGATCAGTTTGTTCATAAAAATTATAGACTAATGAAAATTTGGTGTGTGAAAAATATACAACATATATAAAAGATATTAATATAGGTCCTCAAAAATATTGAATTATTCTAATTCTACTTTGCCAGTTGGTATTCTTTTTATAAACCCTCACCTCAAGCCAAAATAAAAGGGGGTCTTGTATTTAAAATGATTCATTTAAATGATCTGACGCTGACCGAACACCCTATCTTGGTCAAGCTCTATTTCGATCTTGATCCCATTTTCACCTCACAAAGGTGCCCCAGCACAAGGCAGGGCCAGGTGTGTCTGGTAACAAGCCCACACTATGCTTCCCTAGTACAGATGTCCAGGCTTCGATTAGATAAGATGCTGCTTGATTAGGGTTGATTAGGGCAGCATCTTCCCACGCAAAACCCCCCACGGATCGTGGAGAGAGATAACCAACTGGAATCAGAAACTAAATGGTCATCAGTGGCCCGATCCTCTATCCCAAACGAAGAAGTTTGTGCTTCAAAGTCTCAAAATGCTCTCCGGGGTTAATAGAGAAACAACATCATGACCTTCCCAACTCAGAAAGCCCAGGAAACAGAGTCGCGGAGCTACCAGGCCAGCCCTAAACCTACTACAGCTCTGGACTACTCTTAGAAACCCTTTGGGAAGGGCGGTGGACAGAGACTGGTATCGACAGTCCACACGTTAAAAATTATGCAAAAGGCATAAACAGGCTAAAAACTGGTTCATGCTAAACATAAGAGTAAATACAAAGTCCTCACTCCAAGGTACCATGAATAGGAGCAATGAAGGAGAAGTCGGCTTCTGTGTCATGTCATGGTCAACAGAGTTTGCTATGGAACAAAATGCTGAGGGTTCCCGTGGCTGAATCACACAGGACGGGCCCCAGGGCCCAGGCCGAGACAGCTTTGTGGAGGCACAGGGGCCGTGGGAGAGGGGCAGGAAATGCGGCTCAGTTACGAGGCACTTCAAATACCCTTGCTTCACCCAGCTTTGCTTTGCCTCGTTTGGTTTGTGAATTCTGTTTAGATTTTATCACCTGCAGGGTACACTCTCTCTGATAAGCTGTTGCCAGGAAGAAAAGCTTTTCCTATCAAAAGGCAGGATATGCAGATAACAGGCCACGTGGATTTCCCATCAGTGCTGATAAAAAGCCTCCCCCTGACTCCCTTATGGCCCATTTTCAGAGTCTACCCAGGCAGCCCAAAGTCTGAAACCACACAGTGTGTGCTATATGACCTTTTTCTGCTCCAGAGTGTCCGGTATAGAATACCAAAGGGCTCCGGAGCTACGACAACTTAGGTTCAAATCACAGATCTGGCACCATCTTATGCAAATATGGAATTTACCCGAATTTCGTGTTCCCTCGCTACTATAACAAGCTTGGAAAGGTATTTAAAAAGTCACAGGCACAATGTGGCATTCAATAGTTGCTGGAGGTCTCTCCCAGCAGAAGGGTGGTGACATTAAGCTTCCCCGTGAGCCTTCGCTGACCCCCTTCTAGGAGGTCAGTGGCCTTCAAGTGACCTAAGCTGCCCACACTGCGTCCCTGAGGCACTCGAGAGGCATTCCCTCTGTTCCAGAAGTTCTCCCCTTTCTTCCACCAATATTCTCATGCTTTTCAGGTTCCTCTAATAGAAACGTAACTTGAAAAGGGATCTGATGAACTTTCTCACGAAAGTTATTAATGATTTCTCACAGCTTAATATGTTACTCCTCCCTAGAGTGTTGGTGTTGGTAGTGTGTTATCCCACACTTAGCGGGACTTGGGAGGTGGATATGACACGTGAACAAGGTATGACTGCTGAGGGGTACGTACCCGATGCCCCTAAACCAAACTGCCCTATAAAGTGGCCTCTGGCAGGTGCGGTTCGTTATTGCTGAGGTCAACGGCGATAGTTGTGCCTGTCAAAACTGTCTAGTTGTTCACACTACTGCTCACAGAGCCATTTCTGACTCCCCCTCCCTTCTCCCAGTTCCCATCTCAAGCTTCAGGTAAATTAGTCATCAGCAATCTCAGCCCATTAACACACGCTGGTGGCCGTGGTCAGCACAGACCTACAGAGAGGGGGGTGGTAACGACAGCTACACATCATACATTGCAAACTGATGCTGCATATCACCCCGTAAGGGTCCCCCTAAGGTGAGCAGGAGTTACAGTTTCTATTTTGCCCATGAAGCAAAAAACTGAGCAAAGTAGAGTGAATTTCTTGGTGTGTTAACCAAGACTCCGTTTGCAAATTACAAAAACCCAAATAATTTTTGCTTGGGAAAAATGGAGACTTAGCTATTTCATATAAACTGGCGTGTTCAGAGCTGGATTAGGTGATTTCAGGATTCATGAGAATAAAGGGCTCCAATCGTGATGCTCAGGGACAACTCTTTTTCACCTCTCAGCCCTGGTTTTTGTCACTCTTTCCTGCCCCTTGGCTCCTTCAAAGTGGCCAAGGAAGATGGTCACTAGCAGCTCAGTGCCTACTGACACGGTACCTGCTGATAACCCCGGGAGGGGGGAAAATGCTTCTCTCTCCCAATGTCTGGATATCAGGGAAGGACTTTGTCTAGTGCACGTGCCCACCAATCACAGCCACCCAGAGGACGACATTGCATGATTACTCCAGCCCAGGCCAGGAGTCCACCCCTGCAGCCAGGGTGGTGGAGCCTCTGGCTGACAGTCCCAACACAATCACAGAGTGTGAGAGGAGTCCACCAAGGGTGCACAGGACAACACAAAACAAGAGGTCTACTGTGTTTAGATGGCCACGTTGTCCTAGACTGACTCTCCCCTAGGGCTTGCTTTGCCCAGCTCTCGCCCTCATTCTGTCCTAGAACTGTTAGTAAGTCCAGCAGCCCCAATTGCATTCCCTGAATCTAAGTGTGTGCCTACTATGTGACAGACACTGAGCTTAGTGGTGGGGATGCAGCAGTGAGCAAGACAGATGGTGTTCCTCTCTGCAGCTCCAGGTTGGGTCGGGGTGGGTGATCACAGAGAGTAATGATCAAGTGTATCCCTTATAAGGCACATAAAGGCCAACTCTCAGCTATGCTCAACTCCTCTCTCTCCCCCTCTCTCTCCCTTCCTTCATCTCCTCCCTCTTTCCCCTCCCTCACCCTCCTCTCTCTCCCTCTGTCCCAGGCTCTCTCCGTGTCACCCAAGCAACCTAACAAGGAGTGGAATTGCCAGAAGACTATGGATGCAATACTTACTGAGATTCAGCAGGGGAAATTCCACAACCCCATGTCTATCGCCCAAATCCTCCCTTCCCTGGAAGGCAAGACATACCTAGATGTGCCAGACCTGTTTTGCACCCCTGGTAAGAGCTCTTAACATCTGTCTCTCCTCATGTCATAAACTGGCTACTTACATCAGGAATGCTATGTGGATCAATTTTAAGAGGCATACGGGCTTTTTTATGCCCATTACTTTTGTGCAGGTGGAACCACATCGGACTTTCAATCCCCGAGGGCTGTGTGAGAACACACAGCAACGTCCCACCCTACATGCAGAATTTGGCCCTGTGTCTACTTCATCCAGCATGCACTTAGGAAGCACCTACTATACGCAAAGCATTCTGTGAGCTGCTGATAGAAAGGAAATAGCTGTGACCCGAACAATCAAATAACATGTAACTTCATTCATTCGTTTGACAAATATACCAAATATGCAGTATCTTATCATATCTTCTCTTTACAAAGCCAGTTGACAACGTTGTAGACAAACACCACCATATCTAGAAGAATAAAATAACTAGTAAATAGAAACAAAGCCATATACAGTTCAAAAGCAAAGAGGGTATAACCCATCATCCATCATTGACTTTGTCTGGGAGGCTTAGGAGAAGAACATTTCGGCCAGGCCTTAAAGACCTAAATTTGAATCTCTGGGGCTCACGGCCCACCAAAGGGATGGGGCAGAATTCTGGCACACAGCCTTTTTATTGGACATATCTTTGTTTTGCCCAATTACAAATATAATACAGAGATACAATGCCAAAATATGCATTTAGAAAGTGGGAGCCTTGCAGAAAAATGTTATCACTCCATAGATAACTAGTCTTTGGTATAGATTCCTCCAACTCTTCTTTCTACTCAACTGCTACGATAAAATATTGTTCATTTTACATTGTGTGGACATCCTAAGACAAGCAGAGGTTAATAAGCTCCTTTTCTACCTCAGAGCACAATCTAGAGAGACCACAATCAAGTAACCTAATGCCACTCATGCCAGACACAGCCACAAACACTTCCCAGTGATTTCCCAGCCTTAACCACGTGACCACGGAGTCCTTCCAGGATTCCATAATAGTTGCTCAGGTGCTGTGTTGAATACTCTGAAATGCACTACCTTTGCTTTCAGATTCTTAGGGTTAACAAAGAAACCCACAACAACAGAATGGTGAGTATCACATAAAATGCGTGATTTAGGACTCCCAACCCTCCCTTCAAGTTACGGATTCTTTTAATAAAATCAGTGTTCATTGTGAAGCCAGCTGTCAGTGCTTCAGCCTACGGTCAGTTCTCCAGACTGGAAATGAGAGATTCATAGATCACATTGGTTCCTCAGCACAATCCACAAGCTCATTGCCATTTTTTGAAATGTTTTCTGGGATGGGTTGCCAACCACAGGGATTTTGCACCTTTAATATGGACTCCATAATCTTTAACAAATTTGGCCTCCTTGCTCTTCACAGATCATGAGGTGCAACCAACTCGACCCAGCTATCCTAGTCCTGTCCCCACCGCCACATCCAACATCACTGTCACGTACACCATCAATAACCAGCTGAGGGGAGTGGAGCTGCTCTTCAACGTGACCACTGAAGTTAGTGTGAGAGGAGGATCCGTGCTGCTTGTGGTCCTAGAAGAAGCAAAACGCAAAAATCCCATGTTCAAGTGAGTGCTCCAAGTGGCGTTAGCCATTCTCCCCAAGCCTAACCTGAATTCCCATTTTTCCTCCCTCTTTCCTTCATTTCCTTTTTTCCTTCTCATAATTTAACAGATTTTTATTTAATACCTTCTTGAGAGCCTGAGATCTGTCATGAAAAATTAAATCATACAAGTTAATACATGACAGAGTTTTTAAAAACAGGAATTCAAAGGAGTGAGAGTCCATTGTGGATTAGAATCGTCAGGAAGGCTCATGGCTTTGTACAGCATTCGAAGAATAGGTGCTACACAGGAAATGTGAGAGGGTGGTGTCTAGGGAGGGGGAATGGCTAAAACACAGCCTTGGAGACAGGAATAGGCAAGGAATTCAAGACCAATGAGTAGGCCAGCTTGACAAGAGAATTTGAGATTTAATTGAGCCTGGAAGGATAGATTGGGTGATAATGTAAAAAGCTTGAAATATAAGGCTAAGGAGACTGGACTTCACATTGCACAGAAGCACTGCAAGATTTGAATATGAAAAGTCATGTTGTAAAATGTGAAATGCCAGGGGATGCGTGACTGCGGTAATGAAGCTGTAAAGTGATGAGGACTTCATCTCGGACACATGGACTCACAGCAAGGAGGAGTCCGCAGGGCTGCGTGAGCCCTGGATGTGGGGGTCAAGAGAAAGAAGCTCTACTCTTGACAGGAGTGTCAGGAAGAGAAAAGGACTCTTAGAGCAAAAGGCAATTCCTCTGTATATGTTTAATTGTGGATGTTTGAAAGAGAGACATTCATTCGGAAGCTTTTGGAAGTATAGAGGAAGTTCTAGAAAAAGAGGTCAGGACAATCAAAAGAGATGGAACACAAAACCTAGACAGATCTAATTATTCCCATTTTATAGATAGAATCACTTAGGCCCAAAGAGGTTAACAAATATTCCTAAGGTCACATAACATGTAACTACTAGAGCTGAGATCTGAACCCAGAGCTGAGCCACTCCGAAGCTCACGTTCCTTCTACTGCCCTGCTGGGAGAGGGTAGAACACAGAAATACATCACAGAGGAGAAAATGAGACTTTGTGGAATATTGATTGTTTGCAAAAAGAGAAAGCAGTAGAGAAATTTAAAGAAAACTTGGCTATTGAAGGAGTGAAGGGGAAACGTCAGGTCAGGGAAAGGACAAAAGGAGATAATGTCAAAAGAAAGTTGACATGATCCAGATTCTGCAGGACAATGTCAAGGAGAAAAACTGGCAAAGGTCAAGGTTAAGTCATTTATCTGCTGCCCACATCCCACCTCCAAACCTTCCCTAATTTCTGTAGACAAGTCAGGATAAAAATTGTGTTTCAAGAAAACTTAATTTCAAACAACCCTCTGAATGTACTTTCCTTCTGTGAGCTTAGCTTTAATTTTGCCTGATTTTTCTTTTCTGACTGTAAATGTAATTAAAATATATAGAGAGGTTTTTTGAGGAGGGGGAAGCATAAAGAAGGAAACAAAGCCTTTATTGTCCATCCACAATATAATTACTGTTGCTATTTTTTATAATTTTGTAGGTATTTTTCTCTATGCATCTTACAAATAGTTGTGATCCACTATATACAGGGGATAGATTGATATTTCATATAAAATGTGAATCCCACATTTTCACTTAACATTATTGCATAAGCTTCCTCCCCTGTCACTGAAAATTGTTGAAAAATACGATTTTCACAACTGTAAAATATCCAATGTCAGATGTTCATTCATTGCTCACCTAATTATTTGCCCTTTGTTGGACATTTAAACATTTTAGTTTTCTTATTGATAGTTTTGTTTTAAATCCACTCATTTAAATTTCATTTAATTCCAAGTAATTTCATATTTTTCAATCATTTACATTTTCTCTTTTAAGCATGATTTTACCTGATCTTTAAATCATTTCAGTGTCTCTCTCCCTTCATCTTAACCCCTTCTTGCCTGACCTAAAGTGAGGTATTAATCATACACATGGTTTTATTCTTCAGATTCAAGACCACAATGACATCTTGGGGCCCTGTCGTCTCTTCTATCAACAACATCGCTGAAAACGTGAATCACAAGACGTATTGGCAGTTCCTCAGCGGCGTGACACCTTTGAGTGAAGGTGAGAGGATAGAAGAAATGTGGGCATTTCCTCCTTCGAAGGCTACATATTTCTTTTCCTTATTTAATTAATCCACTCATTTAATCAGTAAATAACTGTAAGATTGTATGTGCATATACAGTAATTATATATACAGCAGTTGTATGTATGGACATACACAAACATATTATGAGTACATATATGGTGATTAGATAGAGAGAATGGATAACTACCTAAAGTAGCTTTTTAAAAAAAATCCAGAATCCTAACTCCACTCTGGGAAAATATCTAGTGCACAAAAAAAGTGGATGGACCTACTTAAAATAAGGGCTGAAGAAGGAAAAGGCAAATAATGGGAGAGAGACCAAAAAAAACACCAAAGGACAGAGAAGTGTCATGTGATCGAAGAAGATGGCCGCCTTGGGACTGAACATAAATGCGTACATATAAAGCAAAGGCACCGTGAATGCACGACCAGTAGTTAACAACTACGAGGGACAGAATAACAGCCATTTGTGTAGTGATGTCACATTTTCTTGTTTCACGCATCTGCTCTGTAGGTGTTAGTGACGCTCTTTGACAGAAAGAAAGGAAGCCTTAGAGTCAGGAAGGGGCTTGCAGGAGGCACACGTCCCGTGTGTGAGGGATCAGAGTCGGGCCCAGAGGGAGTGTGCTCTGTACCACAGCTTTGCTCAAAATCCACTCTCCGCCTTCCCTGCCGTTACTGTTCCGTTTTCACATCTCCGGGGCCAGGAGAGTCTGTCTGTGCAGGAGGCGAGCAGGACAAATAAATCCCAGAGTTCAGCAAACCTTTTTCTTTAAAAGTGCTGCACAAAAACTAAAATGTCCTCCACGTGAAGGGGCAGTCGTGTGTAGTTTTGTCTAAGGGTGATGTTCCTTGGTTAATCTGCCAATGTCACCGTGCAGAGAGATGTGAAGCCAAACAAAGCGGCAGCATAGCCGAGGCTGGGCTCTGTAAAGATGCTTCAATACCCAAGATTCCAGTGGGAAGGATGCTTTTCTGACAGTCTGTATCATGTATTTAACAAAACCTGGCTAATCAGAACTTGCGGAATTGCAGCAGAGCCTATGATAAGGACCTTAGAGCCACGTGGGCCTTGATGGAAGCTCTTTCTCTGATTTACTAGCTGCATTTGGCAAGTAGTAAATCTTCTCCGAGCCAGTTTCCATAGCTGTAGAATGCACATAGTAATCACCACTTCGTGCATTATTGTGAGGATCGGCAATAATGTATTTAAAATGAGTAAGTGCAATGTCTTTTGCATAGCATGTGTTCAAAATGCTGATCATTATTAGTATCAGTTCCCCTGCCACCTTCATCTCAAGAATTGCCTAGGGAACTTAGGCAATTGGTCAATTGTTACTCTTCTCAAGTGGTCAATTGTTACTCTTCTCTGAAGGAAGCAATGGTAAACAGAAAGGCCTCGGAGATCCAAAAAGATTTGGCCCTGGGACCCTTATTCTTTCGGATGCCAAAGCCCATCGTCAACATTGTCATCATCTAGTTTTCCTGCCTTGAAAGACAAAAATTCTCAAAAACATCAAAAGTGAACTTCAGTTCCTGCCACAAACGCTCTGAATCTGGCTTAAATAAGCCATTTTCACAATAATCACCATTTATTGAACACTTATGTGTCAGGTGCTATACTAGGCATCTAGTAGTCATTATTTCTAATCCAGGTAAATATTACTTGTGCACTTTTATGAATGAGGCTCACACAATGTAAAGGGTTTGCCAAAAGACATGCTCCACGTGGCCACCCAGAGCCTGGAAACAAGGCCTCCCTAAACCTCAATTCGACGCCCCTTCCACCCCTTCCCCAGGCTGCCCATTTCCCTTTACAGTGATTTTACTTCTCTAATGACAGGCTGATCCTCTGGGAGGAGGGAATGGTTATCTGCACCTTGGTGACCTCCTGTCCCTCTGCGCTTGTTTCCAGGAGTTGCCGACTACATACCTTTCGATCACGAACACATCACAGCCAATTTCACCCAGTACTAAGGACAAGGTGGTTCACATTCTACTGGACATCTCTCCAAAGGACCGCTGAGATTTTTTTCACGTCATTTCGAATCTATGCCAAACGGTGGACATCTACGGTGGTACCATATTCCTGGAAAAATATGGAAACTATGGGTAGAATAAATGATACAAACTTCTCTAGAGTCTGAACATCTGTGACCTATGACAACAAAATGTGGCTTCTCAAAGGCAGTGACCACCAATTTCAGTCCAACCCCAGGTGACGGGAGATGGGACAGCCCAGCTGATGTTTGGGGGCACCAACCTGCACTTGATTAATCAACCAATGCACTCCTTTATTTTTGCAGATGACGTGATATGTTTTAGAAACTCCTATTTTTTGCATCATATAACAAGTACTCTTTTTCTAACCACTTGTGTGAACATATGAACATACACATACACATGAAATGGCCAAAATGACTTCATGAGACCCCCCAGATGGTTCAGCATGAGGCAAACTATATTAATATCATAATTCTCCACTCCCACTTCCAATATTTGTTCTGGGTAAATTCAAGTTTAAATAGATACTTTTATACAATTTATATATGAGTATACATATAATATAAATACAATTTAATATTTAATATTTAACATAAAATTTAATATACTTTAGATAGTAAATGTACATATACATCTATAATCCCACCTCATATAAACACATATAATTTTATACACAAAATATAGATAAATCTATAAACCCACAATATATGTTGGTATATGTATACATGAAAGCTTACCCAAAGCTTGACCTAAAAGGCAGTCATAATTCTAATCTCGGCTAAGAGTCAACATTGGCACAAACTTTATAGAGAAGAATATAAAAATTTGAATCAAAAACACCTAAAATACACTCAACTTTGACCACCCCAAAATCCCAGTTCTGAAAGTTATATAAAAGGGAGAATGATAAGTAGACACAGATATACAAGATCAAAATGATGGGACAATTAAAGTATGAACCTTAGATACACAGTTACTATATATATATATATATATATATATATATATATATATATATATGNTTATACACAAAATATAGATAAATCTATAAACCCACAATATATGTTGGTATATGTATACATGAAAGCTTACCCAAAGCTTGACCTAAAAGGCAGTCATAATTCTAATCTTGGCTAAGAGTCAACATTGGCACAAACTTTATAGAGAAGAATATAAAAATTTGAATCAAAACACCTAAAATACACTCAGCTTTGACCACCAAAAATCCCAGTTCTGAAAAGGGAGAATGATGAGTGGACACAGATATACAAGATCAAAGTGATGGGACAATTAAAGTATGAACCTTAGATACACAGTTACAATATATATATGTCTTAGATATGCAGTGTGTATATATACTGAACTCCAGAGCAGACAGAACTAATGGCCCTGTCACAGGTCTCCTGCCCCCACGCCCCACACCTGCATCTCAGAGCAAAGACCTGCTCTCTGGTACCAGTCTGGCTCCGGGAGAGAGAGGTGTGAACCACACAGGCCCAGGTCCCCATCCTAAACATACCTATTAGGCAAGTCACTATATCCCCCCCCAAAGTCCAGGACTGTTACTGAAATGAAGGAACCCTTAGGGGGTGGTAAATCGTGCTCTCTCATAACATAACATAATATTTATAACATGGAAAAATGTCCCAGAGGAGATATGATGGGATACTTAAAAGTCACTAAAACTCATTTAGAAAATAAACACTTGCTGACGTGAAAAGACATTCATGTGAAGGAAGCAGATGACACAGCATTACGTAATTACACCTACGTCAGAGAGGTACAGTGGTTATCTCTGTGAGATAGAATTATTGTTGACTGACTTTGCTTGCTTCTCTGTTTTCTAAGTTTTCTCCTTCAATACATAATCATGAGCAACTGGAAAATGGGAAAAATTACTTTAAACAAAGACTTTTTTCTTATTTAACAATAAATTAGGCAACAAAAATAACGTGTGTGTGCACACACGCACAAGAGTCATGCCCCCCAGGACAGAAAAAGAGCTTCCCAGACAAGAAAAAACTAAAGGAGTTAGTTCATCACCACCAAACCATGACTATGTGAAATGTTAAAGAAAACTTATTTATGAAAAAGAAGATCAAAACTATGAACAATAAAATGGCAATAAATACATATCTATCAACAACTGAATCTAAAACACAAACTCAGCAAACAAGAATCACGAATACAGAGAGGGTTTTGATGGTTGCCAGATGGGTGGAGAGTGTGGGGGAATCGGTAAAGAGGTGAGGGGATTGAGGAGTACAAATTGGTAGTTACAGAGCAGCTGTGGGGATATAAAGTGTGGTATAGGAAATGGAGTAGCCAAAGAACTTATACGCAGGACTTATGGACATAAACAATGGTGCAGGGGGTATCGCCTGAGGGAGTGAGGGGTACTGGATGGAGGAAGGCAAAGGGGAGAAATTGGGACAACTGTAATAGTATAATCAATAAACTATAATTGAAAAAAAACAGTCCTGCCCGCAACTTTTGCTCTCATGTTAGAAAACTGGAGGAACAACAGCAGTGTGGGAGACAATGAAGAGGGAGACAGTCACAGGTTGGTCTCATGTATGAAAACCTTGTTTTAGCTACGTGCCTAGTAATCCTGTGTGTGTTCGTCTGTATCTGCAGGGGTGGGAGACAGGGAAGTGATAGTGACCTGAGATCGCCTATGACAAGTTGTAATTCCGCTTTGAGTAGTGCCTTAATCAAATGTAGCTATGGTCATTATTGCAGAAGGCATAGTGCTCAAGACCGCATTTCAGTTGTTTCAGTGACTAATAAGAAGCGCTTTTTGTGACCTCTACTGGCCATAGCTGGTAAAGCCTAAACTTTATTTAGGGGTGTGGTCAGTTATGAAAATTTGTGAAGACTTCCGCCAAGAATGGAGGCATAGGTGGAAACACTGTGCCTTCTCCCACAACCAAGTTTGAATAAAACAAAGGTTTGGAGAAACAAAGACACAACCAAAGGACAGAAAATTGAATTATACGGAAGTCCGACTACATCTAACCNTCCCAGATGAATTGCCTTGCACTTCTTACTCCTCAAACCTTTCTAAGGTCAAAACCAGGCAAAATTCTATAGCTGCTCTGTATCGCAAACAAGTATTTGCAAAGAAAACAGGAAAGCAGACATTGTAATCATTGACCTGAAATTTAAAACATTTAGAATTAGCGTCACTGTGTTCTTTTTCTGCACCTACAAAGTCTTTCCTTCTATTCACGCAATCATTCCCCTTCCTTTTCTCATAAATACCCCTTGCCTTCACCTACCAATTTAAGTACGATTTGGGTTTCTTCCTAAAACATTTCTCCGCAGAATTATAATTCTTTTTGGATTTCAAAGGTAATTGCCTCTCGCCTAAACTTTTTTACTTCTGGGTTAACAGAACCAAATTGCTATGTGAATCCAGGTTTTCTCAGCACAGTAATCCGCGGAGAAAACACCGCATCCTGCGACCCTCATCGAGGAAAAGACCCCAGACGCAGACCCCAGAATGTCAAAGGGGACTCCTTCCAGACCAGCAGGAGCCAGCACCGGAACCCACGCCCAGAAGCTCGAGTTTCTTCTGCTTCCGTGGGGACTCTCTGCGGAAGGGACCCGCGCAAATGCAACTTCCGGGCCGACGGATTTCGGTGAGAGCGAATTCCAGCAGGGCCTTGCAGTGCTACAGTCTGGGTCAAGATAACCTCCGTGGTCGCTGTGGGAGCTCGGCGTGGCTGGACACGAGTGACCATGTGGCGTCTGCTGGCTCGCGCCAGCGCGCCCCTCCTGCGAGTGCCTTTATCAGGTCAGACGTCTGCTCGGTCCCACTGGCAGTCCATTTTTTCCACCCCATGCCCTCCCTATCCTTTATCGCTCAAACTCAGAAGTCCTGTGGATTGTTACGGAAGCGCTGGTAGGGGCTGCGCATTGCTGCCGCCCCTCCTGCCCTAAAATCCGTGCAAAAGGGTTCCAGCCGCGGGGGGGGCGGGGGGGGTTGGCGCCCAGAGACCCCGGCTGGGTGGTCTCTTTGGGCGCGTGGGCCTGCGAACCCATTTAGTGGAACCCGCGTCCCACCCCTCAAGACACCTCCATCAGGAGTGCCTTTGGCCCAGAGTGTCTATGACCCTGGCCTTGTCGCCTTCCTCGTTTAATTTAATTCGTCTTTGTACAGATCCTTGGGCAGCTCCGCCCGCCAGTGCTGGCCTGAAGACGCTGCTCCCGGTGCCGACTTTTGAGGGTGAGAGGTGACTTGTCCTTTTCACGTTTGTAAGCGGTTTGTCTGGTGGAACCCAGCGCGGGGTTGGGGTGAAGACGGAGCGTTCTCGTGCTTTCCATCTCCAGTCACTCATTCAATAACTATGTGTTGAGGGCCTTCAGTATGCCGAGAAGTGTTCTAGTTAAAGAACAAAGCGGTCCCCAAAAGGTCCCTGCTTTTATGGAACAAATGCACAATGGGAATGCTCCCCATGTCCACCCTCAGCTAGGGCCAGTGGGCCTCAAATTTAGACTTTAGATGTTCTCTCCAAATGAGGTTACATATATGTAGCCACTTAACAAGATTATGTGACAAGCATTGATTTGTTAAATGTAAATATTGACAGTAAGCTGAGAATTTATAAGTCGAATTTCCCTTTTTAAAAAAAAATATATTGGAAATGGCAAAAATGCAAGGGGCCTGGACCTCTGAGAGCCTTATCTTCTACACATAATTGTTACACTACCACTTCCTGCAGAAGTACACATGGACCTGTAGGCCGGAGAAGGCAGTACTGTTTCTCTCTGGTTTCGTATAGAAACTTGTGGGGTGGGGGCAGTTTCTGTAACTCTGAATAGCCCATTAATAACTTGATATTTCCTTGAAGTCTTCTGTTTTATATTTGACTCCATCGTAGAGCCATACTTTACTATAGAAATGATTTACAGGTTCATTTTTTTTTCCCAAAACGCCAGACATGATAGACGTAGGGTGTCTTGACCTGCACATCAGGCCAGCCACCCTCACCCAGCACTCCGTTGCACGTGGTAGGATGTGTGCAAGCCTGTAACGGAGCACCCCTGCCTGAGGAAAGGGGCACTGGCCTCAGGAGTCCTAGGTCGTAAGTTGCCCAACGAGTTCTCCTTGGAGCAGGAGAACTGAGGTGTTTTCGTGTACAATGTAGTATGCTTTCCACTACCCCCGTTAACATCCAGAGAGGCAGTGTAGGTTTGTTTTTGAAGTGCCCTACTGTCTGGCTTTGCTGTGTTAACTGGATGGCCTAAACCAAATTAGAATAAGTCTCTAGGCTTCTAGTTCCTCTTATGTAAAATAGAGATTAAAAATGCCACCTGCCTCATGTTCTGTTTCTTGATCTGGGAGACAGCTATATGGGTGTGTTTAAGCATTCACTCTGGGGTAATTCCCTGAGCTGCATGGTTTTTTATTTGGCCCTATGATATATGTGTATAAAACCAAACAGTTCAAAACTATTAAAAAGGAAGCCCTAAAAAAAAATCCAAGACTATAAAGTTGTTTTAAAAGATTAAATGAGATAATGCATGTAAAACATTCAGTTCAATTCTAGCAGTGATTTTTTAAAAAATATTGGCTAGTGTTATTCTGTGAGTCTTGTATTTTTCACCATCACTGTCCCAAATGGTCCCTTTAGAGTGTTAGGCACAGAGTAGGCATTTAATAAGTGCATTTGGGTTTGAAAGTTAAAACTTTGCTATCTTCAAAGATTCAAAAACATTTACATTAGCCATTGTCATAGCCAAAGGATCCCAGTATCAGTAACAGCATCCACAGAAAAAAACTAACATAATTTTGGAACTAGTGTTCCATAGTAACTTTCATTTAACACTTTCTCCTGGTTGCTACAAATCTTTCTAGGAAGAAAATGAATCCTTGGAGATGTGCAGTTCACGTATCCTTAATTGTGCTTCTTTCAGATGTTTCCATTCCTGAAAGGCCGAAGCTGAGATTTGTTGAAAGGGTCCCACTTGTGCCGAAAGTCAGAAGAGAACCCAAAAACTTACGTGACATACAGGGACCTTCGACTGAAGCTACTGAGTTCACAGAAGGCAATTTTGCAATCTTGGTGAGTTGAGTTCAGCATCAGGCAACTACAGGGTGGGAGCCAGGGGTCAACATCATCTCATACTTTGAGTCTCTGCCTTCACTGGTTTTATTAAAACCGCCACCTGTTGCTCTTTAAACGGATGTGCAGTAACCAGTAAACATTTGAGTCATGAATCTTTTTTTTAATGTAGAGTAAAAATAATGTAAAAGCAGGGCAAGAAAGAGGCTACCTAATTTACTCCATAATCAGCTATGAGAGCTTTTCAGGCCTCTGGAAACATGAAACTGTGCAGTATTCAGCCTGTGAGACAGCTGTTCCCTTACTCAGCAGCTTCCACGAAGGCCTGAATGTCAGTAGCTACACAGATGGGTGCGGACTGGGCTTTACTCCCCGCCAGGCATCCACAGCCGGCAGGGTCGGCCTCTGCCTGCCTGTCAGAGCCTCTGCCCACAGACCCCAGCCCGTGTGCCTCGCTCTCCTTCAGCTGCACTGGCGTCTCCAACTCGTCTTCGCCAACACCACTCCCGCACCTGCAGCACTTTTCTCTCCTCCTTTGGCTGCTTCTTACTGTTCTGGCCTCAGCTTTGAGTGCCGCCTCCTCAGAGAGGCCCTCCCTGGCTACCCATGACGTGGGTCCACCCTTGTTCTCACTTAGTGCTCAGTCCTGGGCTTTCCATGGTACTTACTAGAACTCTTACTTTCACGAGTACTTGTGAAGCCACGGCTGCTATAAAAGACGTAAGAATAGAGCCTTTAGAAGATATTTAAATCCCCATGTGCTTCTAATGCTTCCATTCACTTTTAGGCACTGGGCGGTGGTTACCTCCACTGGGGCCATTTCGAAATGATGCGCCTGACAATCAACCGCTCCATGGACCCCAAGAACATGTTTGCCTTATGGCGAGTACCAGCCCCTTTCAAGCCCATCACCCGCAAGAGTATGGGACAGCGCATGGGGGGCGGCAAAGGTGCCATTGATCACTACGTGACTCCCGTGAAGACTGGCCGCCTCATAGTGGAGATGGGGGGACGCTGTGAATTCAAAGAGGTACAAGGTTTCCTCAGCCAGGTCGCCCACAAGTTGCCCTTCCCAGCAAAGGCGGTGAGCCGGGAGATGCTAGAGAAGATGCGGAAGGACCAAGAGGAACGAGAACGGAACAACCAAAACCCCTGGACCTTTGAGCGCATAGCCACTGCCAACATGCTGGGGATACGGAAGGTACTGAGCCCCTATGACCTGACCCAGAAGGGGCGGTACTGGGGCAAGTTCTTCCTGCCTGAACGCGTGTAGTGAGGATATGAGAGAGGAAGGCACAGGGGAAGAGTCTGCATTTGTGTCCCCTCAGCCCCCCCTGTGAGGCTCCGGGGAGCTCTGGTGTCAGAACCAAGGAGCAGCGTGCAAGTGCTGTGGGTGACTGCTGGAAACGTGTATCTGTTGATTTAAGTGCACTATATATACACTAAATAAAATTGAGTATCAGCTCAGGTTATAACTTCCCATTGGTCACCCTTAATCCCTTCAACGATGAAGAAACAGGCCTGAGGCACCCTCGGGAGCCCGGGGCCCCCCTGGCTGTGCGGGGAACGTCTGCAGGGCTCCAGCAGGTGGTCGCATCTCCCGCCTCTGATGCAAGTCAGACTTAATATCTGCGCTTACTTGGACATGCACACACTTCAGAAGCCAGTTTCCGTAACATTTTACTATTTACAAAAACAAACTAATGTTTTGGGGAAAGCAAAGAAAAAAGTGACAGTACATAGGTTAATCCAACAGATATTTATTTATGCCCAGCTACCCATCTTCTCTCCATCTCGGAAGTGGGGATGTTGGACAATACAGCCAGGAACACACCCTGGCCTCTTAGCAAAAGGAACTGATAAAAGTAGAAATTGTGTGGCCTTGCCCAGGTTTGCCTTGCCCTTCCTTCTTTGAGAAGAAAGAGTAGCTTTGCCTTTGTGCCCCTGCAGGTCCTCGTCCTGGGCCCTGTCCCCACACCACACTCAGTAGTAACTGCTGGGTAGATGAGGGCCCCCAGGTTGCAGCTCCCTTTGACTTTACCAAGATTAACCTATTGTTCAGGAGTAGCCAGCACTAGCTTTCTATCCACTGTTCAAACTAAAGGAAATACAAATTGACAGATATATTAAACCCATGTGTTTTTGAAAGTGGGTAGACTATACACTGACTAAAGTATCAGATGTTTTTATCCCACTTTCTTTAAAAGATCCCCTGCAAAGAAAGCCATTCACTTTCAAAAGTGCACATTGATCTCAACAGTGTGTGGTCCTCAAAAGTTGTGTACTATTTTTAGTGTAAGTCTTGTTAACCTCTTGTAATATAATTACTAAATTGCATAGAACAAACAGGAACCTTGAATTGGGGACAGTGTGTGGAACAGTTTTGGGGGCACACTGCTGGCCAAGAGAGTTAGTTCCAGCTAGCAACATGCACCAGGGAAAGATGTGAGCGAGAGTCTCACCTCGCCTTTCTCACCTAACACCTCCAGCCCCTCCTCCGCAGCGCGCGGTCCTGCCGACTGCCGCGAGTCCAGCCTTACTCCAAACCTGCTGCTTTTGTTCTGGACCCATGTTTAGTTCATTGGACCACCACCCTGGAGCCAACCACCTTTGCGAGTGCGAGGCCACTGACACAAGTCCACCATCACCACCCACAGAGAGAGGACTTTGCAGTGCAAGTTGCTGTAAGGGGGATCCTGTTTCATTTTCACATAAGCAGATCAACCCATTCCAGGCATTTTATGCAGCCTCTGGCACTAATGAACCATATTCCATTGGTGCCTTAAAGGGTTTGAGAGTCAACTCCAAGGACTTCTCCGTGAGCAGAAACCAGATCATAACTCTAGGTAATTAAGTCGACAGACAGTGGAGCACCTGTCAGCAGCAGGCACTGTGCTGAGCACAGGACACGGCACTGAGCAGGACGTGTGTGGTGCCTGTCACTGCACACTCCACTCTGGAGACCAGAGGGCCCAGAAGGCGGCAGGCGGGGCTGGGGAAGGGTGGGGCCCAGAAGAACCTGAGGAGGAGTAACAGGTGCCCTGACCCTGGTGACCTGGCAGCGGTGAGCCTGAGGTCCTGTTGAACCAGGTGCAACGTCTGCCTTCACTTCCCAACCAAGGTGCCTGCGAGCCTGCAGCCCTCTGCTATAAACCATCTTTCCGACCAGCCAGGTGTTTCTGCTCTCTGTCCCTTCACGCCTGCCCGCCACCCAGCTCTGCATGGTCGTGAGCCTCCCCCTGCATAATTTCCTGTAGGTGGTTGATGGACAGTGCCCTGTGTCCTAAGAGGTTTCATAATGGAAAGAGGAGTCACTTGAGGAATCCGAATCCGTAGTGGGAAGTGATGGCACCACCGAGAGGGTAGGAGGGTTAAAAATGCCAGTCGTGGATCCAGCTGCAAGGGCTAAAGGAGATAACAGAAAAGCAGGGGAAATCAGATATTAGACAGCAAGGTGCTTGAGGTCAGGATCACTAATCCCTCTCCTGCAGAGGCAAAAGGCTCCTCACGAGGCTCCGTTCATTTGTCCTAACCTTGTAATGGAGGAAATACTTTGACATCCGGCTTACTGCGTGGCCCTCTTCCAAGGAGTTCCGGGTGCTTCTAATGCAAGAACTGATTCTTCATCCTTCGGCCATTCCCAGATGACATGGCCCAAATTGTGCCACAGGAGATCACCACCCTATACCAGGCATTCTGCCACCAGACCTGGTATGGCACAGGTCGCCACCTCTGTCTCCCTCTCTGCCTACTACCAACTCATTCTTTGCTCTCTTTTCTCACTTCTCAGCGTTCTCCAACCTTCATCTCCTCTAACACCCAATCCCGCCCAGATTGGGGCACCTGGTGACAGACAAGGAATGCCCGCAGGACACGAGCGTTTCAGGCGCACGAGGGCAGGCCTCACCCTCCCCACCGATGGCTCACCTTTCTCAGGCAAATATGCCCCCAAGGGTAGAAGCTAAGATGATTGCAAGGATGACACAGCAGATCATGATCATGACCTTCTTCTGCTTATCCAGATGAGAAAAGAAAAAGCACATGAGAAATAACGTCACCGTGCAGGTCCAGGTCCCAAGGGAGGGAGGCCGCGTGGGTCTGGGCGAGGCAGAGGACACGAAGGAGAGGGGTGATGGATCTGGCTTCTAGAGCCCGGGGTGTGGGAATGTGACTTCTAGGTGAGCGGTTCAGTCAACAGCCCACTCCGACGACAGGGTTTTGTGTGTCCTGCTGTTTAGACACCATCACACCGATTCACCCCATTGCCCCCGGGGCCAGTACCTCCAATGAGGGGGCCAAATTCTCCTGAGGGGAGCACTCAGCCCTGCACTCAAATACAGTTACACCACACTCCGAGAGGTCTGATCCACCTGACCCAGCGCATGTTCAAAAAAGATTGAAACCCCTTTCCAAAACCTAAACTAAAGCCACCACGTGATGGCACCCGATCACTACGTACTTTGCAGGGAAATGGAGCCAGAACTGTTTCACAATCAATACAAAGTCCTTTATTTTTAAATAGCAATAAAATAATCAAGTTTACATTTTAAAAAACATACAAACAACAAAACCCTTCACTTACTGTATTCCAAACTCTAAGCCCTAGACCTCAGTCTCAGCAGAGCAAAAGCCTGTGATTAGAGCGTGTCTGGCCTTGCTGCGGGAGCCAGCCCGGGTCGACTTCACAGCCACGGGCACGAGGGTGATGTGCCCCTGGCTCCATCTGAGTGCTGGGCGATGACTGGGAGTAAGCAGCCTTTGCAGAGGAAGCCAGTGGGCAGTGCCTGGGTGAGGGCGCACACCCTGTCTTAGCATTAAAATCGATGCCGAAATATATTAGTAAATCAGACAGACTGGCAGGAACCAGCGGGGAATCAGAGACGCACCACCAGGCCAGCACAGTCACTCCACTTGAAAATGTCCTGGCTGTTGCTTTGCTTCCTCCCTGACAAGAACTGTCGGGGGGGCCAAAGAACCTGTCAAGCTCACTGACCCAGTAGAAGGAAGAGCTACTCACTAGTCCCTGGTGTCCCCCAACTGACTCAGCCCCGGAGAGAGGACATTCCAAAGGCCACACGAATGATACCCAATTTCTCTGGGATGTTCTTAGGGCAAGCCCAGCCTCACCAGCGGGTAGGGACAGGTGTCAAAGCTTGGCCAGCCTATCTGCTAAGCAGACAGACTTCACGGAGGTCAACTTAGTCCTCACCCCAAAGGTGTACGATTCTCCCAGGACTCATACAGAACCAGCAGGTTTCTCGATGACATGGGAAGATCGCACTACCACTGTGATTCATTTGCAGGGAAGCAAAGGTCTCTTAACCTAATTGTTAGCCTAGATCAAGGTTATTTTTTGAGGTTAGCATGTCCTCCACTTCTAGCTTCCTACTTCATGAGAGAGACTTCATGAAAATATTTACATCACACAGAACGATAAAAATTCATCTGGAACGCATGAAATGAGTGACTGAAGGCTGGCACCAGTCTGGAGCACTTCGGGAGCCGGAGACTCGAGCACCTTGTTCCTGGCCCAATTTTAAGTGCCAACATTTTTTTTTAAGCAAAACATATTTGGCTTCAAGGCAGCGGCTACACAAAGCATGACTCTAACACTGAGTAACCCGTTTCCAAGACTTGACCATGAAGAGACACATCCCTTACTCGCAGCCTCTGCGAATGGCGCCCTCAGACGACAGCGTCACACTGGCGCCGCCTACAGTAAACATGAGGATACAACGCGGACGAGCGTCAGGGGTGGCCACCAAGCTGAACGTACTGAGCTTAATTTAAGGCGGAATTTCAAACAAGTCAGCTCCCAAACCCAAATGACATCTGCCAATCCCTCATGGTTTCAGGACAGAGGGATAGCAAACCGTGAGAACTGGGATCCTCCCAGGTAGAAGACTCAAGTCTGAACCTTACACCTGCCATAACTTGGCAGGATCCCTTTGCTTTGTTAAAGAAACCCTCCTAAAAAAGTACAATGCAATTTGGGGGAGAAGAATGCTCCGTGAGGTAGAAAACACAGCACTCTGGGAAGGTCTCAAATCATTGGCTTCCCAAGGTGCGAGGCAAAATTCGACACAGCAGAGGGAAGAAACAGAAGCCGGGTTGGTTTGGGAACTCCAGGAGAGGAGGGCTGGAGGGAAACTCAGGGTTGCATCAGGCGGATCAGATTCCTCCCGGGCTGGATGGTGCGCTGGGTCAGGTCCACGGACGGTTACAGGAGACAAGGGAATGGGTCCCACTCTCTCTCAGGAAGGCCCCTGAAAGTCCATTCCCATCTGAAGACAAGGTGGCCACACCAGGCGAGAGCAAAATCGGGCTGTAAGGGAGGCAGGGGGAGGGGGAGCTGGTCAGCACACAGGGTGACAGTGAAGAGCGACATTATGAATCAGCCACAAACCCAGAAGGTGGAGAGGCAAACTCAGAAATGCCTGGAAAAAGGAGAATACTGGGGAACGTCAACACTAAGCCTGAGAAATCCAACAGGCACGCCCAAGACAGGGCCTGAAATTCAGTATCCCACTGCTTACGAGGGAAGAAGAGAGGGCAAATTTTGAAGAGATTTCAAAATTCCCTTAGGAAGAGAGGGCAAATGTTAAAAATCTCTGGGCCTCTCTAGCCATTCACACAGGTTGTCACATTCCCATGGAAGGACTTGCCAGTGGGGAGGCACAGCCACTTGCTGAAGCACCTATTCCCTCCCTGACCGGCACGGCCTAGTACGGCTGGGCATTGTACCGCCAAGCAAGAGGACGCCAGTTCAATTCTCGGTCAGGGCACCTGCCTGGGCTGCAGGTTCCGTCCCCAACCAGGGTGCATGCAACAGGCAACGATGGAAGTTTCTCTCCCTCCCTTTCTCCCTCCCTTCCCATGTCTCTAAAATTAAATAGACAAAATCTTAAAAAAAAAAACACCTATTGTCTCTGTGGGGCCCACATCAGCGCCTTTCAAATCCACGCTTCAGAAGCTTGCTGGGGTTCGAGTCTTCTCCATGACCCCCCTTGCCCTCCCCTTTCCTTAAAAGGCGGAAAGGCACAATGAAAATACTGTGGAACAGTTCAGGGGTTATACTATGGCCACACCACATTAGTGACGTACGTTTGGGCACGTTTCTTCACTTTACTGAGCTTCAAAGAACGTTCCGGTCTGACAAGGGGGCAACGTTATTCTCCCAGAGCAGTAACTGCTACACAGCTGGGGAAGAGAAATGTGGGTGGTCCCCCTTCCCGCCTGTTCAGAGACCTGTCTCTCTCTCAGGTCCCATGGAGACGGGGCGGAGTGGAGACCCAGCAACAACCCGTGCTGATTTCATTAGGAAATATGGCATACATCACGGTAAGCCACTCAACAACTGCTCGGTGGCTTAACACGTCAGTTGAAAATAATATACTAACGAGTCTCCTCATTTTCAAAAACAATCCATTTACATTCTGAATTCCTGGAATTAGGAACGGTAAAGGGCATGATGGATTTGCAAGAAATCTTTCACCCAAGGATATGAGAAGATATCCACTATTAATTTGCTTAATCAATGTATTTGCCTTTGCTTAAATTTAATATTCTTTCCAATGAAAGTCAGAACAAAACTTGAACTTTAAAAGCAAAAAACAGATCATAATAAAGGCCTAGACGCCAAATGCTGGGGGAATAAAGGACCAATCAATTGATCACGGAAGACGTGTTGATTGCCTCACTGCTGCTTATCTCTCCGGAGGAGGGAACGGTTAGTGCTGTAATGTGGCTGACATGGAAGGAGGGGGAGAGAAGTGAGGGGTCAGCGCTGGGTATCAACATGGTACTTCATATTGAGTCTCAGAAATATTTCTGCCCCGGCTGGTATGGCTCAATGGATTGAGCACCGGACTGTGAAGGAAAGGGTCATCAGTTCAATTCCCAGTCAGGGCACATGCCTGGGTTTTGGGCCAGGTCCCATGCCTGGGTTTTGGGCCAGGTCCCCAGTAGGGGGCAAGTGAGAGGCAACCACACATTGATGTTTCTCTCCCTCTCTTTCTCCCTTCCTTCCCCTCTCTCTAAAACTAAATAAACAAAATCTTTTTTAAAAAAAGAATTAAAAAAAGAAATATTTTTCTCTACCTCAGTAATCCAACTTCTATGAATTTATAGTAAAGACAAAATAGAAATGAGAAAACTATGTTCTGAGTTAGTCACACTGTCAGAAACAGCAGAACAGTAACAACGAACTCCAACACTGGGGAAATGTGAAAAAATTGAGAGTATATTCACAACCTTGTGTTGAAAATCGGATTTACAAAGAGATTTTAGTAGTGTGGAATGACGCTTATAATTTTGTAACTGGGTCAAAAAAACTATAGGTAACTATCACTAGAAAACCATAGTCTAAACTGTGTAAAACCACATCTGAGTGTGTCACTATGCCACAAGGTTATCACCCAAAATATTAAACATTCATTCTGTTTACCCTTTCTGCATTTTATGAGTTTTTAAACAAAAATACTATATTTTATTCAGAAAAAAATAATATTCAAGAAGTCACAGACTTAAGAGTCTTAAGTCTTAACAGTCGCAATAACTGAATCTTTCTTATTATGTTACCACTGTACACACGCCATCCTGATTCAGGGGCTAGCTGTATTTTTACCAGACTTTCAAGAAATTAATAGGCTACATTCTGAAGTCACCATCCTGCTAGACTTCATACACAATGGTGAATAGCTACCTTGTTGTACTGAGAGAAACTGAGATGTAGTAAAGGGCCCTCCTAGGTGCACTATTATCTGTGTGTTCACACTTGGTCCTGTGACTTCACTTCTCTTTAAGCCGAGGTGTCTTTGTGTATAAAATGTGGATAATAACAGCACCTCTCTCACAGGGGTGAGGAGTCAGTGTTATGTGTGTACGGTGTTGAGTGTATTGTCTGGCACAATTCAACACTCAAAAACGTTAACTATTAAGGTATTCCCACCAGTCAGCCACACACAAAGCCCTAGAGACCCCAATTCCAATTCAAAGCTTCATTTACTTGAAAGGGAGATGAAAGCAAAGCCCAACATCCATGAAACCCAGTAAGAATTCGGAAGACAAGCCCCAGATCCCAAACACAACTGGTGCCCAGCTTAGGAGCATGCTTGCTGGGGAAGGAGCGTGCCAACGAGGTGCTCCGACAGGCCAGGAATGGTGCTGAAACACACGAACAGGCAAGAGCAGGGGCAGAACCCACCAGATAGGAACGAACAGGAGACCCAACCCCTGGACTGCAGCCGGAACCCAAGAGCAGAAGTTTAAAGAGATGCAAGAATGCATGGGCAACTGCAAGGTTCAGAGAGCTCAGTGTGTGCGAGGACAATCAGAAGGCGGGAGAAGTGGAATCAGAAATCCCAGGGAGCCAAAACAGAGCGCCGAGAACCTTCCATTTACTTACTTACATTTCAGTGCAGCAGCCTCTCAGGCCGCCCTCACTTCAGCCCAACGGAAAGTCCAATAACCAACGCTAAAATGCCCAGCAACACAACCACTACCACAATGAGAATGATCAGTTTCTGGAGAGGGGTGAGAGAGACAAACACAAGTCGTCATTACAAACAACCACAGAGCCACGACAATTCACCCAAAACCCAGCCCCTCTCACCTTCACAGTGAAAGCGTCTTATCAAAGCAAACAGCCTACCTCTCTCCACGGACACATCTGTTAGGATATTTTATGTTTGTCAGATTACTTCTTGGCTAGCCAAGCACTCCAGATGGAAACACGGAGTCTCCATCGGCTCTCAGCTCATACCGCGGTCTCCCACATGTGGACAGATGTCAGAGCAACTATCACGAAGCCACCGAGTAGCAACAGGCCAAGATATAAAGTGACTCACTTTTCCTTCCCAAGAAGGAATGTAAAGATGATTTTGACATAGTCCCAATGTCAAACTTCTGCCCATCTCTCCCATAAAGTGCACCACCCCTGTGGCTGTGGACTGAAAAGCGTGATTATGGTCCTGCTGTGAACCAGCCCGGGTCCATCACATAAAATAACTCCCCCGCATCCTAAAACCCTGTGCAAGCAATAAGTAACGTTAGAAGGAAAACAAGGAACAGAAGGAGAAAAATACCAGAACCCAGAAGAAACAGAACAGTCTAAAAAGCAACAGCCACGGAGCTGGCTACCAGTCACGGGCAGAGGGGCTGGAAGGCCTCCAGCGTCACCAGCAGGAAGCGGGCTGGGGAGAGAGGACAGTGTGGTGGCAAGAGCGTGATTGGAATCCGAGTCTGAACCCCGGTTCCCATGCTGACTATGTGGCCTGAAGCCAAGTACTGAAACACTTCACCCCTGCTCCTCAACGGTGTCATCTATGAAGAAGAAGTAATAGATGCTCCAAGAGATATAGGAGTAAGATGTTTACACAGCCAGCAGCACAGCACTGGGTTCATGGTAGAGAAAAACGGGGGCAGAGCTTGGGCCTGCTGGAGCAGAAGACAATGGAGAGAAGGTTTCTGAAGACAGAGAGGACAAGTGTGGCATCTGAAAGGACAATGTGCTGTGGGCAAATGCAACACCCGGCTGATGCGTCCACGCTACAGAACTGCATTCAGTGTGGGTTCCTGGGTGAGAGAGCCTGTGAGCCAGATCCATGGGAGGCACACCTGGGAGGGGAGGCCGGCTAGTCTCTAGGCAACACTGACACCGGGGTTTGGATGAGGCCGGGACAGGGAGAGAAGGCATAGGTTCAAGGACACGGGTGGGGGTGACCGGAGAGGGGAGAGGCAAGTAGGAGCAGCTGGGACGAAGGCGCTCACCCTCCGGGCTTCACTCTGATACTTGACGGCCTTTTTGGTATCAGCCACGGCCCGCTCCACGAAGCCCACTGACTGGTCCATGTTGTTCTCAATACGGTCAATCATGGCTCCCTTGCCCCAGACGCAAGAAGTGGTAGCAGCAGAAAAAGCGATAGGCGGAGGGAAGAAAGAGCGAGAGACAGCGCACAAAATGGACCCTTCTCGAAGGCAGCGGGAGCCTCACCTTCCGGGCCTGCCCCTGGTATTTCACGGCCCTTTTGGTTTCATCCCGTGCCTTCTCCACGTGGTCGACTGTGTGCATGACGTTCAACTCTATGTTATCTAACATCTCCCCCTGCAAAGAACGGACACTAGTCACCCTCGGTCACCATCCCCCGCCCCAGGGCAGTCCTAGCTGCCCCACATTACAAACTTCAGTGCCAGGAGGCGCATCCAGAGAGCCTGAGTGCGGCCTTTGGGAAGGCACACTTCTCCGTTTCCCCTGTGATTTACCCACGGTTCCCATCCTTGGTGGCCACTCTCTTTGAATCACTTCTC
Organism: Sturnira hondurensis; assembly: GCF_014824575.4. Lineage (NCBI taxonomy): Eukaryota > Metazoa > Chordata > Mammalia > Chiroptera > Phyllostomidae > Sturnira > Sturnira hondurensis. Next base: position 581,632 of record NW_028084511.1, on the reverse strand, counting down.
TGTGACAGGTACTGAGCTGGTCACCTGGAGCACACTGCCTAGATGCCCGGTAACTACATGTTCCTAGGGCGTTACCCGGATCCTGGCCTCTTGCTGGCCATTCGGATGGGAACCAAGTTCATTTATCCTGAACTAAGTTTGTTCGCTACTATAGAATGGAGCCTGGCACACCACAGGTACTCAATATATACCTGAGGCTGGGAACATGTGCTTTCTGCAGGAGACATTCCCAGGCCCCTTAGGGGATATACAAGGTGCACCCAAACTGTGTGGCTAAGACACGGTGATCTCGGAACAAGATCCCCGACCATTTCCCAGCTATCACTTCCTGACAGGAAGCTGTGTCACTCCAGCTAATCTCTGGCATTTAGGATGGGAATTCTCCTCACCTGCCTACACTCTCCTCAGCCCACCCCTTCGCTTTATGGCAGTCCGGAAGCAGAGAAGGCACTTACCAGCACTTGAATCTCAAACCAGCTCCTCGGCAAAGCAGTGTGGGGAGAAGAAAGAAAAGTGGGGCTGGGGGGACTAGAAACAGGCCTCAAAGGCCAGAAGGGGCGGAGGCCAGGCACCTGAGCCCTGAGCAGGGAACCAGCGTCAACGATCAGCCAGGCAGGGCTGCGGCTGCGGCTAGGTTTTGCCGTCCTTCTCCCAAGGGAGTTCTCAATCCTGTCCAGCTGGCTGAGCAGCTGCAGGTCCACGGTGACGGTGGCAGGATACCATGACACCAGGCCGTGTCTGGCCACCTCGTAAGGCCTGGGCGCCGTCTGACTGTGTGACACTAACACCGCACACAGGGACAAAGACTCGCACCTGGAGAGGTGCACCCAGGGTCGGAACAAGCTATCCTGCTAAGGTCTACGAGTGCTTCGAGTTTTTATGTAAATACCGTGCTGTTCCCTCATTCACTGTGTTGGGGGAACTCTTGTTCCCGAGCAAAAAGTGTCAACATTTTAGGAAGAGCGAATATAGAATAAAAAACAAAAAATGGAAAAAAAATAAAACTGCTACACCTAACGTTTCACTGTTAAGTGGGGAAACGAGCACATGTTTTCATTATTACCAGTGAAATAGTTCATACCAGGGGACTGTTTTAAGGCATCATCATTAAAAGCCCAAATCTCGCCCTGGCTGGTGTAGCTCAGTGGATTGAGCGCAGGCCTGCGAACCACACGATTGCAGTTCGATTCCCAATCAGGGGACATGCCTGGGTTGCAGGCCAGTTCCCAGCAGGGGACTCACGAGAGGCAACCACACATTGATATTTCTCTCCTTCTCTCTTTGCCTCTAAAGATAAATAAATAAAATTTAAAAATAAATAAAAGCCCAAATCTCTAATTAAAAAAGACCCTGACTCTGGATGGAACTAGGCACTTGACAGATATATCAAACCCCATGTTAACTAGAAATAACTGTGAGGCCAAAGTGCCAGGAAAGAATGACGAGGCCCAGCCCGCCCCACATGTCAGGGTTCAAGAGAGGACCCCTTTCCCCGGGGTACTGGAATTCCGTGCCTCCATTCAGTAGATTCTGATCACTCTCCCGCCTCGCCACCCCACCTGGCTCCCAGCCCCTCCCTCACCGTTCCCAGGAGAGCATGAGCTCCGCCCCCTCCCCCCCCACACACACGCCCGCACGCACGCCGCTCACCTGATTCTCCACCAGCATGGCGATGTCCATGAACATGTCGTGAAGCTCCTTGATGCTGCTCTCCAGCCTCACGATGTCCTTGTGCCGCCCCTCGATCTCACTGAGGGCTTGCTTGGAAATCTGAGAGTCGATGATCTACCCCACAAAGACGGGCCGTCGGCCACCATCCCCCCGCGGAAGCCCTCACGCACACTCCTGCCCAGCCCCTCGCCGCCCCTCGCCGCCCCTGCCTCCCCACACCTGCAGCCCACCCTTCACTCACTATCCGAATGGAACTCCCCAGTGGCCTCCTTCCTCCATGGAGGGACGAGCACCCCAGCTCCCGAGTCACTCACCCCGGACGTGAAAATGGCAGGGTTTCCACTCTCCAACATCTCCTCCAGCTCCTCATCTGTTGTCTTTTTGCCGGCTTTACAACGAAAGAAGGACAGCATCAAGTACAAGGTCAAGGCACGCCATTTCAAAAGTCGTCTGGAAATTAAGACTACGGTAACTCCACCACAAAGACCGTGGCCTTAAGAACACTCTGCCAATGGTCTCATGACTCATCTGCCTTCTGATTTCTCCCCTAATCCGACTCATCTTTAACACTTTCCTGTGAATTAGCAATTACCTTCCTGAAGCATACACCTCACCATGTTCCTTCCCAGCTCAGAACATTTACTGGCCTCATCACTACACCAAGGCCCTCAGGACACGGAGCTGGTTGCTGGGTGAGCCCTCCCTCCACCCCTGTGAACCTCACACTGCTTCTCCCAAATGCACACTTTTCCAGGCCCGGGACAACTTGCCACTCCTAAATACACCTGCATTTTTCTGACTACATCCTTGTTCCTACAGTTTCTCCACTTACAGGGCACGCCACCCCTCAACGCCCTGCGTTCCTCGTTCCTCAGTTCCTAAAGGCCACGGCTCCACTAACGTCATCACTCCTCACAGCAACTGGCACTATACCTTCCATTTCATAAATGTTCTTTGCGATCAAAAAGACACAAAAAATGGCACGAGTCCCCTGGACAGCAACTGTTTGGTGTCTTTCCTCCATATATAGGGAACGCTGGCTCCCGCAAGAACAAAATCGCTTGGGCCTGATAAACACAGAGCCACCTTTCAACCCAAGAACCAGCTTCCAGAAAGAGCCGGCACTGGAACACCTGCCCTGGGCGTGGCTACGGGGTGTGAGAGGGAAGCCACAAGCACAGGTGCTGCACCTCCTCCCCAGGTCTCACGACCCAGACGGACAGCCACCCCGCAGGAAAATGGAAAAGCACCCCGGAACACCAGACACGTACTGATTTCCAGCTGCCGCTGGATTCGCCCTTTGCTGCGTTCACGGAAGTCCACCTGGGCCTCGTTGTATTTGGTCATCACCTCCACAAACTTCCGGGAGAGGACGGAGTGCTGTGGGAATAACGTCAAATGTGGTAAGGCCCAGGCGGTGAGCGGGGTGGGAGGTCCCTGTTACAGCTTGGTCTCCAGCAGCATTGACCTTGGAGTCAAAAGACCAACGTATATTTTGCTTGCTTATTTGTTTTGTTGAGGTTTCACTAGGTTCCACTTGGACAAAGCCAAAGGGGGGAGGATCAAGAGTGGGAGGCAGGAATTGGGGGGGTGGGTATGGGGGGGGNCTGGATTCGCCCTTTGCTGCGTTCACGGAAGTCCACCTGGGCCTCGTTGTATTTGGTCATCACCTCCACAAACTTCCGGGAGAGGACGGAGTGCTGTGGGAATAACGTCAAATGGGGTAAGGCCCAGGTGGTGAGCGGGGTGGGAGGTCCCTGTTACAGCTTGGTCTCCAGCAGCACTGACCTTGGAGTCAAAAGACCAACGTATATTTTGCTTGCTTATTTGTTTTGTTGAGGTTTCACTAGGTTCCACTTGGACAAAGCCAAAGGGGGGAGGATCACGGGTGGGAGGCAGGAATTGGGGGGGTGGGAATAGGGGGGGATGGTGGGGGGGTGGAGACAATGTACTTGAACAACAATCAAGTAAAAAAAAAGACCAGTGTATAAAATCCCACTTTTTGATTTCTTAACTTTACAGTAATGGAAGAGACCCCTGACCTTTCCAAAGCACGTCTTCAGCATCTGCTTACCTGCCCTGCTGGCGTCATAGGTGATTGTGAGGCCAGACAAGATACTCGGTGCATCTCAGAGCCCTGCACCCACATGCACAGGCAGCGTTTTTCTGCCACCACACCTGGCTTGCTTTCTAACGCTGCCAGACTCCCTTCCTACATCCAGTACTACCAGATTACTCTTCCGAGCAGACTGCAGCCTGAAGTAAACGCACCCAGGCTGCTCAGTGGTAATCAGACAAGCAGTCAAGGACCTCTGGAATATGGTACTTTCTCTACCAAGAAATCAGTGGCCACTGTCCCACAACAGCCTTTTATCCAGACGGCTGCCCTTCTGCAAGTTCACCCTCCACCGCTCCCGCAGCCCCGGCACCAGCACTATTGCTACCGACACACACACACACACACACACACACACACACGCACACACACAACCCCCCCTCTGCTCCTGTCCCCCTGCCTTTTGGGAGAACCTCTACCCCTAAGCCTGTCCCTGTGGGTGCTGTTACCCATCCAAGGCCCAGGCTCCCCTGGCCACCCCCAGTTCTTCCCGAGACCTTCTAATGCTGAGAGCACAAGCATTAGATTACGTCTTTGCACACTGCTCCCCTGTCAGGTCTTACACAGTAGGTTTCTTATGCCACTGGAATGTCACGCCAGTTCCTTAAGGACAAGGATCATGACCGCCAACCAGACTAACTCCAAACTGGACAATTAATGACAAACAATCTTTAGAGAGATTTCAGCTTCCTGGCCTATGAAACAAAGAGGCACGTGAAACCCTAAGCCGTGCTCCGGGAGCCCGAGAAGTCCTTCGGAGCCTCCTTGCAGAAGGAGCGTGTGAGAGGGGCCGGGGGGCTGGACCCCGTCCTCTGCTTTACCCTGGACAGCTCCCCCTTACCAGTTCTTCAACTGAGTTCCAAGTAAGAACTGTATTTTTTTTAAATCCTGAGCTAAGAAAAAGAATAAAAGATTGGACTAGACGATTGTTAGACCAGACAAAGTCCTACCTGTGACTTCCGAATCCGAAGGTCTGCTGACGAGCGGACCTCATCTCCCTCGATGTGCCGCTCCATATCTGGAGAGGAGAGACAGATTATTCTAGCAACGCACCTGCTGCTCTCCTCTGAGACACACACGGTCCAACTGAAACCCCCTCGCTCCTCCTCAGCCAGCCCGTGAAGACAGACAACAGGCAGATACAATCTCAAAACGCCGGCTTATGTGTGCACCCCAGGACTGGTACTGCACACTCTTTACTGTTACTGGGTCCTCTCTGACTGCATCTCAGCAGATTGGTTAACAGCATGAGTCCTCGTCACCAGGAAACTTAGCCTCAAACCCTTGTCCTGCCACTTATTAGCTGTGTGGCTTTGGGAAAGCCACCTCACCCCTCTTAGTGTACCCTCGCCACAAAAATGGAACGGACCACAGCACCCCTCTCGCAGCCCCAATGTGAAGACTCAGTGGGACTGCCCATAGAGTGCCTGGCCCAGTGGCAGACACGCTAACACCACTATTATTGGAAGCTGCTACTGTGACCTCTACCTCTGACCTCCGCCCCCATGAAAACAGGCATTGTGACTTGTTTGGGGGGAAGAAACAATAACTTGGGCTGAGCAATGCTGATTTCGCTCTCTGAGCAATAACATGCATTCACCAAATACACTGCACAAGAATGCAGACCATAGCCATGGACCTAAGAGACCTCTGGGCCCCCAGAGGAAATCAAATCTCTGACCTCAGCTTCCCTGAGCGATGCTCTGCACTGAAGGGGTGGGGCTGGGGTAATGGGAGGTGATATACCCGCCCTCCCCCAAAAGTGTCTATGGACTAAATGATATATTTTGCATCTATATAGCTGTACCATTACTATTCAGATGTATGTAGATGCTGGGGAAACAGAATGGCTGAGGCACTAAGATACAGGACCCAGTCACACAACTACTCAGCGGCCGAGAACACACGTGAGTTCCCATCTCCTAACTTCAGTCCTGCACTCTTTCGACCACGCTCACGATCAAGAAGAGGTCACTCCAGGGACAGTGCCCAAGCCACAGGCAAAGGGGGAACAAGTGGCGTCACTTAGGTGGGGTTGAGGTTCGGGCCAGAAGAGCCGGGCCCTGCGGATGGGAGACAGACGGGAGGTGGGGGCGGGCTTGCTCCCTTGGCTCCCTTCTTACTCTTCAGCTTGTTCCGGACGTTGTTGGCCCTTTTCTTGATCTCAGCTGTGAGCTGCTCTAGATCATCCTTGGTTTCTGGGTAAACAAAGGCAGGCAGGATCAGTTAGGGAAGACCAACTAACAGAGCAGGTGAGGCGCTCCCTCAGGCACCCATCGCGTGGACTAAGCCTGGAGTCTCTGGGAGAAGAAACAATTTGTGAAAGACCCGTGGGGACAAGCAGCGCTGGGGGAACAAAGCTCGGTCTGGCTCCAGCACAGGTAACACGGGGAGGACGGCAGGAAGGCGGCCAAGATGATTCCCATGTGCACCGCTAACACATTTCAACTTTAACCTTTAGGTGATAGAGAGCCCCTGAAAAAGCTGAACAGTATCAAGCTTGTTCCTCGTCCTTACGGAATCCAAAATATAGCCCTAAATTCCACTCCAAAAATGTGAAATAATCGGGGGCGGAGGGGAGTTTTCCTCCATGGTGGTGCCAAATAGAAAACTCATGATGGGAGGGACTGAGGTGAACTTGAACCGCCTTGGAGCACCTCATAAAAACATGCACGTGATCTTGGACTTGGACAGGGGCTGGGGGAAGCATCTCAGGCAGAGGAGATAGCACAAGCGAAGGGGCAGAGGCGGGGCAGAGATGAGGAAAGTAGGAAGCAGTAAGGGTCACTGCTAGTCCTGAGAGTGACCAACGGGGAAGGAAAGTCTGGCTACATGGCATACGCAGGGCCCTGAAGGGTAGAGCTGACCGTGGCTGGGCGGGGTGACCTCAGGCACAGGAGAATGGGGGATGAGATGACGCACACATGGGGGAATGTAATGCGTAGGTGCACTCCCCTGCTGTGCACAGAGGGAAGGAAAAACAAGGCTGGCTCGGCCCCAGTGCCAAAGGCCGTGGCTGGGTGACTCAGCCCTAGGTAAACACTCACTCGGCTCTGGAATTGGTGCAGACAGAATGATACTGTAGAGTTTCTTAGCCTCCTCCACGTGCTCGGAGATCTTGTCAATGTTGAGCCGAGTTTCCTCGATCTGTCATCAGAAAGACAACGGCCTTTGTCATCAGAGGAAGAGTATGTCCATGACGGAGTGTGCCCATGACTTAGCAGAGCTCCCTGGTGAAAGCTGCCCACCCTCTGGGTTTGGGGAAGAAGTGACTAAAGTGTCTTCTGCTTTTCACGGATAAAGTAATCACAACAGAGCAGTCACTGAAAAGCCACGCCAGCGCTCCCTGAGAGGAACACACCTGCCCCCCTTGGACGGGAAGATTCAGGCCAGCATCAAGAGGAGCCAGGAAAAGCCATGAGGAGGAGTCAGAGAAGGACCAACACACCTGATCAGGCAGAGCCTTTCGCTCCCTGCCCCACCCCTGAAGTGAGAAAGAGAGGATGAGGATGGGAGAGAGGGAAAAGGGAAGGTAGGACAGAAAAGACGTGCAAGGGAGAGAACCCACCTGGAGCGTGAAAAGCAGAGAGAAGAATGAGAGGAACAGCAAGACAGAAACGGAGAAAGGTAAAGGAGAGAGAGACTCCGCAGTGACCACATCAGGAGGCAGCCGCAGACCGTTCGGCCTTTCCACACCATTTCACTCACTGCAGACTCCCCAGTCTACGCAACTATTAACAGCGCCCAAGCCATCACCTGTGAAATCTGGCAGTCCTAGAGGCATAGCCGTCTCAGAGTCAGGCCCTTGGGTGACCGGAAATTGTCCCCTTTACCCTCCGCTTTCCCATTATCTATCAGACACTGGCTCCTCTGGCCAACTCATGAAATGTCATTGCATCACAGCAAGTTTCTATTTCCACCACATGACTGTCTTGCCAAAGCCACTACATTATATAAAACAGGACTGAGGGGAGAAAAGGCTTTCTAGAATGAAATACACTGACCATTGGTAAATGGACTTAACATATTTTAACAAGCCAGAGGCCTTAGATTTTGCATATTCAATAGATCAAATGTCTTAGAAAATACATTTGGAGTATTTTCCATAAATGGAAAAGCATCATGACCCAAAGTTTGGTCAATGGTATAGAAAATGAGACTGGCAGCTGCGAGGATGAGACGGTGGGGCCTCAGGCTCAGAATGCTCTGGACGTTTGGAGACTGGATGGTAGGGTCAGGGTTGTCCAGCCCTATGGGCAGGAGGCTGGAGCCCCGGTGCTCCATCCTCAACCTGCCCATGGGACTTCCCGAGGTTGGGGAGCACGTGCCTCCTCTCCCCCCGCACTCATCCTCTACCCACCGTAGCTGCTCCTTCCTCTGTCCTCATCAACCTCACCTCCTGGAGGCATTTCAGAAGCGGACTGAGTAATTTAGTCCGTGCACCACACAATCACCCTTTAGACACAGGGGTGTCCAACCTGCGGCCCATAGGCCGCATGCAGCCCAGGATGGCTGTGAATGCAGCCCCACAGAAGATCGTGAATTTACGTAACACATGAGATTTTTGGTGATTATGTGTCACAGTGTATTTAATGTGGGGCCCAAGACAACTCTTCTTCTTCCCGTGTGGCCCAGAGACGCCAAAAGGTCGGACGGCCCTGCTTTGGAGCTTCAGGGTGGGCAAGTGGCCGGTCCTAAAGCTTCCTTTTTTGAACTTTGTGTCTTTACTTTTTCTTGGAAGTGCTGGTTTTCCTCAGAGGTGACTTTCTGGGTATTTCACAATGGCAGCTGCATGCAGTTAACTTCCTTTTGTGTATCTTCCAGATGACCAAAGGCTCGTGGGGGTGGGGGTGAGGGTGGGGGAGGGAGGGCCCAGGACAGGGAACCTGGCAGTGCTGAACCTAACAGCTCAAGGCCATGTGTGTGTTTGTTTGGGGCTGTCTGAGGTACACTGACATTCCCCTGCACAATAAAGTTTAAGAACTATAGCTGATTTAGCACCTACCTGCATCAGAAACAAGGGCCTTCAAGTCTGCCTGTGAAGTCCCCATCACTCTCCCTTTTATGCATGAGAACATTTTGGCTCAAACAGGTACAGAAATCACCCAAGGCCATACTGCAGGAAGATGACATCAAGGTTGAACGTGGCGTCTGTTCTATACCAAGCCCGGCCTCCTGAACCAGGTAAAGGTGCGGGAACCACCCGCAGGCGGCTCCTCCGCCTTCTCTCCCAGGTCCATGCACATCAGCCTGTGTCAGGTTATGCGATGTTTGACTCACAGTTCTGTGACAGGCTCACAGTGGCCTTTCACTGAGATCACGGGCCTTATTTCTTGGTTCTCCAACCAATGCTCCCTATGGGGAGCTTTTCACACAAGGTGTGCTCATGGATCACTGCTGATGGGGGGAACCAACCAGGTTCTTTCATCAACACACTAAATGTGCCACTGGTACATCCTCATTGCCTGCTTATTGTATGTTACTTTTTATTTGTCAGCAGTGTGGAAGTCCAAATAGTATAGTTTAAGAAAGTAAGCATGAAATAGACCAAGTTCAAGTTTCAGCTCCACCTCTTTGCAGTTTCATGACCTTGAACAAGCCACTTACCACCCCCCTCCCAGCCCCAGTTCTCTCACTTATAAAATGAGGATTATCACCGTTCCCACTTCCTAGACTTTTTGTGGGTTTAAATGAGATAATACACATCAAATGCTTGACACAGAGCACATGCTCAGTAAACACTGAGTGATGGTGATGATAACACAATCATAACCAGCAGTGACTGCACATCCATTAATGCCAGGTACTATGCTGCGCCTACGCAGGGACATCTCGTTTAACCCTCACGCCACTCCTAATATTAGCAAAATGCTCTGTGGTATCGTCAGGAGCCACCCATGGAAATTAAGTAAGAACAGCAAGTTGACCATTCTTCAGGTTGGGTGTCTGCCTCAGGGAACAAATTATGATTACCACAGTACACTAATCACCATTATCTAATTAAAAGGAGAGAGCTATCTTCAAGGCATGGGTGGCTTCTCCTCTCTGGACCTAAGTAGCCAATGGAATTTAATTAGACAATGGAAAGCAGAGAAAGTACTATGGCAACACTTTGGAGAAGTGGCAGTTGTCGTGGGCTAGGGTAGAAAGCTTTGTCCATTCTACCTAAAACATGTCTGCTCCCCCCAACTTCCATGTACCTGTACCTCTCTCTAGTTAGGCATTAATCCCTGCATATTTATTTATCGAAAACATATTGCGTACCACCCTTTAATGTGACAAAAGTAATGGAGTTGTAAGGGTCAAATAAATGACTCCTTCTTTTCACAATTCATTACTTTTTGCCCAAAACAGAACAATCCAAAACAGTCCTCATACTAGAAGTTCTGAGTCAAGTCCTCTTCGACTGCTTGGCTGCTTTGCTTTGGAAAACAAATACACATTGATGAGAAGGGACAGAGAGCGGTCTTAGTCAGCCAAGCAACAGAAGCCAAATCCCTCCGGGGTTTTATCAAGGTTGGGACTAGTGTTTCAACTCTCTCTCGTGAATGAAAAGGCATGAATGGTCTCGGAGTCCCACTGACCAGTGAAATCGAGTATTCTTAGACACATCAACAGTGTATTTGGCCTTTGCAACACTCAAAATTGAGTCAGGAAAACAAAAAGCCTGTCCAGTCATTTTACGTGAAGTAACAGAAGACAGGGAATGCTTTACACAGAGATGGAAGGGCCAAGAAGCCAAACCGAGGACAGTGAGACGCTCTGGAAATTGGCAACAGCAGGTGGGAGTAACAAAGAAGGCGGGCAGGGCCGCCTGGGCCTAAGGCCAGGGCCCCTCTGACGGGAGCCGGACCACAGGGAAGTGGACCAGCAGGACGGGACCATGGGGTGGGGTCCAGCAAGGGAAAGTTGAGCCCGTGGGGGAGACAGGTCCGGGGAGGAAAACCATGGCCTCTTCCCCCCTCCGTGAGTCTTCTGCCAAAGTCCAACACCCCGAAAGCCAGTTGGCGAGGGAGCCTGGGAACTGGGCTCCCGGAAATGCAGAGTAGAGCCCAAAAAGGGCAGGGATGGACCTGAGAAGAAATAGGAGCCCTGGCTGGTGTAGCTCAGTGGATTGAGCGCGGGCCTGCGAACCAGGGGATCGCGGTTCGATTCCCAGTCAGGGCACATGCCTGGGTTGCAGGCTGGTTCCCTGCAGGCCAACTCCCAGCAGGGGATGCACAAAAGGCACCCATACATTGATGTTTCTCTCCCTCTCCTTCCCCTCTAAAGATAAATAAATAAATAAAATCTTTAAAAAAAAAAAAGAAAGAAATAGGCAAAGAATTGGCCAGGGCTTTCTGCCTGCCTAGTGAAGAGCCCAGAAATGCAGAACCTACCAGCTCACCGGGTCATCCAAACAGTCTACGGAAAGAAAGAACCAAAGAGTATTTAACCTGCTGTACTTGACTTCCTGCCTGGATTTCCAAGTTACACTCACTCACTTTGAGGTTCTCAGTTTTAACAAACATCAAGCCCACATAGCGACAGCTCGCCTCCCAGGTCCTCTGACCAGGTGCGCCCCACCCTCCAAAGCCCCACAGCACTTTGCCCGCACTGACCCGCTCTCACTCCTCCCCAGCCTGACTCAGATCTCCTCAAGGGCGGGGACCGGCTGGTTCCTCTTAGACAACTTGACACCCATCCCAGCAGAGACGTAAGTAACCGCAGGAAACAAGCGCACGCCACTGCAGGGCTGTCCCGTAGACTTTTCTAAAGCACATCCAAAAAAGAAAACTTTCTGACAGCATTTTCCAAAATGCATCCATTCGTCCTTGTTAAGAGAAGTCACGTGTCAGAAAGGGTTCTGTGAAAAAAATAAATAGGAAGTAAAGCAGGTCTCTTTACCACAGGACTTCTTGGAGCCTTGAGTAAGTTAAGCTGCTTTTTACATCTCCCTGGCAGGAGGGCGGAGGAAGCATTTCCCAAACACACTCGCTCCCCGCAGTCCTTTTTGCGTCTCAGACTGCCGACCAGACACGCGCTCTGATCCGCCCAACAGCCACCCCGCCTGCCCTGCTCTTCGTGTTAACAGACCTCTGGTTCTGTCAGCAGCGATGCTGCCAGCCCCGAGGATGAGTCATGGCCAGTTCTACGGCCATCCTGACAATCCTGTCCCTTTGCGAAGGAGTCACTCTCCGGGTCTCCCTTCCAGCTGGGAGTGGCCACAACCAGGGTGATCCAATGCCGGCCAATGGGTAACACGGGAAAGGCAGCTTGGAGGATTTTCGGTCCTTTTCCTCCCTGATAACTAGAGCTTTGAACTTTTCTAGCTGCCCCACCAGTGCAGGCTGAGACCACGTGGAGCTGTGCCTCTGGCGGTTTTAGCACACGACCCAAATTCTTTCATGCTCCTCCTGCTGACAGGTGGTATCCCATGTAGGAACCTTTGGAATCCCGGGGACTTGCGCTGCTTCCACAGCAGAGCAGAGCACAGGTGATTTCTGCAGCTGGAACGCCGGCCCTGGGCCTCTGAGTCTCTGTGCACCACGCTCACACTCCTGACTCCGTCATGCCGAGAAGTGCAAGCCACAGAAAGAGGTCAGGTGTAGACGCTCCAGCTGACAGTCTCCGCTGAGCTGTCCTGGTCGCTCTAGTCCAGGCACCCATGTTAGAACAAAGGCGTCTCTCTCAGGTGCCAGCTTTTGGCTGCACAAGTCTTCACAACTAAGGCACCAGAAATTGTGGAGCAAAACTCATCCACCTCCACTGTGCCCTGTCTGAATTCCTACCCCACTGTCAGCATCACCAAAGGGCTGGTGACACCAGGAATCGTGACAGCAACCTGTTACACAGCGATAATCAGAACAGACCCTGTCTCTCAACTCTAAGGGACAAGAGGATCAGAAAGACACTGACCTAGAGCCCCAGCACCTCTGCGCCAGGGCACCGCCCCTAACTCCAGACCTGTCCATTTGTGAAAATAATTTCCTATCTTTATTGCTTAAGGCGCAGTTACTCAAACGACTCCCGAAGTGGCACACCATGCTGCCTCTCAGGGTCCCAGATTCAGACCAGAGCTCTCATCTTTCTCCCCATGGGCTCCTGCACCAGCCGACTTACTGATCTTCCCGTTTCTGGCTTGTCCCTCCACACGCTGCCCCTAGAATGACTTTCTAAACACACCGTACTCCCATTACTTCCTTACGTAAAACCTTCAAAGGCCCCCCAACACTTTGCAGGGGGTGGCACATGTAACTGCAGAATCACCTGGAAGAACTTCCCAAGTCTGAGCGATTCCTGGCCCCCGACTCCTGTGTGTGTGCAAACCGCTCCCAGGCGAGTCTGATGGAGGCGTCCAGTTACAAACCACTGGAGCCGGCCCCACTTCCCTCTCCCTCCTCCCCAGAAGAAAGCGAAGTTTCCTCCTCTGGGCTCCCACATTCCTACCTTGTTAACATTTCCATGATCATGCGGCTTTTAAAAACGTTGTCACCCTCACCAGATAAGGGGACCCCAGAGGGCAAGGACGCCGTCACATGAAATGTTTCCTCCCCAGCACCTAACCCACTCTCCTGGAAGACAGTGTCACTCATGGAACCGATGCGTGGATGAAAGAAGTGAGACCAAGAGACCCCTCGGGGTCCCCGTCTCACAAACGCTCCATGTCCTCTCTCTGCCAACTGAGGACGCAGAGCAAGGAAAACAGGGACAACTGCAAATTAGACAAAAGTCTTAGGTGTGTCATTTACTAGACCCTGGCTTACCCAGCCAAGGAGGCCTGAAAACCCAAGGGCCGGTTCTTTCCTCTAACAACCGAGACGCTGGAGAACCCACTGGAGTTTCAGAACGCAAACACATCTGGAAACCGTCCCGGTCCTGTGACTTCATCCCCACCTTGCCAGTGCCTCTCTGACCACCTGTGATTTGCATGGCTGGTCCTCAGCAAATAGCCGAGGGTGACCTACTTGCTGAAATGAGACCAAAAGGCAGGTCTTACCACGAGAGTGATTTCCCAAGAAATCTACTCAGCTATGTCCCGTGGCATCGTAGTTTGTACAGGGTGTCTTCCCCCGTCACAGAGAAACCTCCTTCTGTCCCCAAATCCCCATCATCTGGAATGTACTTTATTTCACCTTCAAGGAAATTTCTAGCCCAGACTCTATAAAATCAACTCTGTGGCCTACTCACTCTAAATACCTTGGGGAACAGGATGGTGAAAAGGACTGAAATCGCTGCAGACATACTTAGCGTATGCCAGGCACCGTGTTGGGCGTATCATATAACTTTCTCATTTCATATTTATAATGACCAGCAGGACTGTTCTTGTTTTAGAGGAAACTGGGTTTTTGAGCAGTTAGACAACTTTTCCAAAGTTACACCACTAGCAATGGGCAGAGCTGAGACTGAGACCAGGATCTCCGTGGTGCCAGAGCCTGTCCGGTCTCTCGCCATGGCTCGCTTCCTCTCGCCTCTGTCCCACTCCAAAACGTATGCCTTCTATGCTTTCTACCTGATGAGAAAGAAGGAACACCCACCCCTGCCCACACCAAGGACTCTCTGGGCGTGACCTCCTTTCATCCCCAACAAATCTGTGAGGCGACTATTTTTCTCCCCATTTCACAGATAAACCCACTGAGACTTAGAGAAGTTAAGGAGTAAGCCCAAGATCACAGTTATGGCAGTTAAGGAATTTCTTTCCAAGACTATACTCTTTCCACCCCCCAGTGCTGTCTCCTTCTTCACCCTAAATAGGATAGGGTGAAGCGACAAAGAAAGCATGTGACAAGGAATAAGCAGCAAGAAAAAAGCAGCCCTCGAGACCTCAAGTCTCCAAAAACGACCACCGCCCACCCAGTGCTTTTCAGTCTAGATCATGCTCTCCTGGCGTGGGACCTCCTGTGAGCTTCTCAACAGCCTGGAAGGGTCCATGTTCACAGGGTCCTGCTCTGGAAATCAGGGATCGAGGCCCAGACGGGATAAGTGACTTAACCACGTCACTGTCACTAAATGCTTAAGGATGGACACAGGCCATGTTTTGGAGGCCGACGCCAACCATCTCCCCACCTCGCAAGGAATACTGTCTCTCAGAGGCCCTCTTACCGGTTTAAGAGAAGGCACAGAACAGTGTCCTTGGGTAAGTAAGAGTCTTTATCCCTTACTCCTTATCTCCTTAGATTAAGTTCCTGATTGTATCTGGTTCTCCAAGGCCAGACCTGAGGGACAGGCTACAGTGACGTAAACACCTCGAGTCTAACCCAACTAGTAAACAGGAATGATCCACACCGGGAGCTCAATCGAACTCATAAAATGCAGATGTTTGATCTCACGATGACTTCTCAACCTAAAGGCCAGGGCCACCCACAGGGAAGGCGGGGCTCGGGGGGACGTCCACAGCCACCTTCCCAAACAGGCCAGCACGCGCTCTCCTTCACTCACAGCTGCTCATCACTCTACCCCGGGAGCGGGCCTGCCCTGCCCGGCCTCGCTCCACTCTTGTCCGGTTAGACAAGACCCAGAGGCTGACTCTTCTACAGCCACAAGCTAGAGGACGGGAAGCACCCTCACGCCCCCGCTAGAGAATAGGATGCCTCTTGTCTTCTTTTCAAAAAAATGTAAAAGCCATAAAAAGAAACCACAGTTTGGTGGCAGAAACTTCAGTGCCTGAACTTTCTGAGGTTTTGTTCTTTTGGTTTCAAAGTATCGTTATTGGGCACATACAGGTATCTCAGATGCTACACTGAATGTTTTAGAAATATTATCCTTTTCAATCCTGATAATAACTCTCCAGGGGATTATACTACCCACCCAATCTACAGGTGAGAAAACCAAGCCCGCTAACAACGGCTGGTGGGAAGCAGGGCTGAGATTTGAACCCGGGTTTACCTGGCTCCCAGGCCTGTGCCCTGCCCGAGACGCACCATCCCCCACAGCATTCCAGCCCTCACTGTCTACAGTAGCACCTTCCCAACAGGGACCTTCAAAACCAAAGACTGTGGGCGTCTGTAGCCACGGGCAACCTGTCTTCACCCCTATTCAGCTGCAGAAATATAAACCAGTGGTTTCTTGATCCTTCCGTTACCACTAGAATTAAGTCAAAGGAATGACATTTTTTGAAATAAATCTGATCTGTATGAATCACAGGCCTGAAAACGCAATGTGTTTTATCCCTGTGGCTGAGCCCCCATGGTTGGTCCTGTACTCAAGTTACAGAATTTAACAAAAAAAGGGTATCACTAAAAAGTTGTCATGTCACATAAGAATAAGACTTCAAAAGCAGCTCTTTAATTACATATCACTCATCTTCTGCTGACTTTCTCCCTAAGATTGAAAAATCCAAATCCTCCCAAGTAAGTATCGGACAGACTCTCCTTGTAACTTCTTGGTCTGGCCACCCCGCCCCAGTGAAAGGCTGACTTTCCTGCCTACCCTTCAAAGGTCTGAGGGTTTTTACTCTTCGCCGAGGATGCTGCGTTTGCGTAGGTGCACTCAGAGGGAGGCAGCGGGAGGTCGCCTACCTCAGAGAAGAACTCATCCATGAAAGCGGTGTTGTCGATGGCGATCTCGACCTCGTCGGCATCATCGTCCTGTGTCAGCTGTTTCTGTGAGACCAAAGGAGCAGGTAAGACCAAAAACAAGAACTCGGTCACAGTACTCAACGCTCACTAAGGACAGGAGCTGGGTCACGTTAACCATTTTGCATATATAATCTCCAAAGGCCACAGAACAGCTCTGTGACGTGTCAGACTCTAAGGCCACACTGTCTGAATTTCAATCCTAGTTCCACTGTTTACAGGTTTGGGGATTTTTTTTTTTTTGGTAGGTTAGGCGAGGGAAGGATGGGCACAGTACTAGCCTCACTGTGCCTCGGTTTCCTTATCTGTGAAATGCTAATAACACTGCTAACTTCGCAGGCTTGTTTAAGAGATCAGTAAGATAATCAATGACAAAACACTTCTGCACAGTGTCCGGCATGCTGTAAATACTCAATAAATTGCTAAGTTTGTGACAGAGACGTCACTATAACTCATTCCAAGCAAAGAACCAAAAACAGAGAAGTTAAGCAACTCGGCCGAAGCCACATAGCCAAAATGGGAAAGCTGGGGGGTCCTGGCCCATCCGGGATTTGGAGCCCAGGTTCCAGCCCCTTCTCCACCCTGTCCAGGGCATGAGCCACCCCACCAGGGTCTCTTAGAACAGCTTCCAGCCACATTCCTCCGAACACTGGCTGCAAACTCTCACAGCAGGGGTGAAGATTTTCCTGTTTTTAGAAGCACCTACTGCAAAGGAAACGGCCTTTGTGAGGTTCCCTGCCTGAGTTCATGTTTACAAGGAGAAAGGAAGCTCTACCTCCAGCCCCCAGCCACCCCTGGAAACACCAGCTTTCTTAACCTCGTTCAGTTTCCTCTGCAAAATCACCAAAATGGCTGTCTAGAAGAAGGGCTTCCCCTCCCATCCGGCATCAAGGGCCTGAGCATTTGCTCCATTCTTCCCCAGTGTTCTTCCCAGACCACTGCTGGGTCGCAGGTGACCCATTTTTGAGGACAGAGAATGGGATGTCGGCAGTGAAGGTGGGAGGGGTAAACCCCCTACACCAGCTTCTCCACCTTCAGTGCCCTACGGCCTCCAAAGCCAAGACGCATCACTCACAAACACTCAGAACTCCACGGGCAGTGAACGCCACCAGGGGCCTCTTCTCTTTGCCTGCTACCATCCCCTGATCTGCAACACGGAGTTGCAGTCTGGGATTCTCCTGTCACCCAGGGAGCCTCTTTTGACTGGCGCCCCGTCATCTCATTCGGTGGCTCAACGGGAACCATCAGCCACCCAAGTTCAACAGCCACGTTCAGAGGAGTTAAAATTTGAGACACTGCTACAGTCCCCACAACGCCTTCCTAAAACTAAGAACTGATCATGAACGTCTGTCACTTAAAGTCACTCAGTGACAGCTTACCTCCGAGGACTAACATTCCCACTGCCCACTGGGGCACCTGGGCCCCTTTAAGATCGGGCCCCAGCCTCGTCTCTCCCTCTACAAGGGACTCCCTCCACCAGGCACTGGGAACTCCCTGCATTGCTGGGACACATCCTTCTTTCATATTGCTGAACCGCCACACAAGGGCTTCCTCCTGAAAGGCATTTGTCCAGCTGGCGACTTTTTCCTTAGCCTTTAAAACTCAGCCTCAGACAACCTCACCTGTCAGCCTTACCTGACCCTCCCCCTTCCCACGCCCTACATCCCCTACACTCCACCCCCCACACACAAAATTTAAAACCTCCCTAAGCTCCCAGTGCATTCTGTACAAGCTTCCATAGCAGCCACCTCCGCCTACTGTGAGTTGTCCCTCGATTTATGTGTCCTTTCCCTGCCACCTGTAAACTCCTGGAGGGTCAGGACTACTGTGTGTGTGTCCTGTGGTAGCTCCTCGGAGTGTGGGCCTGCCCAGAACTCCTTCCTTCGTGGAGGTACCCCTCACCTGCCCCCCTGGTTCTGGGAAGGCTCTCAGTCCTGACCCAGGCTCCCTGAGGAATTTGAACTGTGAAGGGAACAGAGCAGGCTCAACCGGCGTCCGCAGACAGAGAAGTCCGCTCGATTCCCAGAGCTGCCCTCGTTGCTGTCCTTCCCAGGCCACGCCCTGGCTTGGTGCGGGCTCTCTAGACCTTCCCGATACACTGCCAAAGGGCAGAACAGTATTCTTCTACCTTGTTTAAACCCCACTGAGGCAGAATTGGCTTTTGCCACTTGCAATTAAAATTACTTGTACTTGCACCCTGACTGGTGTGGCTCCGTGGACTGAGTGCCCTCCTGCAAACCAAAGAGTAGCAGGTTCGATTCCCAGTCTAGGGCACATGCCTGGGTTGCAGGCCGGGTCCTTGGTTGGGGGCGCGTGAGAGAAACGACAACACATTGATGGTTCTCTCCCTCTCTTTCTCCTTCCCTTCTCCTCTCTAAAAATAAATAAACTATTTTTTAAAAAAATACTTGCACTTGTCATTAATCTATTCCACATGTATTCTGGGCACTGACCATACACTGGATCTATAACAGCAATGTAGTCAATTATAGCTGAGTAAGTCACTAGTGTCCACACGAACTAGCAGCCTGCCTCCACCCAGCAGCTTCTAGTTTGAGAGAAACGCTCCCCTGATCACCTGTCACCAGTCCCTGGGCACCTCAGCAGCCTCCAGAGAGCTCATCTCCCACAAAGGGTTTCCGTGGTCCTCACTAGCAAACAGGAACCCAAGTCTTCCTCTAGGAAGCACTTGCTGAGTGTTTCCTCTCTTCAGAGGTCTTCTGCAGACCCGCGCTGAGGGGGCACACCCAATGTGTGTGTGTGTCCACAGCCACACACACACACAGACACACAAGTGCGTCAACTCAACTTTCTTCAAATAGACATGCATGCTAAGAAAGTGGGACAAGGCTACCATCACGGGATGGACTGAGGGAAGTTTCTGGAAGCTGAAAACAACTGTTCAGCGTGAGAGGCAGGCACTTAGCTCTCCAGCATGACACAGCTTTAAGACCCCGAGAATCTGTACGGGGATCCCCCACCTCCAAGACAGCCACCTGTTGGCCGTCAGCAGATTCCAGCAAGGCAGCCTGGCCCACGCCCCGTGAGAGAACATGTGAACCGGGAAAGGGGACGTCTCTGGCAACTCACAACCTAACAGGTCCAAGACCTGTTACCGATGGCTGGCTGGGAGACCTCAGTCAAGCCCGTTACTACTCTGAGGTTTTTCCCTGTAAATAGTAATGACACCACACACTTTATCACTCTGATGAGGATGAGAGGAGATCACATATGGAAATCTTCTACCACAACACTGGGCACACTCCAGGGCCTAATAAACAGATGTCAGCGTTCGTGTCACCTAGAGGTAAAGACCCGACGCCTAAAGGGTGAGTCCGCCCCCCCCCCGCCCCAGGAAGTGCTCATAGTCAGGCTCAGTCGGTGAGGTGGATGGCACAGTGTCATGACGATCAGGGTTCCTTCACACCTTGGTCACTTAACCCACTGGCTTAACATCTCTGAGCCTCAACATTCTCGCCTACACAATAGGAACAATAGTGTCTACCAGGGCTTCTGTGGGGATTAACTAAGACACCAGTTAAAGTCCCTTATGTGATGACTAGCACATGGTTACAACTCAAAAGAACACCTGTATGTAAGATCTCGCCAGCTTCTCTACAGTTTTAACCGGGATCTAAGTACCTTTAAACAGGAAAGGGGGTGGGGAGGGAAGACACAGGACTTGTAGAGGCCAGGGCAGCCTGACCGAGTCTATCGCTACATTCTCTCGGAGATGGGCAAGCCGACACCTGACACCAGACAATGCGTTGCAGATTCAGCAGGAAGAGAACACAGGTTTGCTGACCCGGGCTCCCAGGCAGCTCCCCGCACGTGGTGGCTGCTTCCAACCACATAAAACATCACAACGGCAGCCGCGTGCAGATCTGAAAACTCAGGGACGAGGGCCGGTCTCCCAGGTCATCTGGGTGAGGTGGTTGTCTGGAGTCACACGACACTGGGAACTGCCACCACGCTTCTCAAGGAAGGGGACCTGGCAGATCCCAGAGCTGGGACTCCTTCCCGTGAGACCCAGCTGTGCCTTTCAGACCGGGAGGCTGCGGGGACCCCAACGGCCCTTTATCTTCAGCCCACACGACTGAGCACAGCCAAGAAGAAAACTTTAGCATCTTTATCAAACCATCAAGGCGTGTGGTAATAGGAACGTTCCAGTAGCTGCAACATCGGCCACAGTTAAAAAAGAAAAAAACAGTGTATGTCAGCCCAACGGCCCACTTCCTGCCCCCACGACCTGACCCCAGCCTCCTGCTGCCCCCCCCACCAGGAGGTCGGAGGTATCATCAGTGACTTAGGCAGCCCCGAGCAACAGCCCAGGACCTATCTCGCACCCACCTCTCAAATGTGTTCCCCAATTCAGTAAGGGAGTGAGGGCAGCCGGGCCCATGCCCTCCTCTTGGGACAGAAAGTAGAAAGAGTTCAGGGGCCCAGAAGGCAACAGGAAGTGATTTCACCTGGGAGTCCTCTCGCCCCACTTTCCCCACCTTTCTCTCAACTGTCCCCTCTGCCACCTTCCGTCTGTTTGACCGTGGGTCCCTTTTCACAAGCTCCTTTAATATAAATACTCGCCACTTCAAGTCCCTAGTAGGAGCTGAGTGGCCACAACACTGCTTTACATAAACTAGGTCGACAAAACCCATCTGTATGTTGAAGTTGAGAACCTGCAGGTCAGAGAACGTCTATGCTATTCGAGGGCTCCCAGCTATTGGCTGGCAGAGTCTGTCCCAAGCTCTTGCTACCTCCACTGCACCCGGCTCAGAGCAGCCCATCACCAAAGCAGCCAGCAGCCCCACCCTGCAGAAAGCACCTGCTGGGAGAGACAAGCCGTGGGCCTTGGGCACAGCCCTTGTCTCCGTTAAGCCTCGGTTTTCTCGCCAAGTGGAATTTAGCTTTCCAATGTGGCTTTGTGGAACCCAGGGCACCTGAGATGTGCCTCAGGAACCACTCAGGGAAGTCAGGGAGCGTGGAGTCAGGCAGGCCGGTCCTCTCCCCCTGGTCAATCTGCATAGCTCCACCTTTTATCTGCTTTTTACGTTGGGGTTGAATATAACATTTCAAATGAAGCCCTGTTGTCATGAGAGGGAAGAAAAAAGAAGGAAGGAAGCCAGTAAGCTCAGCCAGCCAGCTGGAAAACCACTGAAGTAAATGAACGGATGCCTTCTAAAGAAAAGAGAGAAAGAACAGGGAGGGCCCTCCAAGTGAAAACGCCTCTCCAAGTGAAAACACAGGTGCCGAGAGGTTAAAATCATCAGCAATTCCATAAGGATCATGCCGAGTCAGAAAGGCAAGAGGAGAAGGAAGTGGCAAAGAAAGAAAAGAGGAACCGTCCCACCCTTGGCCAGGGCTCCGTTGGTTGGAGTGTGGCCCCGTACAACAAAGAGCTGCTGGTTCCATCCCTTGTCAGGGCACACACCTAGGTTGTGGGTTCAGGCCCCAGGAGGGATGTGTTCAGGAGGCAACTGACCAACATTTCTCTCTCATTCTCTCATATTCTTTTTCTTTCTTTTTCTTTCTCTCTCTCCCTCTCTCTCTCTCCTCTCTCTCCCTCTCCTCTCTCCGCCCTCCTCCCTCCAATCAATCCTCAATGTGGAATTTTTTTTTTAATGGAAGCCATCCCAAATGAGGAGGGCACCAGCCAGGGGCTCCCTGGTTCTCTGCCTGCCAAAGGCGCCGGCCCAGGAAGACCAGAGGGTCCCACAAGAAGACAGAAGGCCCAGGGCTCTTGGGAAAACTTCGAGGTGAAGAAAATAATAACAGAGGGGAAGGGACCAACAGCCTGGACTGAAAAGGGACATTTGGCCCTCAGTTCCCCAAATCGGGGTGTTCAAGGGTTGTGGCTGATGGGGGCCGGGGTGGGGGTGGAAGCCCTCCTGGCAAAGCTGGTGACCACAGATTCCTGTACCTCTTCCTTCCTCTCCGTATTTAAACAGCTCTTTGCACAGGAGATACACACTCTTCTCTATAAACCCAGATTTTCTCCCAGTAAACTTGATTCAAAGAGACAGCGGCATGATGTTTACTGTCCCTGCTGCTCCTTCCCCTGCACGGCCTCCCTCTAGGATGAGGATCCGCGGATTCCCAAAGATGAACATCACCAGTTCCAAACATTCTGTGCACACACACACACACACACACAGCCCGACATCTGGTTTTTCCAGTCCCTCTTCTTTGATGAACAGAGGTCAGAAATTCGGAGTAAGCATGTCAACTCTCGATAGGCACTCGGTGCTCTCTGTTCCCCATTTAAAGAATCAGATGGCCTTTCTCCATTGCCCAGTTCTCCCTCCTACACTGTTTTTTTTTTCCTTGTCCAGTGAAACCCTCCCAGAGGGAACTTCCCCTTCTGACTGAAATGCATCTTCCCCAATATACTTGTCAGATGAATCAAGAGGAGACCCAGGATAATGAACCCGGGGTGAGCCTCCCACTTTCTCTTTCCCGGTGTTTGTTCTACTGAGCCCTGGAGGCAGGCACGGCCCTCTCTGGAAGCTGAGACGCTGAGGAATAAACTCAACACCAGATCAGTCCAAGGTCAGCAGGTTGGTGGACAAGTGAACCAAAGCCCCCGAGGACCCCATTCCATGCATTCTGTCCTGACAATCACACTACTAGATAACACCTGTGTGTGTTTGCTTGCAGACACCCTTGTGGTTTCAAATATGCTATTTGATTCTCCCGTCAACCCCAGGAGAGACAAATAATTACTTTCTCCAGTTACAGATGAGGCAACCACTTAATTAGGTTAAACGATGCACCCAAAGTCATTCAGCTAATAATAGCAACATTAGGACTCTGTTCTTACCTTCTGTGCTCCCCTTAAAGATGAGCTTCCCACCCTGGCTTGGTAACACACCCTCACTTATTGCAGGAGATGCCCCAAAGTCGATATAACTAAATTGGATTAGTCTATACGCACGAATGCAAAAAATACCGGTGCACATAACCTGTGAATGTGCACGTACGTAGAGATGCAGATACCTCTGTGTTAGAGACCCAGCTCTGCTTCTCAGTAGCCCTGTGATCGTAAACAACTGACCTGACCTCTTAGGGCCTCAGTTTCCTCATTTGCAACGTGAGTGCTCTACTCACAGAATTGTGGTGAGGGTTAAATTAGTTGACACATAAGAAGAATATAAAGCAATGCTAGGTACATATTACAAGTCGTTACAGTCATCCTCTGCCTGAGGATGACAGCACTCAGCACCGGGTTGTACACCCAGGAGAAGACGGTGGCCCGACCTCTCCCGAAGGCAAGGCAGAGACTGGGAAAGATGGAAGCCCATT
Source organism: Sturnira hondurensis (assembly GCF_014824575.4). Classification (NCBI taxonomy): domain Eukaryota; kingdom Metazoa; phylum Chordata; class Mammalia; order Chiroptera; family Phyllostomidae; genus Sturnira; species Sturnira hondurensis. Next base: position 557,992 of record NW_028084511.1, on the reverse strand, counting down.
GGAAATGTGCGTGCAGGTGACTCCCAGGGAAGTTTGGCAGGTGGAGTGGATTTAGCAAAGGATACCTTCAGGAAAGGCCTCGGGGTGAGAACACCACACCTTTTCCCTGCTTTCTCTCGGCTCCCAGGAGCCATTCAAGCAGAGTTCCGGTCCCCATTCAAACCTTCCCCCCTTCCCAGCCTTCTCCACTCTTTTCTGACTTCCACCCCTCCTCTACCCCGCAACGCCCACGACATCCATTTCTGTATCTCAAGAATACGGAAAGGAGGAAGGAGCTACCAACGTTTCCTCTAGTCCACCCCAGCCTTCTCCTCAACCCTCAACCCTTTTGGCCAGTCCCACCAGCCCCCTCCCCTTCACGATCCCCCTAGGCCACTTCATTAACTTATCATTGATAGCATTTTTTTATATTTATTTTTTAGAGAGAGGGAAAGCAAGGAAGAGAAATAGCAATCCAGGCATGTGCCCTGACCAGGAATCGAACCGATACCCTTTTGGTCTGTGGGACCACACCCAACCAACTGAGCTACAGAGGCCAGGGCTACACATAACATTTTTGAGCACTCTCCATGCACTGAGGGTTCTTCTAGGACAGGTGCTCTATATCCACCAAAGCATTTAATTACATAACAATCTTCTGAGGACCTTCCCCAGCTGAGAGCTCAGAAACCGAAACATAAAGATGACCAGCAACGTTGTCGAGATGGTACAGGCAGCGGTGGCGCCTGAGCCAGGACAGGCCGGGTGGCTGGCGGCCCAGCCCTGGGACCCCCCCAGCAGAAGTGATGCCTCCTACCAGCACCCCCGCCCCAGCTCAGCAGGCATCGCCGGCCACAGAAACACACTCACAAAGCTCTGAAAGCCGCCACACCCACAGGTCACGACACACAAGGGACTGAGAAGCTGTCACACATAGGCCAGAGGAGGCCAAGAACACCTGACAACTAACTGCAGTGTAAGGTCCTGGATTGGATCCTAGAGCAGAACAAGGGACATTTGTGGGAAAATGAGAGAAATCCACAGAGCCTGGCGGTTAGTGAACAGCAATGCGCCCCTCTGAGCTTCTCAGGTCTGACAAGAGCTCCATTGCAATAGGTCGTTAACGACAGAGGAAATCGGGTGAGGGGTAGACAGGAACTCGCTGTACTGTTTTTGTGACTCTTCCGTCCACCTAAAATTAGCCTAGACTAAAAAGTTAATTTTTAAAAAGAAAAAAGCAAATCTGATGCCATCCCAAACTGCCCTAACCCGGACAGCTAAACACACCAGACAGTACACGAATCACCCATCTCCTTAGGTGGGAGGTGAATGTCACTCAGCATCCAGAGAGACTGGAGAGTGTTGCCATGGAAACAGCCCAATGCCACAAAACAAGCTGACCTAACGGTGGCAGTGGTGAGGGGGGGAAATTGCAGAAGGGCCTAATATAACGATGGCTGGAGATAAGCGCCCCCCACTCCCGGGGACGACAGAGTCTCCAGAAAAGTTCATCTGCAGATACCCCCATTCATCCACTGAAGGTTTGGTTAACAGCTTTCCAAGCCATGGGCTGGGAAGTGGACAATGCGGGGGCAGGAGGCATGTGGGGTCTGTGCTCCCTTGGGAGAGCAGGACACTACGGGGCCCGCGGCATCTGAAATTATGACACTGTGTGGCTGCTTTGCTATATCAACAAAAGTAAAGGAGTCTGTGAAAGTCCCAGGGAAGGCAGAGTCCATGCTGTCAGCTCGGGGTCTGGAGGTTTCCCTGCAGTGATGACGCTGGAACCGAGCCTCAAAGGATGTGCAAGAAGCTCCGGGGGCAGCTGGAGTTTCTCTGTGGCCTCCACGCCTTCCTCATCTCCTTTCTGAACAGGGCAACCTTCCATGGTGTACGGGCGGAGGGTCGGGGGTACAGCTAGGAGCCTTGGAACTCATCCATCCCTGTCCTTGGGGGTGGAACCAGGACCTCTGGCTTCCTTAGAAAATGCATGGGTGCCCTGAGTTAATGCTGCACTTCAGGCAAGTAAAGATTCACCAACCCACAGGGAATGGAATAAGAAGAGCGTCATAATGAGTAAGGGATGGATAAGGTCAAGCTGTTGTTCACTAGTCAACAAACGTTTAACAGGCAACTGACTACCATGCAGAGTGCTAGGCTCTGGGGCCCCAGAGGACCGTCCCTTCCACCACCACATCCAGGAGCTTACAGTAGTTGGGGAGATGAACAGACACAGTGTAGGGCGACTTAAAAAAAGCGCGAAAGATACGCTCAATTCTTGGTCCCACCACTTCCAAGCTGGAGATGTCAATCAGCTGTGTGCCTCAAGCCTCTTACCTGTTCAGTGAGAATAATATAACAACGCCTTGTCTTGTAGGGTTGAGGGGATCAGAGGCGAGGTAAGTAAGGCGCCTCACGCAAGTGCTGTCCAACAGGAAGTAGCTGCTCAGTTAATATTCCTGTAGCTGATACAGTGGCAACAAGAAGTAATAGAACCATCGATCTTAAAGACAACAGCACCCAGAAGACAAAGACTCCATCTCATTTAAAAAAAAAAAAAAGGAAGGTGGGCTCAAGTCCACTACAGGGTAACAGGTAACCCCACTGATTTATTAGAAGAAAGGTATTTTGCTACAAAGTAATATATAGCCATGTGGGCTGCTGGAATGGAGGAAGCATATTCTAGGCTCCAGTTAGGGAGCATCACCTGTAGCGAATCAGTTTTGAAAGACAGGTGGGGACTTTGACCAAGGGGAAGGGAACGCCAAAAGGGAGAGGGAAATGGGGGCAAGCATTTCTCCCTCAGTGCCTGCCAGTGCCCCGGCCTCCCCCACACTCACAGGAATAAAAATAAAACTAATCCCCTTCTCTCATCCAAGCATGTTCTCTTCTGGCCTCTGGCCGATGGGTCTGTAATCCCCGCTCAATCCCTGTCACTCTCGTCACAGCTGCTTCCCACCTGCTCACAGCAAAACAGCTCGCCCAGGGGATGAGCCCTCCCAGGGAAAGAGAGGAGCCGAGGAAGAAATCCCTGGCTGGGTAGAGAGCCTGTCATTGAAGGACGGGATCTCAGTGACAAGATAGATCCTCAAGTCAGGATGTTAAGGTTTGCTTATGATCCAAAGCAGAGCAGGGGCTCAAAACGCAGGGTCTGGCAGGAGTAATGCTTGAGTATGGTTGGTAGGGTAGTGATATGGGTGTAATAATTTAGTTGCAATGTGAGCCTTTCACCTAAAATGTCATACAGTATGACTGACTGATATGGTTATGTTGCAGAATTGCATGCCTATGCTTTTGTAATAAAAGATTTTCTTAATAAAAACCAGGGGCGTTATTTGTGCCGGACCCTGTGTCTTCACAGAATGAACTAAGCTTTAAAGGGGAAGTTCAGCTGAGTTCCTTTGGGGCTGTGCTATCGCCAGTATCCTGAGCAACTCTGACCTCGCAGAGACACCAGGACTTCACGTGGGGAAGGGGGCCAAAGATAAGCCCTGCAGGGCACACAAGACAGAGCAGAAAGGGCAAAAAGTAAGGCTGACCTTGAGAGCCTCAGGGGGTTGATTTCATTAGGTGCTGGCCTTGAAGGGGCCCATACATCCCAAGCCATTTCTAGTCCTCCGTAGATCAATCTCCAACAGGTTCCCAAGGCCTTGACCTCTATTCCATAGATCATTGGCATCTCTATTACCATTATGGACCTTCAATGTTTTGGTGGGGGCAAGGTTCTTATTTCATAAACTACAGCCCTCTGTTTTCCCTATATGACTATTACCTCTTAAAGACCAGGACTGTGTGATAATGCTGTCTAACATGATGCCCAGCAGGATGAGGTCTACAAGAATGAGGATGAGCAAGCCCACCAGGTCAAAGAGCACAGATTGTAGTGTGTATGTGGACACTCACCAATGGGAGACTGATTGAGAAGCTTCAGGATCCTTGCCTTACTGGGAAGACTCCACATGCCTCTGAAGGCATTAGACTTGATTTTAACTAGGACTTGAAGAAGAAACCTGAGCTCAAGCATCAGGTCTTCTGGGAAGCAGCCCCACCCCCTAATGCCCTGTCCCCATCTCCCAGGGGCCAGCCAACGAGGTGTTTCTGCAGATGCTTCTACCAAAAGGATGACACGGTTGTGTCTGTTTCTCGTGTGTCTCCCCATCTGACTGGGAATGTCCTAAGACCCAGGAAAATGTGTTAACCACCATTACACCCCAGCACCGTCCCAAACACCTGGGACATAGCAGGTGCTTAGCAAATGTTTGCTGGCTGAAAAGAGAGCCAAGCAAGAGGTGCCGGGCCAGGAATTATCTGGACTCAGCAGATCCAAAGTTCAGCTAGTGAGAAATCAGCAGGACCCTCCTGGTGAGACAGGCCAGGTATAGGCACCGCACATTCCTGGCGAGCTTGTCTTAGTCACTGAGGACGCTGACTGCTGGGAAAGCCCACCAGGAGGGCTGGAGCCAGAGATGAGTCTGGTCTTGTGACAAGGAGGGTGGACCCCTCAATGTGGCTGCTGCACCCAGCAGGTCAAGTTAGAGGAACTCACATTTACTGTGGGGGGTGATTATCAGGGATTCTCTCATTTTACCCTTTCAGTGACCCTAGGGGAAAGGTATGATGAGCCACTTTATATTTTATTTCTTTATTTTTAGAGAGGGAGGGAGAAAGAGAGGACAGAGAAACATCTTTCCCTCTCATACACACCCCAACCAGGGCCGGAACCCGTGTCCCAAGCTCATGCCCGACCTAGTTGAACCGGTGACCTTTCACTCTGCAGGACCACACCCAACCAACTGAGCCACACCTGTCAGAGCTGATGATCCGCTTTACGTGTGCAACTCTGAGACCTCAGTCCTGCAGAAGCCAGAGCCTAACAGGTGCTTAGCACAGGCTTGCAAGGAAACATGTCGTACAGCCACACATCCCCCCAGGGGATGGAGGCCTTAAACTTCCTGACTGCCTCCTCTCCCTACGACAGCCAACATTCCAACAAGTTCCTTGCCTCCTCCCTCTTATGCATGAGAGTTCACCGCCTCTCCAGCCAGCCCAGCTGGTCCTTGGGCAGCTAGGACCACTAAAAATCCTTTTATGCAAAATCGTAATTTCTACCCATCCACTTCACATCTTCTCCCTGTATCTACGCAGTTGAACCTAAACTTTGGCACGTGACAGCCCTCCAGCTATCTGGTGGCAGTTACTGCCTCGCCTCCCCCGAGGTTTAGAAAGATGCCTCAGAAAGAAATTGCACAGCATGAAACTGGTTTCATGCAGATGAACAAACGCCTTTCCTTGATAAAAGAAATCAGAGAGAGAAGATGGTTATCTTGTTGCAGTGAGAGCTGTCTCTCTCCTGGGGGAGGGGGAGGGGGAGGGAGGAACTGGACTAGAAACCAAACCGTATGTAAACCTTAACAGTCTTCATGGAAAACATTAATATTGCCAAAGGAGCTTCTAAGATCAACCAAACTCTTTGTTTCACAGAGGAGGAGCAGAGAAGCAGTCAGGGAAAGGAACACAAAGGAACACAGCTATTAAGTGGCAGGGCCACGGAAGCCTTTGAACCGGCAGCCCAGTCCCATCCCCCTCCCAGCTCCAAAACCCTAGAGCACCTGTGATGTCAGAACTGCGCTCCCCTAACAGCTGCGCTACTACAGTCTCACCTAGACCACCACCCCGAGAGGCAAAGGGAGGAGACGCAGCATTTGGCCCATGTTATGGGGCGTGGTAAGGAAGCTTGGAGAAGCAAAGGAACTTGCCTAGGCTCCCTGGCAAACTGAATTTATACTGGGAATGCAAAGCTCAGTGAAGGCTCTTGGCTCTTTGTGGACAATGGACTACTGAGAGAGACCATTGCGTATCTTCCTCTGGAAATCCCTGAGGGGAAGGGAGCTGCCTCTGCCTGCTGTTCGGTTTTGCAATGTTCTACGATGCCTGGATGTGCTGATAAAGACCTTCAAAACCACGCTCCTCTTCCCTTTCTGCCTCGCCAACCAGCATGCTTCAGAGAAAGAGCACTGTGGAGGGTCACCAGCTCTGTCACTTGCGGCACCCCTCCTGCCCCAGCTGAGCTCCAGTCTCCTCACTTACAAAAACAGTGGCAAGACATTCTGCCCTGTTGGTAACCACTGTGGGGCTCAGGTGACAGAGAGCAGGTAGGAAGCACAGAGGCTCAGTCCCTCAACTGTCCCTTCCTGTCTCACATCCCCCCTTGACCCGCTCCTCTGCTATCCTTCTACCCAGAGAGGGTGAAAGGTCACGAAGGTCTCACCCAAGGCAAGGGAGGAGAAAGAAAAACAACTTCGACATCCACTAGTCCCTCGTATTTGTATGAGGTCTCTATTCTCCAAAGAGCTTTAACAGTCAGTAGCATCCCATGTACCGTTCATTAGTCCCCGGGGTGTGTGCAGGCCCTTCTGGGGTGGTCCTCACAACCACCCAATTCACAGGCGACAAAACTTCAGATCTGAGGTCGAGGGGCAGCTAGCACTTCAGCACTCCTAACAAGCTCCCAAGTAGATGGACTACTTTGTGTCCAGGACTAGATTTTTCAATTCCATTGAGGGAGAGCCTGGCCTGGGCCTGCCCCCAGACTGCACTCCATAAGTATTTGTTGAGTGAGTCAGTGAATACCTGACTCAAAAACCTGTGTATGCTCCGTCTCATTATGTCACTTGACCTCTTAACAAAACTCTAGTCAAGGCGTGATCACCCCCATTTGACAGATAAGGGAAATAAAGGCTCAAAAGAGTAAGTAGCCTAAGGTTCTCCACCCTTGTGTAGCAGGGCTGGAGGCGAGCTACCTTCACAGCCTTTGCCCCGACCCCAGCTGACCAGAGAATGCTGGGGTAAATTAATAATTACAGAACGCCGGATGACAATGAGCTGGACCTGTCTCAGCACACAGCTCAGGGGGTCCCCCAGGAGCCCGGAGCTGCTTCCCGGGGTGGGGGCAGCCAGGCACGGAGTCCCCCAGGAGGAAAACAAAGAGGGTATAGGAGGAGGCCAGTCCTGGGCGTAGTGAGGTGCCCAAGCACCCGCCGCGGATCCCAGCTTCGCACTGACGCTGTCCAGCTGGGGAGTGGAGGAGGGAGGAGAGCCTAGTAGAGGCATCCAGGGAAATCACAGTCCAGCGATGAATCACCGGCACATGACCCCGGTGGGGAGGGGAGAGTGCGGAACCGGCGCGGGATGCGCCTGGGACTTGTGGGGGGCAGGGCTCGCGCGCGGCCCCCTCCGGCCTGGATTTGGGGAGAAAAGGGAAGCCCCTCTCCCGCGCAGCGCCACCCTCCGAAGGCCCCCGCCCGCCGGGCTCCCGGGAGCGGCGGGACTCACGGCCTTCAGCTGCTCCAGTCGGTCCTTCATCCTGGTGCCCAGGCGCAGGGAGGCAGGTGAGCGCGTCCCAGGTGAGCTGCCGGAAGTGGCGACCCGGCCGGGCCGGCGCCGGGGAGCTGGTGGCGGCGGCGGCGGGCGGGCGGCGGCGGCGGCGGGCTGGGAGGAGTGTCGGAGACCTGGGGAGGCTCCGCCAAGCCGCCCCCTGCGGCCCCGCCGGCGCCGCGCGCTCCAAATCCGGCTCCCGGGCCAGCGCTGGCGCGTAACGCTGATCCGCCCGCGGGCCCGCCCCTTACCTGGCCGCGCCCCGCGCTCCTCCTTAAAGGGGCCCAGCCGGGCCGCGGCCCCGCCACCCGCGGCTGCTCTAACTCCCCCGCCCGGGCTCGCAGTCCCTGGAGAGGGCGGAGAAGTGCGGGGAGAGGGCGGGGCGCTTGGAGACCCGCCGCAGGGCAGAGGAAGAGCGAGGGCGCCGGTTTGGCCTCAATTCCATCCTTTGCACCCGACAGACATTCTGTGCCTGCGCCAGGCTCTCTGCTGGGATTCAGCCCTCGACAGACCCGCTGGTCGTTTCGAGGTGGAGCGAAGCACTGTGGACGAAGACGACGTGACTTGTCCCATCACGTGCGGGGGAGACAGCAACCGAGGTCTCCCGGGGGGAGGGCGTTCTAGTAAAGGAGCTGGCACAGCTGGCAGGGGGCGGCCCTGGAGAGAGTAACTGGAGGTGGAGAAGCGGACAGGACGGGAGGGAACGAAGAATTCGGATTTTCCGGAGTTGGCAGTGGGGACACTTCGGAGAAATGTCAAGCACTTCGATACTGAAGTCAGAACACCTGCCGCTGTAAAACCTTGGGGGGAAATCACGTTCCTCTTTCTCTAGGGCACTGTTCCTGTATCTATAAATAAGGGCCAATACTCCGCAGTTTGGGGTGAGGCCTGTGTGGCAGCGGAGACACGACTGGTTAGTACGTTATAGAGCAGGGTTGTAAATAAAGATGCTTGTATTGGAAAGCTTAAGCCGTTCTCACTTCCTACGCGGTGTAGACCCCCAGGTGGATTGTAACTTCCGAAAAGGGGCGGGGCGGGGAGGTTCATGGCACTGCCCCTCCTTCTTTGCCTCTGTCTCCCGAAACCCACCCTCTCCTCTCTCTTCCCCGTTTGTCCCCTTTTGGGGGGAAAATGACATACTCAGCAGAGAATGGCTCTCAATGAAAGGGACTGACACTCTGAAGATTCATTTCTCAAGTCCAGAAAAGAATCTGCTCGATGCATTCAGGTTAAAAGGCTGCAGTATTTTTCGAAATTCTAACAGACCTTTGCCCTCTTCTGCGATCTCAGCGCGTGCTCCGTGCTGACTTCATCGCCTCCCATAAAGATATACTTGTACAGTCCGTTTGAACTCGGCCGTTCTCAGCCCTAACCCGCCCTGGTTCGTCCGGCACGCTTCCTTCTACGGCAGGTGTTACCTCTGGGTGGAGTTTCCCACCTGCGGTACTAGAAGGCTTCTGCGCCCCCTGGTGGTCGTACGCAGAAACAAGTGAATCGGAACCATCCCACTCTTAACAAACCTTTGTTGGGATAGCTGGGTCCTTGCGCTTCAGGAAACGAGGGTGTCTCCTGAATCTAGTCTCAGAGTTTTGCCACAAAACAGCGCTCACCTGACATCACCCAATCTATTTTCTCATCTTTCAAGTAAGGGAGCGGATCAAGACTAAGGATTACCAGTCTTCAAGATCAAAAATATCATGCGTGCTTTTTTTCACTTGTGAATCTCTGGTTTTGAAAGACTCCATATCCCTAACAAAATACACTTACTATGTAGTAAGAAATTTGGTTTCCTCGAATTCATACATAGAGAGCTCAGACTGGCCCCTAGGGGAAGGAGCAAACTTTAGGGTGAGGGCACAAACTTTCAGTTATTAGAGAAATAAGTTCTGGGGATGTGATGTGCAGCATGGTGGCTATAGTTAACAATAATGTGTAATATATTTGAAATGTGCTAAGAGAATAGATCTTAAAAGCTCTTATCATAAAAAATTGTAACTGAGGAGATGGATGTTAACTTATGGTAATCATTTTGCAACGCTGTATGTACATACTTGTATACTTAAAGCTTGTAAGTCACGCTGTACCTACTTGTATACTTTAAAGCCTGTTACACGCTTTAAACCAATGCAATGTTATATGTCCATTACATCTCCATATCACTGAGGGTGGTGGGATTTGGTTTCCAATGAGAGGATGTTTCCATGAAGAAAAAAAAATGACCTTTTGGTTAGCCTGTGTGGCCATACAGAGATAACTCTATGATGCCCTTTATTTTTTTAAACCCTGAAAACAGTGTAAAGAGCCCTCTGACCTGCAACTGGAGTCCAGGAATCCGGGAAGGGGGCATCGGCAGACTTCTTTTGTCATGGCATTCCATTCGAGGGTAGTTATCACAGACTTCAAGCCTTCTTCAAACTTCCTAGTGGGCATGAACCCTATTTTATTAAGTTTATCTTAACACTAACATTTGGTCTTTCCTGACAGGCAGAAGTCTGGATTCTACCTACTAGTTGTACACAAAAAAAAGAAAAAGAAAAAAAAAACCCAAACTGAAGGAAATCAAGTAACTGTGGCACCTGGGGCCCGAGCTCGAGGAGTCCCTGGGCTGGTGAGGAAAGCACGATACTGAGCCCAAGTGGACTCCAGGGTCCCCACGTAGGTGGACAGTGACATCAGGTCCCAGACTTGGTATCCTCTCTGATGTGTTTTCTTTATTCTGCCCCACAGTATACTTGGTCTTCCCCACCCACCAGTTTTAGTGTAGCTGTTTCCCCATTAAACAGAGTCAGGACTCATTCAAGTGTTTGCATTTTGGTTATAAATAAGTCAGCCAACAATTTCATCTTTACAAACAAACCAAAGACAGACTCCTAGGACTTGAGGCTTTCTCATTCCTCGCTCTAAGCCTCTTTCTTTCCCAGTGAAAAAAAGAAGTGAGCATTACCCCGAACAAACCTCCAGAGCCTGCTGTGAAACAGGGAAAACCACTTTCTGGCTGGTGTACCTTGAGGCAGGGTCTCTGGCACGTGGTGTTCAGTAGAAAAAGATAAGGGGAGCTAGAGAATTGAAGGGAAGGTTCTGTCTGTTCTCCACAGCGATTGTTCCCCATGGCAGGAAGGGCAGAGAATAACCAGGATGGAGAATAAGCTTTCTGACTTGTAGCTTTGCCTCCTCATAGTTTGTATTAGTTATCTATGGCTGTGTAACAAATGCCCCAACACCCAGCAGCGTCAAAGAACAAACATTTATTATCCTATCGCTTGTGCAATTCAGGAGGAATCCAGGTGCGGCTTAGCTGGGTGTCTCTGCATCAGGATATCTCACAAGACTGCAGTGAAGGCATTGGCTGGGCTACAGTGCTGGGCTCATGCTTGCCTGGGAAGGGATCTGTTTCTAAGGTCACTCACATGGGCCATGAGGGCCAGCAGAATGCAGTCTGTGCTGCCCGGGAAGGCAAAGAACATCTGGGCGCCAGGGCCAAGCAGGGAGATGAGGGTTCTCCCTGTGGACAGGCTGCTGCCCAGAGTCAGAGGGGCAGCGGCGGAACAGCAGCAGATCTCCAGCACGGCCACACTGGCCAAGAAAAAGTACACAGGCGTGTGGAGACGACGGGAGACCCGGATGATCCGAGAAATGCAGGCACTGCTGCTGCTGCTGGAAGGTCACGAAAATCAGCACCTGCACGTCAGCGAGTTTGGAGGAGGGGCTGAAGTGGAAGTGAATCATCCCAGCTCGGTTCGTGTCCTCCTTGTATTCAAGGCATAGGGCCTGATAAGGGCACAGGTGCTGCCCCTGAACATAAATAAACGTCAGGACGTGGAGCTCCTCCTGGGTGACCCATTCAACTCCTGGCCTTGCCCTTCCTGGATCTTCTCAACTCCAACCATCTTTACCACTAGTCTGCATTCAGCAGCTCATGTCTACAACAGATTTTTTGTTTCTCCAATCAGCCAGGACTGGTTCACCACTGAAACATTTTTTCAATTTTGTGGTAAGATATATATTGCATAATATTTACAGTTTAGCCATGTGTAAGTACACAATTCAGTGCCGTTAGGCCCATTCTCAACCTTGTGTAACCATCCCTGCTATTTATATCCCAAACTTTATTACCCCAACAAAAGCGCTGTGCCCATTAAAGAACGACTCCCACTGTCACCTCCGGTCAGATCCTAGTAACCTCTATCCTGCTTTGTCTACAACCTTGCCTACTCTAGGTACCTCATGCAAGTATAATCAGACAACATTTATCCTTCTGTGTCTGGCTTCACTAAACATCATGTGTTCAAGGGTGATCCATACACACCAACGTGTTGGCATTCCTTTTTGCGGCTGAGTAACATTCCATCGTGTGTACATACCACATTTTGTTTACCTCTTCATTTCTTTAGGGAAACTTGGATTGTTGCTACCTTCCGGCTATTGGGTACCCTGGAGTGTAAATATCTGTTTGAGTCGGCACTGGAAACTTAAAGCTCAGGATACCATTCCCAGACCACAGTCCCTCTCTTCTCTTAATCCCTTGCTTGGTTGTCAGGAGCACAGCCCCTGGGGTGAGACCATCTAGGGTCTAATCCAAGATCTGCCATTGACCAATGGTACGACCTTGACCAACTTATTGAAGCTTTTTGCTTCAAGTTCCTTATCTAGAAAGATAACTCTAAGATCGCTGTGAGGAGTAAATGTTTCTGCCCTCCATGTATGTTAGCAATAATCATGAACACCACTCTTCCACCTTCTCAAGTCTTCCTCCGTGCCTCCAGTTCCCCCCGATGAGCATGCTTTGGGCTTTACTCCCCGCCCCATCCAACCAAGACTCATGGTCCCTCCCTTGCATTGGTCTTCGCCAATACTGTCACTACCCTTGGCTTCTTGATCAAGGATTACACCCAACACCTGTAACCTCCCCCAACTCTGTTCCAGGCTGAACATAACTAAAGAAGATCACGAAATTCTACTGGCTGGTGCCACAAAATAAAAATTAGCTCATTGGTCTAACCCACTGAAATCTTGGGAACCACAGACACCAAATATCTGAGGAGCCCACCAGCACGAGAGGCACGGGCCTAGGTGCTATGAATCCTTCCCTGCTGCTGCTCAAGGGAAGAACACGAAGACTTGGGGACTTGCAGAGACAGACTTCTGGGTTCCCTCTGAACTCTCCTTCTCATTTCTGAACCATGCTTTGCCTACTTTGATTCAATAGGGCCATACGAAGTTAACTTGACTTTAACTTGACCATCCCCTGTAGTTCAGTGTTTGAACACAAACAGGAATTTTTGAGGATGTGATATTCTAAACTAGTTAAATTGCTACTAGACTCAACTGTATGAGCTGTTGTTAAAATTTTTATACTCCAACTTTTAGGGAGCTTATCAAGACATACAGGTTTACAAAATTAAAAAAAAAACTCATACAGCCCTGGCTGGTGTAGCTCAGTGGATTGAGCACAGACCACAAACCAAAGGGTTGCTGGTTCGATTCCCAGTCAGGGCACATGCCTAGGTTAAGGGCCAGGTCCCCAGTGGGGGACATGTGAGATGCAACCACACATTGATATTTCTCTATCTTTCTCCCTCCCTTCCCCTCTCTAAAAATAAATAAATAAAATCTTTTTAAAAAAACTCATGCATACAAAGAACAAATTGATGGTCACCAAGTGGAAAGGAGACTGAAGGTGGGTGTAAAGGGTGAAGGGATTAAAATACAAATTGCCAGTTATAAAAAATACTCACAGGGATGTAAAGTACAGTCCAGGGAAAATAGTAACATCGTAACAACTAGTTGTGGTGTCAGATGGATACTAGACTTATCAGGGCAATCACTTCGTAAGTTATATAAATGCCTAATCACTCGGTTATACACCTTCATGTAGTACTGTATATCAACTGCAATTAAAAATAAATAAATACAGTTTTAATTTATCTGAGTGGGGGTTAATTTCACGCACCTAGACAAGTTCTAAGAATTCTTCAAAACTGAACCACAATGTCACCTGCCCAATAAGCCCACATATCTTTCCTAACCCTCCTCCAAAAAGGGCCTTCCTCTGCCAGTAGACCTGGTACAGGGCAGAGAAAGTCAGGGGCAAAATGACTCTCCTGTGCCCTTGAACTTGGAGGAGGCTCAGTCTATGATCATCGACTATTTATCCTCCTTGCTTTCTTTGGAGTTTGGTTAGTGTTATCTTGCCTCCCTCACTGCCCAATCTACCAGCTGGGTGACCTTGGAGAAGCTATGGACTGGAGCGTTCTCATTTCAGACGTGGGAAGAGTACAAGAGGCCTCTCAGAGCTGCTGCAAAAGTGAAATGAGACCCCCTCTTTGAAACTGCCAAGCCCGAGGCCACTCTTTCCTTGCTCTTGATTCCTTTTTTTTTTTTGGAACGAAACTCTCCTGACCATTCTCATGCCTGATCGTTACTATGACTAGTGTGTCGTTCCAAGAACACTGCACGTACAGTGGATACATTTGCTGGTCAAAGGATGACGTGGGGACCAGCAGGATCTGCATCAGCTGGGAGCTCGGCACAAGCGCATAATTCCAGGCCTCACCCAGCCCGTCCTAATACTGTTAATAAGGATAGTAGTTTTACACTGAAACTCCTTACATTTTCTAGGTTTCAAACCCTATCGTCTGAGACCAATTATTTCATTTTCTTGCCTCACTGCATGATTCAGAATCTCCAGAAAGTGTTGACTCATCATGGCCATGGGGACCCTGTCCAGCACCTAATATTTCATGAACATGGTTTGGTTATTTCGCCAATTAAATGGTGCCTGCTGTGAGATGTTCATAGAGTCTTTTCCCTTGAAAGAGTCAGTACATGATTGAGGGTCAAGCTCTACAGCAGGGATCAGCATATTTTTCTGTAAAGTCCCCTAATCTGAAAAATGAGGGTGTTAGCAGTGTCTCCTTCATGATGTATTTGGGAATGTTAAGTGACGGGAAGTACATTTGTGAATGTTAAGTGAGGCACGGGAGGCGCGTAGAAGAGAGCCTATTGCAGAAGAAGCACTACTAAGGCAAGTACGAGACCATGAGTCTTTTCTGACTTACTCCCCATTGTACTGCCAGTTCCTGGCACAATGAGTACTCAATAAATATTTACAGGGTTACTAAAAGTTAGCTATTACATATTTAAAGTTTGTTTCTATTACTATTTTATTCAGAGCTTTTTTCAAAATTTATTGATTTTCTTTTAGAGAGAAGGGAAGGGAAGGTGAAAGAGAGGGAGTGAAACATCAATGTGTGGTTGCCTCTCATGTGCCCCCTACTGGGGACCCAGCCCACAACCCAGGCATGTGCCCTGACTGGGAATCGAACTGGCAACCCTTTGGTTCACAGGCCGGCATTCAATTCACTTAGCCACTCCAGCCAGGGCTATTCAGAGCTTTTATAAAGAATCTCTGGAAAGATGGAGGCATAGGTGGAAACACTGTGCCTTCTCCCACAACCAAGTTTGAATACAACAAAGGTTTGGAGAAACAAAGACACAACCAAAGGACAGAAAATTGAATTATACGGAAGTCCGACTACATCTAACCGTTCAACGGGGACGTAAGAGGGGCGGAGCCAGCACGAGCAGGGTCGGGCAGGACAGGTCCCCCGACCCAGACGCGCAGGCAGCCCGGAACCAGTTGGGGTGCAGGGCAGACTGGCCTCGGTCGCACATTCGTGCACAGTGAGACGGACCACGCAGGCCCCAGGGGGCAAGGGCTGATGGCAGTGGCACACTCGCGTGCAGTGGGACGAAACGCGTGGGCCCGCTGACGGCAGCAACTGTGGCACCGGTGAGGCCATAGTCCCTCTTTGACCCCGCCCCCACACACGGCGTCACAACCCAGCGACTTAGTTGCCCTGTTCTAGTGAACACTTTAGGGCTCTGATCCTGCTATGGAACAGACACGAACAGCCCAAAAGATGGTGCAAGAAGAACTCAAAGTCCCAGAGCCAATAACTCTAGGCGACCGAGAAATTGCCAGCCTCCCAGAAGCACAATTCAAGACACTATTTATCAGGATGCTCACAGAACTGGTAGATTATAGTCACAAATTAGAGGAACATATGAAGGCTAAACTAATTGAAATGAAGGGAGATATCCAGGAAACCAATAGCGATGGAAAGGAAACTGGGACTCAAATCAATGGAATGGACCAGAAGGAAGAACAAAACATCCCACCAGAAAGGAATGAAGAAATGAGAATTCAAAAAAATGAGGAGAGGCTTAGGAACCTCCAGGACATCTTTAAACGTTCCAACATCCGGATTATAGGGGTACCAGAAGGGGGAAAGAAACAGCCACGAGTGGAAAACTTATTTGAACAAATAATAAAGGAGAACTTCCCCAGTCTGGCAAAGGAAATAGACTTCCAGGAAATCCAGGAAGCTCAGAGAGTGCCAAAGAAGTTGGACCCAAGAAGGAACACACCAAGGCACATCATAATTACATTAGCCAAGACCAAAATGAAGGAGAGAATCCTAGAAGCAGCAAGGGATAAGGGGACAGTCACCTACAAAGGAGTACCCATCAGACTGTCAGCGGATTTCTCAAAAGAGACCTTACAGGCAAGAAGGGGCTGGAAAGAAGTATTCCAAGTCATGAAATCCAAAGACCTACAGCCAAGATTGCTTTATCCAGCAAAACTTTCATTTAGAATGGAAGGACAGATAAAGTGCTTCTCAGATAAGGTCAAGTTCAAGGAGTTCATCATCACCAAGCCCTTATTATATGAAATGCTAAAGGGACTTATATAAGAGAAAGAAGATGAAAAATATGAACAGTGAAAGGACAGCAAACACACAGTTATTAACAACCACACCTAAAACAAAAGCAAACCAAGAGGACAGCTAGATCAGGAGTGGAACCATAGAAATGAAGAACACATGGAGGGTTAGCAACAGGGGGGTGGGAGGAGGAGAAGGGGGGAGAAGGCACAGAAAATAGCATAGATGGTAGGTAGAAAACAGATAGGGGCGAGGGCGAGAATAGTGGGGAAAATATAGAATCCAAAGAACTTGAGACACGTGGTTATAAACTAAGGGGGGAGCATGGTGGGGGAGGGAGTGTGTGGGTGGAGGGGAATGAAGGGGGGGAATAGAACAACTGTAATGGTATAACCAATAAAATATATTTTAAAAAAAGAATCTCTGGTGAAATTTATCAAATAACTTTTCAGCATCTCCTAAGAAATGTATTATTTGTCACTTCCGTTCAACATACCAGAAGTCCTAGCCAGAGCAATTACCCAAGGTGGGGGTGGGGGGAAGGCATCCCAATCAGAAAAAAAGAAGTCAAATTATTTGCAGATGACACAATTTTATACATAAAAAACCTAAAGACTCCACAAAAATTCTATTAGAACCTGTAAAAAATTCAGTAAAGTTGCAGAATACAAAAGCCGTATACAAAAATCGGTCGCTCTTCAAAAAGGAAACTAAGATATAATCCCAATTATAATAGCAGCTAAAAGAATAAAATACATAAGGAGTAATATACTTGAAGCGTGAGGATGAGTGGGCGGAGGAGGAGGAGGAGATGAAGAAAAAAGTGGGGAGTAGAAGAAACAGCTTTTGTCTTCTAGGCAAAAATGTCGAGTCACAGGGGATTCTGGCTGGCGTCTCAATTACTCCCATTGACAACATGTCCCTGGCGGTATTTGGTTCCTTTGCGGTTGCTACTTTGCAACAGCGGTCCTCAAAGGGCAGTCGGTTTCCGGGATCAGGAGCATCCGCATCACCTGGGCATCTGTTAAAAGGCAAATCCCGGGCCCCACGGCAGAACCACTTGGTCAGAAACTGGAGAAGGCAGGGTCCAGCAGTGCGAGTCTTAATGGGCCGTCCACGCTGCCCGTGTGATTCTGCTTTACGAAGCAGGCGGGTTGGGAAATGGTCAGCACTCACAGCTACCCCCGAATTCTACCATCTGTTCCCCAACCTCATTCTCCTTCCCGAGGCAAGAGCTGACATGGTTACTATGATCAGTACTCCCAGCAATTTCTCTGGTCATTAGATTCGAAGGACGGGACTTTTAAAAAAAAATTTTATTTTTGCCACTACAACTCTTTATGGTGTGGCTTCAGGGTCAGTTCCATTTTCAAAACCTTTGATTTCTAGATGGATTTGGGGAGGACTGGGTTAGAAGAGGGGTTTGTCCTTCCGAGGAAGGTCAGAGCTCAGCCGGTTGCTGCGGTCTCTTAGCCTTTTAGGGCGTCAGATTCCTTACCTCTCTGCCCTAGAACTAAGTGATCCTGATCTCAGTAAAGGAGATACAGGCCATCAGAGTTCTGAGGATAAAGTGATCCTAATTTTCCCTTGGAATAATAAGAATTCTGTCTCTGTCTTCAGTTTTTGTAGACTCTTTAAAAATCTGGAAGACTGGCAGCACCACGGAAGTCTGATCCGAGTTTTGACTTTCTGTCCAGATAATCGGTAACATAGAGACCTGCCACCTGTCGTGTGAACTTATTCACACGATTTAGTCCAAGTGAAGACAGACAAAGGGGACACAACAGGTTTGACTGTGCGTCGGACAATTTCCATCTCATCACTTCAGAATGAAGAAAACAGAGGCTAGGCATGCAGTCAGGATGATGGCAATGACCCTTTCATGGGTACATACACTAACTCCCTCACATCCCATTGCTTAACCCAAATCTGCTCGGCCCTAAGAAATCAGGTGAAAATTTGGGGGGCTCTGTCTCCAAGATTTAGCATGTTCCAGAGAAGCTGCCCTCCTTGAACTAGTTTTTACAGGAACCTCAAAGTCTGCCAGACAGTGCTCTCTATGGCCCCTCTCCCTAGCATACACAAGTACGAAAGCCTTCATTCATTCTTACATTGTCTCCTGTACCTGGCACTGACAGACGTTGGGTGTACAACGGTAGGCACAAGCCGTGAGAGCTGTGAGCCCCTCCTTCCTGGGAGAATGTGAAATAAGAGAGAATAAATAGTCTAAGCCATCAACTATAGTAATTAAAATTCAAAAGGGAAAGATGTACTGGAAACTTCGAACAGCGTACCTTTAGGTCACTGGATCCCGCCCCCCCCCGCCCCCNCCCCCCCCCCCCCCCCCCCCCCCGCCGTGGGACTAGAGTGCCAGGTTCAAGTTGAAGGACTAATAATGCCACGCCAACACACTGATGCTTCATCCTGCGGCGATTATCAGATGCAGGAAGACGTGTTATTGTGCAGCGAAAGCTGCAAACAGGAAAAGAAGATCACCGAGGATTTTACGTACGATTATGTCAGAGTGAGAACTCACGTTGTCCACAGCAAGGCTCACGCAGGGCCATTAGTACAGCTTCTGAAAGCTCAGTTATGGTAACAGCTAGCTGGGAAGGGTGACACTACCAGACACTGTACCAATCACTTTACAGTCACTCCCCCTTTACAATAACTTCAAGGGGTAGATGTTTATATTATTTGTACTTGGAAGATGAAGAAGCTGGAGCACCTAGAGATAAAGTTGTCAAGGCCGCATTGCTGGTAAATAGCCAAGTGATGGTCCCAGGTGTCCCCAACTCCAGTAGTCAAGTTCTTAACTCTACCAGGCTTTACTGCCAATTCTGTGCGCCAATCAGGAGGACTGTGTTTCCAGGAACCAGAGATGGGTGCTTTGGGTACCCGCAGCCACAACGGAGCTCCTTGTAGACTAAGCCAAGCCTCACCCATGTAGTTTTTCTTTGAATCAGAAGAATTTTGGGGAGTTGCCCCAACCATTGAAACCTTGTAGATTTAGAGAATTGGCCAGAAACTCTGGGTGGAATTCTCTTGATTTTTTTCTTCTAGTACCATGAGGGCCATCCTTCCACGTCCAGAAGAGCCTTGACCTGAAAAAACCTGTTTGCTGGTTTGTCCGGGTTCCATGGGACTGTCAGTGAAGAGATAACAACTGGCTCACAGTCCTGCAACAAGAATCAAGCCGGGGTGTAGGAGAGGATTGCTCATTACAAGGAGATCTAAACGCTATCCTCTCCTCCACCTCCGAACCACTCACTTCAAGGGAGTGAATCGGTGACCTTCTCTATAAGGCCTCGGCCACAGAATGGGGGTATTAACGGGAGCTATCTTCCTACTTGCTAAAGATTTTAAGAGAATTAAACGAGATAGTGGAACAGAACGAAGAAGCATAAAGTAGCTAAGAACCAACTGTCTCTCAGTTGCTACAAAACATGTTGTCTTTCTCCAAGGTTTACACCCAGGTTACGTCATTCTCTTGTCAGGATGGGTGGCAGCTTATCCCACTGGAACGGAGAAATCCTTGGAGGCAGTGAAAGCCTTACTGAAGGAAATAATCCCTCACTTTGGCCTCCCTGGCAGCATCCACAATGATAACAGACCTGCTTTTGTTTCAGAAACTACACAGAAGGTTAGTAAACTTCAGGAATCAAGTGGAGACTCCACACGGCATGGAGACCCCAGGCTTCTGGGAAGGTATGAAGAGCACCTTGAAGAAAAATATAGCCAAGCTGTGTCAAGAAACTCATCTCCATCGTGATCAAGCTAACACGATGTAGGCTATTTCCCTGCTCGGGATAAGGGTGGTTCCTCAAAGTGGGATTCAGTTGAGTCCCTGTGAAATTGTGTACCGGTGGCCACTTCAGGCTATGAGTGGGGTGGGAGATCTATGTAGACCAAGAAGTGAAGGTAAAGAAATGTGTACAACATTGAAGTCAAACTCTAGCTGTAACTAACAACCTTGCTTGTATTAGAGACGTCGCCCCCACAGGTTTGCCCCATTCCTTTGCACCTGCAGATCAGGTGATGCTCAAGACTTGGAGGAGGGCATCTCCAGAAAAGTGGGCTAGACCTTGGGAGGTATTCCTCACCACCCCAAGTGTGGTGAAGTTGGCAGGAACAAAACCTTGGACTCATCACACCAGCATAAAGAAAGCACTGGAGGAACAGTGGACCGCCGAACCGCAAGAAGACCTGAAAGTCATCTTTCAAAATCAATTTCATCACCACTTGTTTAACCTCTTCCTTATGGACAACTTATTCCTTTCCAACGAGATCAAAATATGTAGGTATATTTAGCAAAAATGTTCTATTTCTGACTTTTGTCTTGCACGAGGAATTTATATTGAACAAGCTTTCACTTCATGTCTTGTAGGTATTTGTACACCCTTGTAAAGCCTCAGAAATGATACTGTTTGAGCTTATCAAAAGAAAATGACCTACTCTGGTATTTATAATTGGGGACCGGTGGTAACTGTAAAGGCCAGGGAAACGTTTTCCTTAAAGGTCGCTACTGTACCCCGGCTAGAAGAATGTGCCACTTCTGTGAACTGTACTAAAAACTGTTCTGTGCCCTGGCTGGTGTAGCTCAGTGGATTGAGCATGGGCCTGCGAACCAGAGGATAGCGGTTCGATTCCCAGTCAGGGCACATGCCTGGGTTGTAGTCCAGTTCCCTGCAGGCCAACTCCCAGCAGGGGACGCACAAAAGGCAACCATACATTGATGTTTCTCTCCCTCTCTCCTCCCCCTCTAAAGATAAATAAATAAATAAAATCTTTAAAAAATTAAAAAAAAACTGTTCTGTGCTCTCGACAGATGCGAAGATGAATGGCACCACTACCGCTGATGTATCTTATGCTTTCGCTCACGTTAAATTGTCCACAGAATGGTTTCTGATATGTGGAAGGACTCTGTCATTTCAACCTAACTGATCTTATAAAAATAAGATATTTTAAAACTAACAGTGGGGGAATGATAAGGGACTCAAGAGTTGTGAATTTTTAAGATAAATGGTTATAAGCCTACTAAGTAATGCATATGTTAAAGCTATTGTTCCAGGAACTGAAGGTGTGATGTGATCCACCCTGACTCCAAGAGACCATCAGCAGTCCCACCTTTGTGCCTCGGGAGGACTGCAAGCAATGAAGATGGCATCATTGTGCTCCAGAGTGAGATGACCACCCCCCAGGACATAGCTAAAGACCACCACCCAGAGCCAGAATACTGCAGTTTTTTAATCCCATTAACTTTTCCCTGAATTCCAAACCCCATACCTACACTTTGTTCTCCTTGTAAAAAGGTCCGTTTTAGAATGGAATTTAAGACGGTTTGTTAGGGTATGAACCCACCATCTTGTCAGATCGCTGGCCATCTGAATAAAGTGCCCATACAGATTCAATCCCCATCTCTGCTTATTGGGTTCAGTTTGTGACAGGCAGCGAGAATACTGGTCTTTTCCAGTTTCAAAGGGATTTAGGAAGTTGTGAAACAGGAGCCAAGACCAGACTCATATGGAAGAGCCACTGGTAACAGCTGTAAGTTGGGTGGAACAAAGCCTCAGGGTGTCTCCAGGGCAGGGCAACCAGTGTTAGGCAGGTTGATGGAATCTCAAATATGGCACACACCTTGCAGTTCTGTGGCTCTACTGGGGGAGAGTTCAGAAAAGGGACACTGGCCTCTGCCTGCCTTTCTGTCTGGGAGAAAGCTCTCCCCCAGCTCTCGCCTTGATGCCAGACACTTCTGTTCCTACCTATATGCCACTGGTGCCTTTTGAACTGCTACCCTGGTGCTGGAGCTCAAAGGAAGTGAGTCTGAGTGAGTCCATGTGTGGATTCTTTAAGAGGAACTACTGGGGACTCCAGAAGTTTCTTCCATCAACTCAATCCCTGCTGGTTTTTGCAGCCGAAAGTTAAGGGGACACAACTTCCTGGCACTGGAACCCTGGGCTGGGGGACCTGGTATGGGTCTGGGACTCCTCATTCCCAAGATATGCTTCCTGAATTTTTATCCACCACACATGGAGGTGGGACCAGCCCATTCCGCATCTATGCTCCTACCAGTCTGGATGGATGTGGTTTCTTAATTCTGTAGCTGTCAGACTTCCATTCCACTTGATTTCTGAGGGTTCTGAGTGACGGCTGTTCTATCACTTAGATATAATGTTGATGTAGTGTGCGATGAGGTGAGCCTGTTGACCTATGCAGCTATCTCGAGCAGAAGTAAAAATTTCTGATTTCTATCATCATGATCAGAAAACAATCTGCAGCATCAAGAATCAGCTAACTCTTTCTGTAAAGGGCCAGATACAGCAAAGATCTTGGGTTTTGCTGCCTAAATGGTCTCCATTCAACTCTACCTTTTTTGCCCTAAAGCAATCAAAAACAATATGTAACTAAGTGAGCATGGCTGTATGCCAACAAAACTTGACTTACGAAAACAGGCAGCTGGACAGATCTGGCCAAGGGCCATAGTTCGCTTTGGTTCACAAGGCACCAATTCTTCCATCATTGTTAAGACCTGCTGTTACCTAGCACAAGAAGTTTTGTAATGTTCCATGCATGCTTGACAATTATCTTATCCTTGGCCTGCTCCACCTCTTTAAAGTGCAGGCCTGGCCCATGTAAACATTTGCTTTCGTGAAATTGTCACAGGTTAAGAGACTGGGTGTTTGGTATCAGCCAGCCCTCAGTTGCCAGCTTTAACATTTGCTATTGGGTGGTTTGGGACAAATTATTTAATGTCTCTAACCTTCAGGTTCTTCATCTACAAAGTAGAAAAATAACAGTACCTACCTCATGGGATTTGCATTAGGGAAGATAAGATTTGATAATCCATATTATCAAACTATTATGAAGGACCTAGCAGAGTGCCAGGGAGACTTCGATCATGATCGTGGGTACTGGCATTATCTTGCCATTGAATCACTACTCTGTGAGGCAAGTATCATTAAACCCATTTTACAAAGACATTAAGGCTCAGACAAACTTAAATAGCTTGCCCAAAACTGATAGTAACACAAAGCACTGATTCACACCCAGAACTTTTATTTCCAATCCAAAGTTTCCAGCACTCAGGCTCTGGTTAATCCAATCACACTAAGAGGGAAAAGATTTACAGTACGCTGCTCCAAGGCAAGGCTCACTTTAAGATTGGCAGAGAAAGGAGTTATGAAAGCCCAAGAATTCATTCTTGGCTGTGCTAGTCCTTGGGAGGAAAGGCATAATTCCCGGAGTTCTAAGACTGAAAGGGTACGGGAGATACTAGAGGATGTTACAAACTAGATTTCTGGAACCAGAAAAGTTTTATAACCTGAACACTCTTTTCCTACTTTGATCCGATTCTAAGGAGGTGGTGTCAACCAGCGGCGCACCCAGGGTGGCACTTCTCCGCCTCAGTGACCTTGCTGTCCGGGGCTGTGCTACCGTTTTTTGGCTCTCCACCTCCACGTGCCTGGGGCGCTTGGCGCCTGCCTACAATCACCCTGCCTGAACCTCTCGGAACCTGCCTTCGGCTTTTTAAAAGGAGACCGCCATCGCCACTTTGAGACACATAAATCACAGCCCTGACATGCTGTTGATTCAGCAGGTGACCCTCCACTGATAGTAGCGACGAATTCAGCACCTTTGGATGACCTGAATTTCTCAATTTTTTTCCCTCCACTAGGCAAACGTCGTATACATGTGAGGACTGCCGGGCAGCCCGAAGACCGTGTGGAGCGCTGGACAAACAGCTCAGGAATCTCCATTTCTCCCAGGTCGGACAGCCTGGAACTCTCCAAAGCCATACCCTGTGACAATCACGAGGGTTTGGCTCCGCCCCGATGGTGACGGAAAACTCGTGACTCTGACACGAGCGCCGGGCAAACTCAGAGAAAGCAGGGGCGGGGTTGCAAGTCGGAACCCGAAGAAGCCCCGGACTAGCGGCGCGTGCGCACACTTACGCCATGGGACCTACTTCCCGCCGCTGAGACTAGGAAGCGGAACGCCAAATCTGTCCCCGCGCAGACGCCGGCGGCGGCTCTGAGCCGGGTGGCCGCCCTCCCTGAGGCGCGCCTGCGCACGTTCCCACGCACGCTCCGGCGTACGGCGGCGGCCAGGGGTCGCGAGCCGGTGGAGGACCCGCGCGCGGAGGAGCCGGCGAGTCAACTCTTCTTCCCTCCCTTCCCCACTCCCCTCCCCGCTCCCTCCCCCCTCCCCAAGAATGTTCCGCTACGAGGTGAGCAGTTGCGACCGGAAATGGCCCCTCCCTCCCTTTGGTGCCCCTTTTCTTTACTTATACCCTGTGCTTCTGTCCCGCGCTCCTAGGGGGGAGGGGACGGGTGATGTGAACCCCGGGACCCAGAGGAACGCATCGGGCCTGGAGTCTTGGGTTTATCTGAGAGCCGTGAGCAGGCTTTAGGGGGAGGCACTGTCCTATTAGTTGTCGCTGGGGGTAGTTGGCCTCTGTTTTGAGGTGGGGAGGGCCCGTTAAGTGCCTTACCCAGACCACCCGCCAGCCCCACCCTAGGAGGAGCCAGGAAGAGAAGGTCTTGCACCCACCTGGTGGCTCTTCCTGAGGAAGAGTCACTGGGGAAAGCCCAGAGATAGGTTTCCCGCCCTGGATCCGGAGCCACATTCTCTCCAGTTACACACACCCATACACACAGGCAGCCATCCGGTCAGTGTGACCGGGCCTCGTCCTTTGACTGGGTCCGTAGGCTGTTTACTAAAGAGGCCTCGGAGTTGGGAGGGGGCGTGTCCAACAGAAGTTTCTTCTGGCCCAGTCGGGGGAGACATGGGTTTTTGGTGGTGTTCCCGGTAATGTAGCAATAATCGAGAGCCCTGAACATGGCACTGATTCACTGTGTGATCTTGAGGGACTCATAATTTCTGGACGTAGGGCCTGCTCTCGATAATCCCTGAGCGTCTTTCCAATTTAAAAAACCAGTGATTTGGTTACGTAGATCTTTGTTATTGGGGAAGGAGTGCAGCTGGATGTTGCCTACCTGCTTTGTGTGCGTTTGGGAGGGTTTGAGGTGGGCAAAGTGGCCCTTCGGCCTCACCTTTGTGTGGGAACAGCCTAGCTAAGAGGTGGCCAGGCAAGGTGTATCACAGCCCTGCCTTCGGATTGTAGATCTTTGGAAAGTTATGGATGCCTAACTTGATACGTGACAGGAAATGGCTTAAGACCAAACTCACTTCACGTAAACGTAGAGAGGTGATGAGAAGCGGTAAGCAGTTGCCAAAAGAAAACAAAACTTAAGAAATCCGTTAGAAACTGAAGTGGAACGAAGAACTGTAAAATAGAACCCACCTAGGTTGTTATGGTAATACCTGGCTTTGTTCAGCAATCCACAATCTTTAAATCTGTGCCTCATTTGATCCTCTTAACTGGGGAAGGTGGTGTGCCTGTTTTACCACTTCTGAGACTAGAGCCTAACAAAGCCTGAGGCACAATGGGTGCTCAAGAGGTATTTAATGAATTGATTGCTGCAAATGACTTGCCCAAGTTCACACCATGAGAGTTTGCTTAATTGTGTTTGAAAAGTTCAGCTTTAGTTTTATGACCAGAGTTTGGGCCTGTAAGGAAACAGAAGGGGGAAAAGATGGAAAATGAAGAGAAGGCTTTAAAAGGGAATAAGAGAATAGTTGACAACATGACATGAATATGGGGAAGATGAAAATTTTGTTGAAAAATGCACTAACACTCAGGTGAAATAGTAAAGAATGCATTTTCATCTGTTATTACTGTTAACCAGTGATGCAAAGGAAGTTGGCGTACCATGAAGAAATGTTATTGGATTCCTGATAGAGAAATGGAATGTTTGGGGGGAAAGGTTAAATGAAATAAGGAATAGGAAAGAGAAACTGAAAGAAAAGAAGATACTGACATTTTCTAATGTTTGGGGAAATTGGAGAATTAAAAGTGCCATCTTTACAAAATCATAATGAAGCTGTTATGCTGGTTGGGAAGACAAGATGAATATCTTCAGAACATTTTATGGTGAGGTTGTGAACTTCATGAATAGCTTTTCTTTTTTTTTAGTCTTTGGAGGATTGTCCTCTGGATGAAGATGAGGATGCATTTCAGGGCCTGGGAGAGGAAGATGAAGAGATTGATCAGTTCAATGATGATACGTTTGGGTCAGGTGCAGTTGGTAAGTGACATCTTATACATCATACTGATTTCTTGCTGTTTTCAGATGCTCTCCTTTCTAAATGTTTTGTCTTAGTAGAACCTCAGTCACTGATTTAGCAAAATATTCCACTCCTGGTCTTAGAATAGTCTGGTTTTGACTGGAAGCATCTACCTTTCTCTGGGCCTCTTTTGCCTCACTTGTGAAACCAGGTGTTCTTCAAGTCTGGTCTCTGCCAGCTGTGTGATATATTGCTCTAGGTTGACACTGTAAGGAATTCAAATGGTGAGAGAAGTAGACATCTGACAAACATTTAAAATTGTCTTAGAAGAGAGAAATTTTTATTTGTGGAACATATAACTTGAGGAAAACTAGTAAGCTAGGAAGAAACTCAGATGCTGATATGTGTGTTAAAATTCAGTTGGTCAGTAGTATATATTATATTCCCCTGCTATTGTCTTTTACTATGTTCTCATAAAATAGAAATCCTTTTTGTTCCAAGAATTTTAATGATAGAAAATTTCCCTAAGTGAGAATAAGATGAAATTTTCCTATCTATGGATATAGGTAAAAATTCTAGGAGTTGGAAACGGTAATAAAAAGTAAAAGAACCAACCTGTTCTTAGAAGTCACAAAGTTATTATTACTGAAATGGGAAATTTAGAGAGCTAGTTTACATGATAAAGTGTGAGAATTATAGATCGTAGGGCAAGTACACTAATCAGTTAAAATTAAACTCTATTTAAATAATGAATAGGTTAAGGTTAACTGCAAATACTTTTGCTTTGTTGATATTGAAAACAGCAACAACTTTTTTGCTGGGATATGTAGGATATGTGTGATTTCTTTGGAATCAAGCATTTCTGTCTATGCAACAAATTCAAAGTTAAGTAATAAGGAGAAATTTAACAGTAGTGTGTAGTCCCAAGATGTTGAATCTCAAAAAGAGGTGTTTCTTTTTTGTTTAGTTTTGTTTTTTTAGATTTTCTTTTTAGAGGGGAAGGGAGGGAGATAGAGAGGGAGAGAAACATCATGCTCAGTGGCCTCTTGCACACCAACATCTGGAGACCTGGCTCGCAACCCAGACATGTGCCCTGACCGGGAATTGAACTGGTGACCCCCTGGTTTGTGGGACAATACCCAACCCCCTGAGCCACACCAGTAGGGGCCCAAAAGAGGTCCTAACAATGATACAATGATTACTGGTTTTGCAGTGACCTAAACAGCTTAAATTTATTGAAGCTTAGACTGAGTTGAACGAACCAGCAAAAATGAAAGAGTATACTATTGTCAGTCAGGGTTTGCAAAATTCTGTGCCGGGCTCAAAACGCCACTCTTTGGAGCAGCAAGAGAAGTGTTTCAGGTAGAATGATAGACTCATTACAGAAGGGAACCAAAGACCTTTTGGATTATAGCCATAGTTTAGGAGATGAGATCGGCCACAGACCGTGACATGATCTAAGATGCTGTTCTCTCTCCATGGAGATCACAGGCAAAAGCAATAGAATAGAATTACAAAAGCGGGTAACTGGTGTGCATGGTAAATTGTATTTAGAAGTTCATTTATTAATAACTCATAGAATACAATGGAACCTACAAACATCGTGTGCTTGTTTCTAGAACTCTTTTTTCTCTTAAAATAGTGTACTGAATCTTACTTTTTTTTTTAATCCTTATGGATATGTTCATTGATTTGAGAGAGAGGGTGAGAGAGAAACATCAAATGTGAGAGAGCAAAACTGACCAGTTACCTCCTATATGTGCCCCCAACCAGGGATGGAACCCCCCTCAACCATGGCTCAAACCTGCAGCCTTTTGGTATGTGGGACAACATTCCAACCAACTGAGCCGTCTGGCCAGGGCCTGAATCTTACCATTTGTCAGCAGGTTCCTCAGTATTAAAATGAGGTTGATGAAATTGATGAACTCAGCATAGTAGTTGTCCTGTTTTGAACCTGGGCAGAGAAGGAATAGTCCTGCCTTCTCATTGACTTCCAGAGTGCTGTGGACAGTCTTTTTTTCTGACTTTCTGTATTCCTCACAAGAGGAATACAGAAAGTATTTCCCCTCGCAAGGGGAAAATATTGCCCGAAAAGGATGCTGGCTTTTACAGAGCTAAATTTTATGTGGTAGAAAGAAAAGTACATGCACAATGAAAAAGCCCCTGGGGTTACATAGAAAAGAACAGGCAGTGACAAGCAAAGCCGGTAAAGTAGCCCGTGGTTAGCCCACTTTGCACCCTGAGGTGCAGGAGCGATTAAGGAGGGTTTCTTGGTTAACAAAGTTCATAATAAAAAACATTGCAGATGCGAGCCCTTTCCATTTTGTGTAATGTACTTGAATTGTAAAATTAAAATCTTAATTCCTCATACCATCTCTTTATCTTCATAACTTTTTGATCTAAATACTACAAGGGCTTATAAAAGGGAAATTGCTTTCTAAGTCTTCCTGTGTCTTGCTTAATACACCTCTGCAAGTAGATACACAGCTGGTGCAGAGAATTTAAACCGGGAGATAAAATGTCAGGCCTTTGTCACGTGCTTTGGTTTGATGATTTCTAATTCAAGGAGTGAGTGTCTTGAATGAAACCTGTTAATACAGTAGTTATTTTAAGTTGCTGGCTACCTCGATGTCACCTTCCCTTAAACTAGTCACTGTCTTCTGCATGGAAAAATGTTTGCTTCCTCATGGAGCCATAAATGGGCCACAGTAATCTCAATTCATTCTCTAAAAATAAATGCTTGCACTTACAAGATGCTTATTATGTGCTAGACACCATTCTAAATGTTTTATATATAACCCTCACAGCAACCTTGTGAAGTAGGTACTGCTATTATCCTCATTTTAACAAATGAGGAAGGGGGAAAATGAGGAAGGAAAGTGACAGAGAGATTAAGTAACTATAAATGGAATCAGTGCAAACCACCAGTTAAAGCGGCCTTTGGGGAATATTTGGGCAGCTCCCGCCTCTACATGGAAGGACTCCACATTCTTCCTGCTTTTATTGGTAGCTGCTCTAATAGTTAGGGACTGAGAATGCCTTAAAGTTAAATCACCTGTACTTCCTAATCAGTTTTATTTAAAAATATCTCTGAGCCCTGGCCAGTGTGGCTTGGCCAGAGCGTCGTCCATACACCAAAAGGTGCGGGTTTGATCCCCTATCATGTCACGTATGGGAGGCAACCAGTCAGTGTCTCTCTCACACTGGTGTTTCTCTCTCTTCCCCTTCATTTCTCTGGTATTCTCTTGCCTGCTGCTCGTCATTTTGGCCAATGTGGATTGAGGTCCAGTATTGGCACATCTGAATAGCTATATGTTTAGGTCGTCTGAAAAGGCACACAGCGAAAGCATCCTCTTACAAGGTTTGGCATCTCTGGCATTGCTTCAGCTGGTTTTTCACAAGAGCACGTAAAACCTGAGACGATGAGGATGGTGTTCATGGCGCAGATTCTTTTGCTCACGTGTTTGAAGAAGTAACAATTCACAACAGCCATCCTCACAGAATGTGGCTGTTTAACCAGTGTTTTTAAAATGTAATTGTTAAGGACTAGTAGACTTCCTTTCAATTAGGATCTGGTAAAGTTAGTAAAGATAAATATGGAAGCAGTGAATGAAAACAATGCAAATCAGAACACTGCATTGAAATCAGCCCATTAACAAATTAACTTACTAAATTTGGAAAATAAATATAAAAACATTCCTTTTTCAGGATTATATACACCCCTTTTTTGGCATTTGCTGAATTAGTAAAATTATAAAAAAAGAAAATATCCTTTAAAAATTTTCTCAGCTTACTCTTCCTTAGCAAAGATGCCATAAGTATTAATGTCACAATTGATTTTGTAAAGATTTTTATTTATTTGTTTTTAGAGAGGGGAAGGGAGGGAGAGAGAGAGAGAGAGAGACACATCAATGTGTGGTTTCCTCTTGAGCACCCCTACTGGGGACCTGGCCT
This sequence comes from Sturnira hondurensis, assembly GCF_014824575.4. Classification (NCBI taxonomy): domain Eukaryota; kingdom Metazoa; phylum Chordata; class Mammalia; order Chiroptera; family Phyllostomidae; genus Sturnira; species Sturnira hondurensis. The sequence goes on along the minus strand of NW_028084511.1, from coordinate 527,831 downwards.
GCAACCAAGGCATGTGCCCTGACTGGGAATTGAACCAGCAACCCTTTGGTTCACAGGCTGGCACTCAGTCCACTGAGCCACACCAGCCAGGGGACAACTGATTTTTAATTACACAATTTTTTCAAGAATTTTTTTGCTGATAACATTATTTAAATTAATATTTAATTTTCATATAACATGGATTTTTCTCTTTACCACGAGTAGTACATTTATAGCTTCTGCAGTACCCAAAGACCAGGCAATGTGGTTCTAATCATACCAACTTACAAATTTGAAAGTCCCACTTCCCTCAGTTTTGGGACTAGTGTTACATCATACATTGTTATGCAGTAAAAATAGCAAATTCTAAATGTTTATAATCTAACCCTGAAAGGGACTTAACCTGCTTAAGTATTTGCTTAAGTGTATAATATTCATTATAGTATTAATCATTATATTGAGAATTTGCAAATAATCTAAATTGCCATCAGTAGGGAAAAGCTAAATTAGTTTGTCAGTAGAATAGAATCTTATATAAAAATTAAGAAGAATGAATTAATATTATCAGTAGTTACCTGTGTGTGCATGCATGAAAAGATGTCCAAGCTATATCACTTAAGTAAAAAATAAGTTAAAACTTTATAGTTTGCAATATAAAAAATTTAGCATACATATGGAACTGTGGGAAACTTCTAAAGTGCATTTTGTGTGATGTAACCATGGATTTTTTTTTGTAAGCAGAAAAAAGAATAAAGATAATTTTAACAAGTCTCAAATGAGCCCTATCTATTACACCCTATGTATCAGACATCTTTTTTCTTCTCCTTTCTTCTAGTAAGGCATATGGGAAAATTATATGGAGAGAATTGTTATTAAAGACACTTTTTGAGAACTCTTTGTTTCTGTGTTAGTCGTAAAGGGAATTCACTTGTTATTTCTCTGTTGAATTTTATTGAACATACAAAACAAAATTAAAATCAGAATAAAATATATAACATATAAAAGAATACCTGGGTGTTTTGTGGTTTAGAAAGCAGTGCATGTTTAAATGAGGTGAAGGTAGAATTAAAATAAAAAGGTTATTTAGGGAAAGCTTCAATCAAGAGAGAAAGGTGGCTGCATTTGAATGCTTAGAGGAGCAAAATAGTGAGTATGGTTTTTATAGTGGAAGCGGAATACGGTGATGAGATCGAGGAGCTCTGGGAAGAGAGAGTGATGGAAGTAGGTACAGCTTTAGAGAAGCTGACAAAGGGTTCCGAAGACACCTGTCTGTGCTGTTGCAGGACTCAGAAACAATCCTGTGTCAGCATGAGGAAAAACGAGACAGCAACCTGGTGCCAGTGCTACAGACGGGATAGTAGCGTACAGGGATTGCAGACATAACTAAAACAGGAGAGGAGCTGACCCGGGTCCAGTTCACCATCACCTTTGCCCTGGCATACTGCAGTAGCCACCTAGCAGTCCTCCATGCTTCCAAGGTTGCTGCCCCCAGTCTGCTTTCAACACAGCAGCCAGAGGGATTCTCAGAAAGTCAGGCCACATGAAAATCTTCCGTGGCCCCTCATTTCTGTCCAAGTGGCCCGGGAGGCCCTAAAGCTGCTCCCTCGACTATCTGCCTCTTTGACCTCCTCTTCTTTTATCTCCCCCTTGATCTTTGCAGTCCAAACACGGTTCTTTCTGTTTCTCAGAATCATCAGTCTCCATCCTGTGGCCTTTACACTGACTCCCTCACCATGGAACACTTCTCCCAGATACCAGCATGGCTAGCTAGCTTGCTCTTGAATCCTTTCCTCAGGTGTTACCCTCTCAGTGACACGTACCTCCAACCATCCTATATTTAAAGTTTTCGGTCTGCCTCTCTTCCTCCATATTCCTGTAGTATTGCATCTTCCAATGTAGTATCCAATTTACTTATTTACTGTGTTTATTGTCTATTATCTATCTCTTCCCTGCTTAAAAGAAAACCCTGGGAGGGCAGGGATCCTTGTCCATTTGGTACAATCATGTATCCCGTGCATCAAAAACAGGGCTTGTCACGTAACAGAGTCCCAACAAATACTGAATGAAATGAATAGATTAAAAAACTTGTAAAGATGAAAGAAGTTGTATGTTAGTGCAATGAGTTTTAACCTTCCTTTAAATTTTTTGCCTGAAATGTCATAGAAACTCAAGATCAACAGTTTCAAAATTGGTTTCAGAATATAGTTTAGATACCATTGATAATATACTATGCTACTACTCTAAATGCTTGAATTTTATTCCTGCTATGATGTTATTCTTAAAATGAAAAGCCCACTGTATTATGCCCCATAGTTTATTAAACTTTACTTCATGTGTCCAAGTAGAAATTTAACTTTCCACCTATCTTCTGGAGTTGGAATTATTCACTTAGTTAAAGGAAGAATTTTATAAAACTTACTAGTTTGAGTATAAACTGAATTTCATTTTTGTGATTTCCTTATAGATGATGATTGGCAGGAAGCACATGAACGACTGGCTGAATTGGAAGAGAAGCTACCGGTAGCAGTCAATGAACAAACAGGAAATGGGGAAAGGGATGAGATGGACTTGTTGGGTGACCATGAGAACCTGGCCGAAAGGCTCAGTAAGATGGTGATTGAAAATGAACTAGAGGACCCAGCCATCATGAGGGCGGTGCAGACCAGGCCTGCTTTGCAAGTGAGTCAGTTACTCTGAGCGCTGTAGTAGATTAAGTGAAATATTGGCTTTGCCATTGTATTTCATCTACTGTCATGAGAGAATTACATGTGCTGTAGAAAGTTGTTTAATATAATTCCTGATAACAAGTCTAGCAATGAAGGTGAAGAATAATTTATACTCTGGAACACTGTCATTTCTTATTCTCAAGTAGTTGAGCCTCTTTGGGAGCCTTGTGCACTAAAAGCAGGTGTGTCACACAGAGCCCTCGGTGTTCCAGACTTAGCATGTTTCCTTTCTCGTTAGCCCCAACCAGGAAGTCTCAATTCCAGCATCTGGGATGGATCTGAAGTTCTGAGGCGAATTCGAGGGCCACTCCTTGCTCAGGTATTAAACATTTTCTCTTTGTGTAAAATTCCTAACACGTGAAAACTGCACGTTGGGCTCCTGTTGTCATCCTTTCCACTCAGAGACGTATGTCGTTGCATATCATTGGTCAGTTTTGTATTAATTGCTTCACCCAGCACTCACAGTTGCACCTCTTGATTGCGCCCGGTCTTGGCCTCTGGGGCAGTGCTCACTCGGCTGCTCTTTACTCTGAGTGGAGCCGTTGTTACTCAACTTTGTCAGCCTACAATTTAAATTACTTAAGTTATTTCTAGGCAGATCTGTGAGGCTGGAGAACAGATCAGTGTATGCTAGTGTTTGGGGGTGCTGGGAGGGCTCGACTACAAAGCCACAGTACAGAGGAAGTTTGAGGAGTGATGAAACTGTCCTGTGTCTTGATTGTGGTAGTAGATTTATGACTCTGCATTTATTAAAGCTCAGACAACTGTACACCAAAGAGAGTAAATTTTACTGGGTATGAAATAAAGTTAAATTACAATTTTAAAAATGACTTCTCAAGGTATTTTTGGCATGTGTAGAGACTTTTAAAACATTTCAAGTGAGCTAATTTTTTTTTACTACTTCCTTAATTAGGAAATGCCTACAGTGTCTGTGTTAGAATATGCCTTGCCTCAGAGGCCCCCACAGGGCCCAGAAGATGATCGGGACCTTTCCGAGCGGGCATTACCGAGGCGGTCAACTTCACCTGTCATCGGGAGTCCTCCTGTTAGAGCCGTCCCTATAGGCACCCCACCTAAGCAGATGGCTGTGACCGGCTTCAACCAACAGGTACCTCTCATTAACAGGCACTCAGCCCAGGATATTGGGAATCTGGGCAAAATTATTTGGGAAATTGGTTGTACTGGGAGGAGGGCGGAAGTTTTGGGTAGGCATTAGATTAGAAAGAAAAATAGCCAGTTGGAGGAGAAGTTAGTACCAATAGAGACACATTCCCTTAAGCCCTTTGCTGGTGCTGCTCCTGTTGCTCCTGCTTTTTAAATGGGGGAGAAGAAGGGTAGTTAACCACATTTAGTGTATATATCCTTTTTAAAGGGTTTTGCTGGCTGCCCAAAACATGAGCAGAGAGGTAACTGAAAGCTGGGGGGAGTGGGAACAACACAGCATTGTCCACATCCCTTTTTACCTTTAAGATATCCCTGCTTTCCCTAGAGCCTGTGCAGTCCTGTTCCATAGACTTTCCTCCACCTGAAACGAGCAGCTGAAAAGGAAGGCCAATTTGGAAGGTATGGGGGGAGGGTGGTGTTGGTATGGCCTAGTTAGGCTCAGGATCCTATGACAAGGTGGAGTCACAATGTATCACAAAAGAGCTGAGCATGGCGGCCATATCACAGGGGCTTCAGAATAGGACTTAGTTAATCCTCCAGCTTTCTTATCATTCCTTCTCCCTCACTGCTACCAAAATACATCCTCTTGGACAGAATTTGCAAGTTCAAATATCTGCTGGTACCTCCCTCAGATAGCATGGAAGGGTGGGGATAACTGGAGAATTAGCTAAATCTTCCTCAGGTGCTTGATATTTGTGAGAGGCACTGTTGCTTGATATTTGTGAGAGGAAGTGACCGAAGGTTCTATGTGTGAACCCACAGCCATAGCAATTTGCTTAGAAGTAGGGCTTTGCATTGAGTTCGGTGTGTCTGCCAGTACTAGAGGGGAGGGAGTGTAGGTGGGGGAAAAACTGACTTCATTGAGTGTAGTTGTTTATATGTTTGTCCCGATAGATTCTGTGTCCGAAGCCTGTCCATGTTCGACCCCCAATGCCACCACGGTATCCTGCTCCCTATGGTGAGAGGATGTCTCCAAACCAGCTCTGCAATGTCCCGGTAGGTCACTTTGTGACCAAAGGAAAACGCAGTCTGTATTTCCTGATCACTACTTGTGTAATCACTATCCAAATGTGTAGACTTCTCCTAAGTCGTGCCTATTTTTCCCCTTTCTCTCCTTGAATTTCTGTATCTGCTGGTCCCCAGGTCAGAAGACATGTTTCATTATGTTCAGTTGTTTCTTATCTCAGTTTTTTTCTTATCTTTAAAAATCTAAAGTCGAGTGATCATCTGGTTTCCTGCTATTTCTGTCCCTCGTTCTACTGCTTTCTTTTTCTTGTTACATTATCATAGTACTTTGTAATTTCTTCATAATTTCATAATTATTTTTTTAATATTTCTTCAGTGGAGAACTTGACTGTACAATTTATGAGTTTTTATACCCAAGTTCTGCATTTCTATTGAGGTCCCTCCTTATACTGATTTACTTGTTTCGTAGTGCAATTTTTTTCCTTTTTTCTTTTTTTCCCCTAGAATTCTTCCCTATTGGGTCACCCTTTCCCTCCTGCTGTTCCTCCTGTTCTCAGCCCCCTCCAGAGGGCGCAGCTGCTTGGAGGAGCACAGGTAAGCCTTGAATAGCCCGACTGGTGAAGCGCTGTCTTACTTTCCTAAAGTGTGCTGAATGATACCCTTTTCTTACTCTTTAATCAGTCACTATTGCCTCTTTCTTCTTCAACATTACCTTTTCAAACAAAGTTACCAGTTGAAACAGTATTTTGACTTTTCTGTGGATAAAAGCAAAGGGGGCTGGCTGATTAACTAAACCTAAGATTTGTCCCACTGTAGCTACAGCCTGGACGGATGTCTCCCAGCCAGTTTGCACGGGTCCCTGGATTTGTCGGTAGTCCACTTGCTGCCATGAATCCCAAGCTGCTGCAAGGGCGAGTTGGGCAGATGCTCCCCCCAGCGCCAGGCTTCCGTGCCTTCTTCAGTGCTCCACCCGCCGCTACACCACCGCCTCCACAGCAGCACCCGCCTGGCCCAGGACCTCACCTGCAAAACTTACGGTATGCCCAGCAAATGCTGCTGTTCGTTTATTCATTGTTGGCTATCTCTGGTCGACGTTTAATGTTATAATATGGAAGTCTCTTGATTTGTGCAGGTGATAAATTTTGAGACGTTACTGGATCCTCAAGTCGCCAAACAAGTGTTTCACAGTCTGCAGGCTTTCTTACGAGTCACATTTTCCCCAAGTCATGTGCCTTACTTCATATTTATTTTATGAGCACATACATACACACACACACACACACAGTGTGTATTACCTAACAGGACTTACCATATACTGAGGGTTCCCCAGAGAAACAGAACCAATAGGTGCCATGTGCGCATATGCAGGGTGGGGCAAAGGTAGGGTTACAGCTGTTCATGTGGAAAATCATACAGTAACTAATAGTAGTAATACAGGAATAAACTCTCACATGGTCACAACTGTAAACCTACTTTTGCCACACCCTGTACATACTTACCCTCTATTGTGTTTGTCTTCTATATGTATATGTAACTAAATTTTATTAAATCATCTATTACATATAAATAAAGAACATACACACAGTAGAAAGTAAGTACTCATCTTCCTTTGTGGTTTAATTCAGTTTTTAATTTTGACAGTGTAACAAGGTGCTACTAATTTATGTATTGAAATTTGAGTACTGATTTGGAAGTTTACGGGGTGGGCCGGCAGGTGGGAAGCTCAGGCAGGACTTTTATGTTTCAGTCTTGAGGCAAAATTGTTTTTTTCCTCCGAGAACTGAGTGAGGCCCACCCACATTACATCATTTTTTCTTAGAGTCAGCCAAGTGGGAAGGTTAATAGTCCCCTCTACAAAATACCTTCACAGCAACCTCTAGACTAATGTTTGACTAAACAGTGGGGCACCACAGCCTCCCACGCTGGCATGTGAAATGCACTGTCACACACACTTGCAGTGTCATTCCCAAGTGGTTATAACTAAGTACGTTAAATCTATTTAGGGACTTCTGCTTAACACTACCAAAAAGACAAAAAATACACTGCTTTACAGTCAGTTTGCCCAGATTTGTGATCGTCTGCTCAGGAGCTGAGAGCCGGCCTTTGTGAAAGATGTCAGAACACAAAAGGCCTCATCAGAGTGGACGTTTGCCTTCCCTTGAATGAACCTGCATGAAGTTATCTTGTGCTGACAACACTGAACATTTTCAGATCATCAAGACAGCAGAATTGAAAACCTTGTCCCTTTTTCCTTAGACCTCAGGCCCCGATGTTTAGACCAGACACCACTCACCTTCATCCACAGCACCGTCGACTGTTGCATCAGAGACAGCAACAGAATAGAAAGTAAGTGCTCACATCCCTCCTTTGCAGTTTCTTAATTCAGCTTTTCATTTTCACAGTGTAACAAGTGCTACTGATTTCATTTACTTTTTTAGTAAGTTTAATCAATAATCTTATTTTACTGGTAAAATCAGAACATATAAGCTGTCATTTTACGTTTTTGATACATGGGATTTAAATGACAAGATTCTGTCAGCTAATTTCCAAGTTACTATAATTCTGTTGATTATAAATCAGAAATGCAGTTTAGATGTGATTTCCCCCGCTCCAATGTTTTATATTCACTGCTTACTGAGTTCTTACCATACTCTTAACTACCTTTTGTCTACCATCTCAGCTTTTCAGTAATCTTGAATTATAGTGGTTAGCCTTACATTGGGTCTTCTGTAAAGCCAACAGTCTCTCTTGAATCTTAGCACAGTTATTTAATCTGCATAAAACAAATACAAATACATACTTGTATATGTGACCCCCAGCTACATGCCAGGCACTATGGTAGGTTTTGGGGATTGAAAGAACAGGACATATAAAACCCTGCCTTAGTGGAGCTTATGTTATAATCATTCATATTTTGTTAAAAAGGTAAATTTCATGATAACTATTTTTTATAACAGAAGACCTCATACACAAATACGCATTCCCAGTAGAACCTACATGGCTCTTAAAAGTGAAGATTTTCAAGCTCACTTGTAATCAGAAAAATGGAGATGAAAATTAGGTAACCATTTTATGTCACTGGATGGGCAAAACCAGAAGTGTCTCGTCACTGTCCCTTTTGGCAAGAATATAATGTACAGCCTCTTAAGAGAGAATTTGGCAATAAATAATAAGGTCGAAAATGTGCATACACCACATCTCAACAGTTCTACTTTCTAGTACATACCTGGGTAAGAAACAAGGAGACCATTTAAGTAAAACTGAGAGGCACACAATAATATTGGATAAAATTTAAAGATGGACATACAACTAATCAAAGTATAAAAACATTTCATGGAGGATTCATGCCAAAGTCATTCATCCAGGAAGAAAGGGAAGGTGAAAACTGAGATCTAGCCAGAGAGATACAAGAGGGCCTTCAGCCTTAAATATAACTTATAAAAATCTGAGGTCAGCCCTGGCTGGTGTAGCTCAGTGGATTGAGCATGGGCCTGCGAACCAGAGTATCGTGGTTCGATTCCCAGTCAGGGCACATGCCTGGGTTGCGGGCCAGTTCCTAGCAGGGGACCCATGAGAGGCAACCATACATTGATATTCTCTCCCTCTCTCCTTCCCTTCCCCTCTAAAATATAAATAAATAAAATCTTAAAAAAAAATCTGAGGCCAATTTCACAAAATAGATTTTTTCATTATGTCTAGGTGGAAGGTTAATTATAATATTTGCTGAGCTTTTCTCTACATTTGAAGTGTTTCATGATTGTCAACAAGTTCTTTAAAAGTATGTAGACTAGGAATCAAATTGGCTGTGTTCAGAGCCCTTATTCTGACCAGGTCCTGGTAATTGAACAAAGTACTTGCTGTCTGTTGGCCTTGGTTGGTTGTGTCAAGTGGAGAACATAACTCCAGGAGCTCATAGGGTTACTGTAGGGTGTGCACAGAAACCCATAGGTGAGAGCACTTAGCATGTGGTAAGGAAGGAAGGGATAGCTGAGTTTTATTTCCTTGATTGTGGGTTGCAGAACTCTTTCCTCTCAAATTCTGTAAAGATTCAGCTCTTTTTTACTTCTCTAATTTTAACAAAAGCAAAGAGGAATCTTTTTTTAAATTGGCCTGGTTTACTCCTGTGTAATTGTAAGGCATAGTTACCTTGCCCACTTGAAGGAAATGTGGCCCGTTTGTGTTTCAGTCAGCATCGGAATCTCAATGGTGCCGGAGACAGAGGAAGCCACCGGAGCAGTCACCAGGATCATCTCCGGAAGGATCCCTATGCCAATCTCATGCTGCAGCGAGAAAAGGATTGGGTCTCTAAAATCCAGATGATGCAGCTGCAAAGCACTGATCCCTACCTGGATGACTTTTATTACCAGGTCAACACTTCGTGTTAGTTTAGCGGATAACAGTTTAGTCCCTTCCGCTGGTGAAGGCGCTCATTTGAACTTTGGTGGAGTTGAATATTGGTAGCTTTTTGTTTTGAAGGTAGTAGTCTTCAGGTGGATGAGAATGACTTAGCAGATTCTGTCCACTTTTCGAGGTGGGGAACCCCTCACACTGTCCACTAAATGGTTTGCATACAGGCCTTTTATTTTTCACACAGAGGCTTTCAGACCCATGTTTTCAAATCCCGTTGGCATCAGTAATCTGGTTCTTTCAATTAAGAATATTGGTGGTGTAACTTTAAAGATAGTCCCACTGATGATTAGGTTTTTGAGGGCTGGGATTTTTTTGATAGAGGAAATTTATAGTAGTTTTAATTAGAGATCAGTACATTTACAGAGAGCAAGTTATTACAGCCACTAGTGTAATTATTTATCGGTAAAGAGCTGCCATGTTCTGTACCCGTCTTGCAACTGAAATTATCTTCCCACATGGCAGAATTACTTTGAAAAACTGGAGAAATTGTCAGCTGCTGAAGAATTGCAAGGTGACGGCCCTAAAAAGGAGCGCACCAAGCTCATTACCCCTCAGGTGGCCAGACTGGAGCACGCTTACAAGCCAGGTGAGGCCCTTCTCCGTAGGCCCATAATAAGAGAAGTGTGGCAGGCTGCTGCTGTGCTAAAATATAAATAACTATACCGGTGATTGGATAGAGATGTTTAAAACTGATTTATAAAGTACCATTGTCCTTAATAAATACAGAGATCAGCCTTTATTCAAGTGTGGAGTAAATGGTTTGGTAGATGACCTCTTAGAGTCTTTTCTACTTGAGAGCTTATAACTTTTTAATGTCTGTTTTAATGTCTAATATCCCTAAAATAGATACAGGAGAAACACTTCCGATTTTAATTGAATTATTATCCCAACAAAAAAATGGGAAAGGATAGATTTTGTGAGAGATGGCTTTAGATGGTAAATGGATTTTTTGTAGTAAATTGTGAGGTTATGAGTAAAGAATAGAGAATGTAAAGATCTTGGAAAGTTGCCTGCCTGCGTTGCTGAGCGCTCACTCCGTGGAAACGTTTTGTCCTTACAGTGCAGTTTGAGGGCTCTTTGGGGAAGCTTACCGTCTCCAGTGTCAATAACCCCCGGAAAATGATCGATGCTGTTGTGACATCTCGGAGTGAGGATGATGTGAGTGTCTGCAGAATTCTGTGTTTAAGAAATTCTGGGTCATCAGTTCTTCTTTTGGGGTCACTGTGGGTTGAAACCAGGCATGATGGAGTTGTTCACAGCCCAGCCTAACCTGGAGCTTCTGGCTGGGTCTGTGGCGGCATTCTGACTTTCTTCAGATTCTAACATGTCTCTGAGGCAGCCAGGCAGGACCCAAGGTAGCAGGAATCTTTCCATTAGGTAGCTGGCAATGACCAACATCAGTCATTTTCTCCAGTTTTTAAGTTGTCATTTTCTATGCGTTTTCAAATTTTCCTATGATACCTTCATATCTGCTGCATTGTACAATTTTGCCTATCTATGAATTTCTAACGATGAGTTCTATCTGTGAATCCTATCTAAGTTTAATGGTTTGTATGTGGATTGAGTCAATCAACTTGTGACCTTTATTCACATCAGTGTTGTTTTAAGATTACTAACCTTCAAAAAATCAAGATTGTCCTCTCAAAGTATTTTCACAGGTGGAACATACATGTGCATACTTAGAAACTTAACGTTCAACAGACATAAAGAGTCCACATTGAATAGTCTTGTCTTTTTTTTAGGAAACGAAAGAAAAACAGGTTCGGGACAAGAGACGAAAAACCCTTGTTATAATTGAGAAAGTAAGTGTTAGAATTGGTTGGTTATAGTTAATTTCAATTAAAGAACTGTCAAATGTATACACAAGTGGGAAAGTTAGCAGTTAGTGTTCCATAGTTCTAATTAGTGTATATATTCTCATTAAGTGCCTGTTGTATACAAGGCACACTAGAAAGGAATGGAGTGCACCTCACTTGTGGCCTCCTGGAAGGAGCACTGCACTTATGGTCAGAAGCACTGCAGTTTTGTCCAAACTTGTTCAGGTCACAGTTGAGTGCTAGGTGCAGGTCACCTTTCTAAGAAAAGGGATAAAAATGACATTGCCCAGCCCCGGCTGGCATAGCTCAGTGGATTGAGCGCGGGCCTGAGAACCTCACGATCGCGGTTCAATTCCCAGTCAGGGCACATGCCTGGGTTGCAGGCCAGTTCCCAGCAGGGGACTCATGAGAGGCAACCATACATTAATACTTCTCTCCTTCTCTCCTTCCCTTCCCCTCTAAAGATAAATAAATAAAATATTTTTTAAAAAATGGCATTGCCATGTATTAACTATTTTAATCAGTTCATCAGATCACATATATTTCTTGGATACTCCCTGGATGGGAGGCACTGTGCTGGATGCTAAGGAAAACAAGGTAGTTACCAGCACTTAGTTTGTACAGTGTAACTACCATGGTGCAAGGCCACACAGAGCATCGTGGTTAAGAGCACAGACTCTAGAAACGGGCTGCAAATCATGACTTTCTTACTTCGGAATCTGTGACTTGAGGCAAGTTATTTAACATTTCTGTGCTGTCCTCAGTTTATCTGTGAAAACAGAGATGATGATAGTCTGTTTCTCACTGGGCTGTGATGAACGAGTACATAAATTCGAAGTTCTTAGAACAGTGCCTGGCACCCAGTAGTAAAATTATTACCATTTTTATTCATGTAAGACATAACTTGGAGCAGTGCTACAGACGGTTTTTATTACAGTGCTGTTGCTGCTGGAAATTTTAGAAAGTGATCATTTAGAAAAGTAATCATTTCAGTATCATTACATTCTGGATTAGAGGTCAAGGAAGGATGAAGATCAATTTTGAAGAGTTTTTTTTAACATTATCTCACTGTTTTCCTGGATTTAAAAGAGTACCTTTGTTCCCTCAGTGTTATTGCAGGGCAGTTGTATTCTTAGGTCTTTATCAGATAGTCCTGAACTGTGGGGTGGTTTATCTAACACTCTGGTCCTGGCGTAGACCTACAGCTTACTGCTCGACGTGGAGGACTATGAACGGCGTTACCTCCTAAGTCTGGAAGAAGAGCGACCTGCCCTGACGGAGGAAAGAAAGCACAAAATTTGTAGCATGTATGACAACTTGCGGGGGAAATTACCTGGACAAGAGAGGTAAGAATTATACACTTTGAGGAAAACGTGAGACTAGCCAGACTCCTTACTCTGCTAAACTGAACTTTATACATTTCTACCTTTAGATTTCCTCCCTGCCATCTCAGTAAGCTCCAAGTCTTTCCTTTTGGCCTGACTCAAATGCTGCTTTAAATGAAACATTTTGTAATCTTTCCCAGCCAGCATATTCTCTTTCGTATCTACTAGGGACTGCTGGGTGCCAGAGAGACAATCAGGAATATTACTGTTTCTGATTTTGAGCTTACCAATTGTATCCAATTTATACTTACTAGCATGTTCAGCCCTGTAATCTCTTTTTTTATTTATTCTATTACAGCTGTCCCAACTTTTTCCCTTTGACCTCCCTCCACAGCACACCCACCCCCATAGCCCAGAGTGGATTCCCCCTCCATTGTCCATGTCCCGTTCATTTTCTTTGACTCGTCTCTTCCCCTTCCACCACTCCCCTCCTCCCTCCATCCCTCCTGCAGCTGCCAGTCTGTTCCATGTTTCCATGTCTCTCGTTCTATTTTTCTCGCTAGTTTATTTTGTTCTGTGGATTCCAATTATAAGTGAGGTCACGTGGTATATTGTCTTTTGCCAACTGGCTTATTTCACTTAGCATAATAGTCTCTAGTTCCATCCATTCTGTCACAAAGGGTAGGAGCTCCTTTCTGCTGTGTAGTGAACATGGTGCATAAGTTTTTTTAAATTGATGTTTCAGGATTCTTAGGGCATAATCCCAGCAGTGGAATCACTGGGTCATAAGGCAGTTCCATTTTTAGTTTTCTGTGGAAATTCCATACTATTTTCAACAGGGGCTACAGCAGTCTGCATTCTCACCAGCAGTGTACTAGGGTCCCCTTTTCTCCACCTCCTTGCCAACACTTGCATTTTGTTGATTTATTGATAACCATTTTGACAAGTGTGAGGTGATATCTCATTGTGGTTTTAATTTGCATTTCTCTTGATGGCTACTGATGTTGAGTATCTTTTCATATGTCTCTGGGCTCTCTCTATATCCTGCTTGGAGAACTGTCTATTCAGGTTCTTTGCCCTTTTTTTTTAAATTTTAATTGTTCAAGTACTGTTTTCTGCCTTTTACCCCCATCCCAGGTCTTTGCCCATTTTTTGCTTGGGTTGTGTGTCTTCCTGGTGTTGAGTCATATGAGTTCTTTATATATTTTGGAGATCAAACCCTTGCCCAATGTGTCATTGGCAAACATGTTCTCCCATACAGTTGGTTCCTTTAGCCATGCAGAAGCTTTTTAATTTGATGTAGTCCCATTTGTTTGGGTTTTTTTCCCTTTATTTTCCTTGCCCTAGGAGATATATCGGCAAAAATATTGCTACATGGGATGTCTGAAATTTTACTTTCTCTGTTTTCCACTAGGACTTTAATGACACCATGACTTATAAGTCCTTTATCCATTTTGAGTTCATTCTGGTGTATGGTGTAAGTTGGTCTAGTTTCTTTTTTTTTTTGCATGTACCAGTCCAGTGCTCCCAACACCATTTGCTAAAGAGACTGTTTTTACTCCATTGTATGCTTGTACCCCTTTTTCAAATATTAATTGACCACAGAGACATGGGTTTATTTCTGGGTTCTCTATTCTGTTCCACTGATCTATGTATCAGTTCTTATGCTAGTACCAGACTGTCCTAAATAGTGGCCTCATAGTGTAGTGTAATGCCAGGTATTGTGATCCCTCCTACTGTGTGTTCTTCTTTCTCGGGATTGCCAAGGCTATTTGGGGCCTTTCCGGATTCCATATAAATTTTTGGAATATTTGTTCAATATCTGAAATATGCCATTGGTATTTTAATAGGAATTGCATTAAATCTATAGATTATTTTGGGTAGTATGGACATTTTAATGATGTTAGTTCTTCTAATCCATGAACACAGTATATGCTCCCATTTATTTGTAAATGGTATTTTTTTCTTAGTTTCTCTTTCTTACAATTCATTGTTGGTGTACAAGAATGCCATCAGTTTCTGAATATTGACTTTGTATCCTTCTACTTTGCTGAATTCACTTATTAAGTAGAGTATTTTTTGGTGGAGAGTGTAAGGTTTTCTGTGTACACTATCGTGGCATCTGCAAATAATGACAGTTTTACTTACTCCTTTCAAACCAGCCCTATAATCTTTATGTATTTTCTTTTCCACTAAGCTGAAAAGTATAAACATTTAAACATTCTTAGGCTTTCCATAGAATACTCATACACTGTAGAAACCAGTCAGTCTTTCAGTGGAGACTGAGCTCTGTAATTTTTCTTTTCTGTATCTCTGTCATTTCTTTTCCACACAGAGTCTGGAACAAAATCTTGCTAATGGTAAATGTTCTATAAATCTCTGATTTTTATTTGGTGAATGCAAGAAGACTAAGACAGGACATAAACAAAACAGAACATAAGAATAATCATCTTTTGCCCTGGCAGGTGTGGCTCAGTGGATTGCCACTGGAGTGCCTGCCTGTAAACCAAAGGGTCACCAGTTCGATTCCCAGTCAGGGCACTTGCCTGAGTTGTGGGCCAGCTCCCCAATTAGGGAACTACACATTATGTTTCTGTCCCTCTTTCTTTCTCCCTTCTCCTCTCTAAAAATAAATTTTTTTTTAGATTTTATTTATTTATCTTTAGAGAGGAAGGGAAAGAGAGAGGGAGAGAAATATCAATGTATGGTTGTTTCTTGTTCGTCCCCTGCTGGGAACTGGCCTGCAACCCAGGCATGTGTCCTGACTGGGAATTGAACCGCAGTCCTTTGGTTCTCAGGCCCGCACTCAATCCACTGAGCTATGCCAGTTGGGACTAAATAAAATCTTTAAAAAAAAAAAGAATTTAAGTACCTTCTTTTGTGGAGGTGGGCTGACAGGGAACTGATTAACTAAATGTGGGTTTATCATCCAGATTGGAATGTTATGTAGTTGAAGTTTGTGTATTAATGTGGAAAAGTGTTCACAAGAAGTTACTGGGAAAAGTGAAGCAACAAAGCCACGTGAATTCTGTGGACCCATATTTTTATGAAAGATTAAATATTTACATAATACACAAAATTTCCTCAAAATGTTAACACTAATTTTCAGGTTATGAATTTATTTTTATTCTTTTTGCTTATGTATTTTTCAGATTTTGCTGTATTAATTATGATATTTGCATAGTTAATTTAAAGTTAATAGTTTGATCATGTATTTCTGATGTAGTTTTTGAAATGACATTCTATATTTAGGAAACTCGAAAAATTCATTTATTGTTTGAGGTTTGGAGAAGTAATTCTCACTGTTTTGTAGTACAAATAATTGTAGAATGAAAATGAATGCAGTATTTTCATTTAGTAACATATGAGGGGGGAAAGGATTTTTTATATTGTTCTTGCTGACCTATGCTGGCATTCTTTTCCCCCGCAGGCCGAGTGATGACCACTTTGTACAGATCATGTGTATCCGGAAAGGGAAGAGAATGGTTGCCCGCATTCTTCCTTTCCTCTCCACAGAGCAAGCAGCTGACGTTCTTATGACGACAGCCAGGAACCTCCCTTTCCTTATCAAGAAGGATGCTCAAGATGAGGTGATCACGTGCAGGAGGGAGGGAAATCTTTTCCTTGAGTCTTTGTAGTTAACAATGTTTCTAGGACTCAAATTTCTTTTTCTTGCCATTCTTTTTCTGTTGTTTTATCAAATCTTTGGCAGTATGACTTGATTATTTAAAGGAAAACTTTACTCCAGGCCTGTGTCTTTAATCCCATGTTTTATCCAACACACTGTGTTTCTAAACAAGAGGAAAGCAATAATTCTATCTCATTTAACATAGGTGTAAAGCTGTTGTCTGTATCTGAATTACTTGGAAAGCAAATAATTTAGCTGTACCTCAGATGTGCTGAATCAGAATTTACAGAGGAAAGGTCAGGGCTCCTGTGTAACTAGGTCCCAGCTGAATGTGATGCTCACTAAAATTTGCCAACTGCCCTGGTTAATGTGGCTCAGTGGATTGAGTGCCAGCCTGTGAACCAACAGGTTGCTGGTTGGATTCCCAGCCAGGGCACATGGCTGGATTGCAGGCCAGGTCCCCAGAGCAGGGCACATGAGAGGCAGCCACACATTGATGTTTCTCTCCCTCTCTTTTTCTCTCCCTTCCCCTCTTTCTAAAAATAAGTAAATAAAATCTGTTTTTTTTTTTAAGAAGTTTGCAAACTTGAGGTCTTGGTTACTTTGCTGGCTATAAAGTATCACTCACTGGGTTGTTGCCACTACCTTAACTGACCTGTAGACTGAGTTGAATGGCATCCTGCCCACAAGAGTCAGGCCAGTGTTTTCAAGTAATTTTTATCATGATCTAAACTAGATTGGAAGTTGAAACATGATTATCAAGTTCACAAGTTAACTCTTATTACAAGTTACTCCTTACATGTTAACTCTTGGTAGGAATCGTTCTCTGTTCTAACACTTGAAGGATTAGAAAATTGAGAATGGTGTTAGAAGTTCAGAGAGTTTGATAAGGGTTGCACAAAGGACCAGTAGTACTAACTGTGAGACTCAGAAAAATGGGATTTGTGAGAGTGAACCTGTTAGACTACAAGTTGAGCAATAACTGTCTGGAAATAGTCCCCAGGAAACATGATCTCAAGATATTTTATCAGTGGTATAACATGGAAGAGTTGAAAATTATTTCTTCAGAAACAAGTTGAAAATACACCTTCTTAAAATTTTGGCATCTGCAGAGGAAAGGAGTGCCAGGTTTAGGTTTCCATCAGCAAAGTGAAGTGAGATGAGACAAGTACATTTTTTTCTTTTTGGAAATGATTTATTTTAATCGTTCAGTTACAGTTGTTCCCATTTCCCCCCCTGTTGCTCTCCCTGCCCCATCTGCCCTCACTCCCAAAGACAATGCCCTCCCCATTGTCCTTGTCCCTGGGCCCTTTCTACATGTTCCCCTTCTTTTCCCCGTTATCCCCCCCGCCCCATTCTGGTAACTGTCAGTTTGCTCTTTATTTCCATGTCTCTGGGGGTTTTTTTTTTTTTTTTGCTTGTTTGTTGATTAGGTTCCACTTATAGGTGAGAACATATGGCATTTGTCTTTCACTGCCTGTCTTATTTCACTTAGCATAATATTCTTCTGTTCCATCCATGCTAAGATTTCAAGAATGAAAAATGGATCGGAGGAAATGGGTTAAAGGTTAAAGATCTGAGGTTTATCCTAGGAAGAAGAAAACAAAACTAAAAGTAACGGCTGCCTTATAGCATGTAAGTTGTTGTGGGTAAGGAGATGAGCACTCCATCATCTCAAAGGAACTCATCAATGGAAAAAAGTTTGGGAGAGCTTTATTCATTCAGCAAATGTTTACTGAATGCTTCTAAGTACCAGGCACTGTTTTTTGGTTCTAGAAATAGAGCAGCTAGTTCTAGGTGCCAGGAGCTAGGAATCCAAAGATGCCTGCCTCAGTGGAGCTTAACATGCTGGTGAGGAGAATGTGGTTAAATATTATATTCTGCCATGTATAATGTGCACTTTTTTCCCAAATTTTTTTTGGGGGAAATAGGCTGTATAATGATGGGTATATTCATTAATACATAGTAAACCACATCGCTACATAGGATTTCCTTGAATTAATATCTGGGGTTTATAAAATGTGCAAGATAATCTTGGAATATCTTCTGCCAGAAAGCAAGGGAGCTAAAAGATCACTAGGGTACTGTGTAACAGATGCACAAACCAACTTGAAGGGGCTCTTTTTGGTTAAAGGTGAAACCATTTGCATCTTAAAGAAAAATTATAGCAGCGGGTTGAAATAGATTCAGTTCATGAGTTTATAATATCAAAAAGTTTGTTAATCATCCTCAGCGGTTGCTAGCCAATCATTATCTGAAATCTGACAAGAAAAGGATCCAAGCATTCATTCTGCCTTTCCATTACAACCAAATATGGTGACCAGAGAGAGAATTGATAATGGAAAGTGCTTTATAGAAGAACTTCAGCTGCTGAATGCAAAAATACAAGATTCAGAAGTCATTTTACAGCCCCCAGTGGAAAATAGCAGTCAGTCTAGACAGCCATCACTGTTGCTAAAAGCACGAAGTGAAAGGTGGATGGAGAATGTTACAGGGGTTTGGAGCAGGCCAACAACACTTGAACCCACTGATCACCATCAACTCCACCAAGAAGGGGACAGCCAGGTGCATGTGCATCGACGTGATGCAGTAGAAAGCACACCAGCTCTACCACCCCTCCACCAGCCCCCGTTGAACTTGAATCTAATCAAACCTCTAATTTAACTTACCAGCTTCTATGGGGGTAAAAGAGGGTAGAAAAATCTGTTACACCCCAGCAATGTAATTGGTCAGATCCAAACTGGGACAGATGACCCAGTTTCTTCGACAAATAAATGATATGGGAATAGGTGATGGCCAGTGACAAAGGACCTGTTAACAGATTTTAAAAGCCTTACCAACTTCCACCAAAATGGAGGCATAGGTGGAAACACTGTGCCTTCTCCCACAACCAAGTTTGAATACAACTAAGGTTTGGAGAACAAAGACACAGCCAAAGGACAGAAAATTGAATTATATGGAAGTCCAACTACATCTAACCGTTCAACGGGGACGGTAAGAGGGGCAGAGCCAGCAGCAGAGCAGAGTCAGGCAGGAAAGATCCTCAGACCTAGGCGTGCAAGTGGTCCGGACCCAGTCAAGGTGCGGGGCAGACTGACCGCAGTCGCACATTCGCGCACAGTGAGATGGACCACGCAGGCCCCAGGGGGCGAGGGCTGATGGCGGTGGCACACTCGCGTGCAGTGGGACGAAACACGCAAGCCCTGGTGACGGTGGCAGCTGCCGCACATGTGGGGGCCGTGGCAGGAGACGGCAGACGGGACACCATTGTTCCTCTTTGACCCCGCCCCCACATACAGTGTCACAACCCAGCGATTGAGTTGCCCTGCTCTAGTGAACACCTTAGGGCTCCGATCCTGCTATGGAACAGGCACAAACAGCCCAAAAGATGGCGCAAGAAGAACTCAAAGTCCCAGAGCCAATAACTCTAAGCAACCAAGGAATTGCCAGCTTCTCAGAAGCACAATTCAAGACACTGTTTATCAGGATGCTCACAGAACTGGTTGATTATAGTCACAAATTAGAGGAAAATATGAAGGCTAAACTAATTGAAATGAAGGGAGATATCCAGGAAACCAATAGCGATGGAAAGGAAACTGGGACTCAAATCAATGGAATGGACCAGAAGGAAGAACAAAACATCTGACCAGAAAGGAATGAAGAAATGAGAATTCAAAAAAATGAGGAGAGGCTTAGGAACCTCCAGGACATCTTTAAACGTTCCAACATCCGAATTATAGGGGTACCAGAAAGGGGAAAGAAACACCCACGGGTGGAAAACTTATTTGAACAAATAATAAAGGAGAACTTCCCCAGTCTGGCAAAGGAAATAGACTTCCAGGAAATCCAGGAAGCTCAGAGAGTCCCAAAGAAGTTGGGCCCAAGAAGGAACACACCAAGGCACATCATAATTACATTAGCCAAGACTAAAATGAAGGAGAGAATCCTAGAAGCAGCAAGAGATAAGGGGACAGTCACCTACAAAGGAGTACCCATCAGACTGTCAGTGGATTTCTCAAAAGAGACCTTCCAGGCAAGAAGGGGCTGGAAAGAAGTATTCCAAGTCATGAAATCCAAAGACCTACAGCCAGGATTGCTTTATCCAGCAAAACTTTCATTTAGAATGGAAGGACAGATAAAGTGCTTTTCAGATAAGGTCAAATTCAAGGAGTTCATCATCACCAAGCCCTTATATGAAATGCTAAAGGGACTTATATAAGAAAAAGAAGATGAAAAATATTAAGAGTGAAAGGACAGTAAACTCGCAGTTCTTAACAACCACACCTAAAACAAAAGCAAACCAAGAGGACAGCTAGATCGGGAGTGGAACCATAGAAATGAAGAACACATGGAGGGTTAGCAACAGGGGAGTGGGATGAGGAGAAGGGGGGAGAAGGCACAGAAAATAGCATAGATGGTAGGTAGAAAATAGGGGGGAGGGCAAGAATAGTGGGGGAAATATAGAATCTAAAGAACTTGAGACGTGGTTATAAACTAAGGGGGGAGCATGGTGGGGGAGGGAGTGTGTGGGTGGAGGGGAATGAAGGGGGGGAATAGAACAACTGTAATGGTATAATCAATAAAATATTTTTTTTTAAAAAGCCTTACCAACCAAGTGCAGTGAGTGTGTGCATCTTATCTGAACTGTGACTAGAATAAACCAGCTGCTGAAAGACATTTTTTAGACATTTGGGGAAATTGGAATTGGGAGCAGATACTAGATGATACTGAGGAATTAAATTTTGTTAGGTTCGATAATATTGTGGATTTTTTTCTTGAGGTTTTGTTAGATACAAACTCAAGTATTTATAGATGAAAGATAGGTGGAACAAATTTATAAGATTGGCAAAATACTGAATTAATTGTCGAATTTGGATGATGAGTACATGGACTTCATTATGCTGTTGTTTATACTTCCGTGTATATTCAATAACACTTTAATGTTTAAAGCTTTGTTTAGAGTACTGGATCATAGAAAGGAGTCTACTTTCCATCTTTGGCTGCTATTTAAACTAAAACCAACCATCTTTTTTTAATACATGGACAATGAGTGCTAGAAGCACTTTTGATTGCTTTTCCTATGTTGTAACTTAGTTATGTTGGTAGTTCTGTGTTTTAACTTTTTAGTCTGGGCCTATGGCCAAAAGGAAAGATTGGCTAGCAGGCTAGAACCCGTCAACCTTGGATTCCGTTTAGCTTTGTAACAGTGAGCACTGACTGTCTGAGCACTTAGCTTCTCTAATCTGTACAGTTGGTGGATCCTTTCTCCATTTCCTCATTTGAGATTGTATAAAGATAAACGAAGATTGAATTACGTGCGAACAATCCCTCTCAGTAATTCTCTAGCACTCAGAATTTACCTATCTTAGAGTATTTCTCAAAATATATTGAAATTGCCTAATTACTCATCTTTCCCTCTGTATTTTAGATTCTGAGGGTGTGTCTGTCCTTAAAACATTTGTTTTTAGCCTAAGTACCTGCTACATTGTAGGCATTTAAATGTTTGTGGGATAAATTAAAATACTGATGTTTTATCGGGAATCTTGTGTATTTGAGAAGTGATTTTACATCCTTGGTTCACACAAGTCATGATGTTTCCTGTGCATGTTGAGTTGAAAAAGTACTCAGTAGATGACCTTAGACTCCATTGCTAAGATTCTAGTCGTACCCGCTGGATTTGTCAGCCCTTTTTTGTTAACTTGCCTCCGGCCGCTGAGTGCACAGCTGCGCGTCCTTCCATCCACGCCCTCTGGTGGAGGTGGCTGAAGCAACCTTACCAGTGTCTAATGCTTTTGTTTATTTTCTGTAGGTGCTGCCATGCTTACTGAGTCCCTTCTCTCTCCTCCTCTATCATCTTCCGTCAGTGACTGTCACCAGCCTTCTGCAACAGTTAATGAACCTACCTCAAAGTGCAGCTGCACCAGCACCCTCTAATCCTCACCTCACAGCTGTTCTCCAGAACAAGGTGGTCTTGCCTTTTTTGTTCTTGAACTTTACAAGGCTTCTAAATTACAGTTGTAGATATCAGTAATGGCTACTGTGCCTATGGCAACTTATTAAAAAGGTTTCCTTCAGTCAGGAGTTACATTAAGCTCCTAGTAACAGAGGCTAGAAATAACAGTGGTTTCAACAAAATAGAAACCACTGTTACTTTGTCGTTTCTCATACCAGCAAACCTGGTGTGATGGCCCCACGGCACCGTGGGGGTGCGGGTACCCCGGTTTGCCTTCTCTGCTGTCCTTAGCAGTGGCTGCCACATTCAGGACCCCTCAGGATCCCTGATGGTTGTAGAATTTGAGGCGCCACTTCGCATCAGGAAGAGGAGTGCATGTGGAGGGCTAAAACATGTGGACCAGCTGTCTCTCTTCCTTATGTGGACCCTTTCCAGGAGTTTTAACCAACAAGGACTTAATCTCAAAGGCCAGTCCTAGTCACATGCCACACCTGACTGCAGGGAAGCCTAGAAACATGTTTTGGTTCATACCATTGTCATCACAGATAAAACCAGAGTGCTGTGGGGAGAGGAAAGCATGTCCGGTGGGTTAGTAGCAGTCTCTGTCCTGAGACTATACAGAGAACATCCCATTTCATTATTTCACTTACATCAAGTTAAAGATGCAGAGACTCACAGGGAAGGTGTAATACAGACGAAAGAACATGAGCTTTTAAACAGAGCAAGTCTTCATTCCTGCCTGCCACTTTCTAGGTTTGTGACCCCAAACAGATTATTTCACTTTGCACAGCCAGGTTCCTGCTGTGTGACGTGGAGGTGATGACGTCTACCTGAGCGTGTCCCTGTTACATAGATGAGAGACAGCTGTGGACAGTTCCCGTAGTGCCCAGACAGAGATGGCACGCGTTAAGGGCCAGGTGGTACAGCGAAGTGGAACAGCAGGCTCCTCCTTGCACCTGAAAACCTGCCAAAGCGTGACTCCCAAGGGGGAGAGGAGGCAGTGCCCCAGGGGCTTGAGGTCGGGGTTCGGGAGTGATCAGCTCCGTGCCCTCCGTGTAATTTGGCGTCCTGGTACTAATTTTGGTAAAGGCGGTAGAAAATTGTAAGGGCAGATGAAATTATGTAGCCCAGGGTTGTTTTCAGACATGAGGGGAACTTTTGAGGAGAGGCAGGGCTGCCTTCTGTGAGGGGCTCGGAAAGGTGAGGCGGCGCTCCCAGCCCTGCCCGCCTTCTTTCGTGAGCCGCTGCAACTGCCGCTGGGACAGTGACCTGGCACTTCTGGTCCTTTTGTGTGTTTTCCTTCTGTGCCGCTTTAGACTCTGTGTTTGTGCTTTTACTACCCCTAAATAAAAAATATTTTTATATATTTCTGTCTCTAAAGCATGTTACTAAATTTGCATAATCCTAGATATGGTGAATATGTCTATTTATCTTTCCCTCTTTTATTTTTTAAACTCTTATTAACATCATACCTAAGCCTTTGTGTTTCCACATAGGTGTGTCCTTTTTTACGGAAATCTTCTCTCTGTATTCTGATCATTCCAGTTACTTTTCTTTTACATTTTCCCATGGGTTTTAGCATCTTTTTTATTCATTCGGAATATCTTACTCTAATGTTTTTTATTTTTTCCATGAACTTTAATTTTCTATGTCAGTTTTCATTTAACTTTTCTTTTAAAATAATTTCTGTTCTTAGAAATAGGAGAAAAGCTATGTCCCACATTATCCATGGCAAGAAATAATTGCCCCTTTATCCCTGTGGGGGGGTAAGAGGGGAGCAGAGAGAACCGTGGGTCACGGGGACTTTCATTTCCATCGATTATGGTTTTTGCTGCTGTGCAGGTAGCAAGACGCAGCGTCTCTGCTCATGGTTGTCGGACCTTTGCCTGGTTTCATAGGAAAGCACAGCAGTGGGGTCACTTTGATTTAGTGCCGTTCCCCTCCCTGGTGGGGGCG
Organism: Sturnira hondurensis; assembly: GCF_014824575.4. Classification (NCBI taxonomy): domain Eukaryota; kingdom Metazoa; phylum Chordata; class Mammalia; order Chiroptera; family Phyllostomidae; genus Sturnira; species Sturnira hondurensis. Next base: position 503,907 of record NW_028084511.1, on the reverse strand, counting down.
GTGAGGTGCATTGTTGGACTTGCTTCCCTCTCTCCTCCTGTAGTTTGGCCTGTCACTGCTCCTCGTCGCCCTGAGCCGTGGGGAAGACCTGCAGAGTTCAGACCCTGCTACAGAGTCAGCAGAAAACAACCAGTGGTCAGTCTGGGCTGTATTCCTTCTTCTAAGTTCTTTTTGGTAATATTTTTATTATTTTTCTTACATTGTGCTATTGATTTTCCCCGTTAGGACGGAGGTGATGTTCATGGCAACCCGAGAACTTCTGCGGATTCCCCAAGCTGCCCTGGCCAAGCCAATCTCTATCCCCACAAACTTAGTATCCCTCTTTTCTCGCTATGTTGACAGACAGAAACTGAACTTGCTGGAGACAAAACTGCAGTAAGTGGGAAACAGGAGAGTTCCACATTTCACTAACAAGGGCACTTTAGAAGTTAGGGGGAGGAGGTCGGGCGGGGAGTGGGGCGGGTGGCGTAAATCTGAATTTGGTGAAAGAGATTAAAGACTTCTGTCAAATATATTATCGATTAGATGTAAAACACAGTACTGGGTGCAGCCACACCCTCATAGTTGACGGAATGGTAAGGGCAGATAGAGAGCTCTTAGGTGTTTTCTTCTGAGAATTTTTACCAGGATGTAATTTTAATGCAAAACATTGACTTCTGTTTTAACTTATTTATACAAACAAGTTTTCTTTCTTTCTTTATTACCTGTAGGCTTGTTCAGGGGATACGGTAAAAGATCCTCAAGTGTGTCCTGTTCCTCCTCTTGGCTGTCACCTGCGCTGCTGCCATCACCAGCGAAGCGTTTGTAACGAGGGAGGGAGGTAGCTTGTTCCCCAGAGCATCTTGTGGGGCGATTGCTGTGCGCAGGGGCTGTCTCTGAGTGCCAGGTGTTCCTCCTGCTCTGTGACACTTGGCTGGGTGACACTTCTGCTGGTTTCTTCTTACCTTCTCCGTTACAATTCTGCATGTCCTACTTCTACTCAATTCTTCCCAGTTTTGCATTTTCTTTGCCCTAGCGACACAAATATAATCTCTCCCTTTATCCCACCACCACTACTCCAGTTCAGAGTAGATCGTAGCCTGCCAAAGGATCCCATCCCGCATCCGACTGAAGTCTTTTCGTTGCCCCATATTAATATGAGAGCCGATTAAGTAGAAATTAATATATATACACATATGCTTGCACATACATGTTTATGTGGTCTCCAGAGGATCCTTAAAAGATTGAGTTTTAGGTGGAGAAGTATTTAGTTGACACATCCCTCCTCTAAACACAAACCAGCTAATGTATTTTTTATCTGTTTCTAGTCCATCTTGTAATTAACTTGGTGGGTTCTCCTTGTTTTAATATAAATACAGGATATGCAGCATATTTAATAAAATCAGGACTCTTATTGGCTGATACCCAGCTCTAGACTGAGAAGTCCTTTTTCTCCTCCCCACTTGAGTTTCCTTTGTTTCTGTCCCCCCGAATGGAAACAGCACACGGTTAATCCTCTTCCCTGCTACAGCTACAGTGCACTTGAGTTTGCCCCCTCAGGTGCGTGGAAGATTGCCCAAGGTGATTCTACTGTAGAGCCTGCCACCACAGTGCACCTTTTGTCTTCCTGAGACTACTTCAGTAAGCCATGCTCTCCCGTCTCTCTTGCCTGTTTTTATTCGGTGACATGGGTAGAAACTTCCCAGTGTGACCATGGACGCTAAGTCAGGCTTGCTTTGCTCCTCATTCTCCTCTACGTCGTGGACAGAACTGCTGTTCTTGTTATTTGATCACCCGACTCCCATCCCGGGCACCCAGGGGCCTGGATGTGAATCCCAGCAGGGACAGCCTGCCTTGACTCTGTTCATTTGTCCCTTTCCCACTCAGCAGTCAGCCAGGTTATCCTGGGGTTTTGATCCCAGGTGATTACAGCCCTCAAGACAGTTAAACCTGAATTGGCTTTATAGGAGTGCCCTGGTACACTTCTTGCTGTTCTCGCCTTTTCGAATGTTGTGGGGGAGACAGGTTAGGGTGTTGAAAGAGAATACGTGTTTTGCACATAGAGGTATCGTACAACAGTAAAAGCCTCCGATACACCAGCCGTCCTTGTGTCCATCTCCACTTCTTCCCATCTGTGGCCCTGGGCCCCACCAGCTGTTCCGCAGTGACGTCACCTGCTTCCCTCCGACACTGTCAACCTACTGTTTTCACTAGGCGCCCTTCCTGCCTTTCCACTTCACAGCCGATCAAGTGAACACTTGATTATTTTTTCCTCTCTGTGCTTTATCTTTTTTGTTTGGTTCTAATTAATAAAAATTAAAGTTTCTAAATTTACATTTTTATAGGGTATTGTAAATAAAAACAAATTGTATACTTGAAAAAAATGTGTGCCTGCATTTCTCCTTTCTTGATTTTTAATGTGTTTCTAGTGTATTCAGGTAGAACTGGCAAACCTTAAGGTTGGAGATTGGTGAGAATATTACCTAATGTTCCCACCCATTTAATTTTGTTGTAAGGGACACAGATAAAGATCTTGTGTTTACTTGGTAATGTTCCTGTAAAAACCTGGAGTGCTTTCATTTCTCCCCTCCCCCCTTTTATCTATAAAACAGAATTACGGATTATAGTAGATAATACTCTAGTTCCTCATCTTCATTTCATCTATCTCTAGGCATATGTGATTTTTTAAAAATATATTTTATTATGCTATTACAGTTGTCCCATATTTTTTTCCTTTATTCCCCTCCACCCTGCACACCACCTCCCACCTGCATTCCCCGCCTTTGGTTCATGTCCATGGGTCACACATATAAGTTCTTTGGCTTCTACATTTCTTATACTATTCTTAGTCTCCCCCTGTGTATTTTCTACCTACCATTTATGTTTCTTATTCCCTGTAACTTTCCCTGTTCTCCTCTCCTACTGGTAACCCTCCATGTGATCTCTGTTTCTGTGAATCTGTTTCTGCCCTAGTTGTTTGCTTAGTCTGTTTTTGTTTCTTAGGTTTGGTTGTTGATAGTTGTGAGTTTGTTGTCATTTTACTGTTCATATTTTTTATCTTCTCTTTCTTAAATAAGTCTCTTTAACATTTCATATAATAAGGGCTGGGTGATGATGAACTCCTTGAACTTGACCACCTCTGGGAAGCAATTTATTTGCCCCTTTATTCTAAATGATAGCTTTGCTGGATAGAATAATCTTGGATGGAAGTCCTTGCTTTTCACGCCTTGGAATACTTCTTTCCAGCCCCTTGTTGCCTGCGAGGTTTCCTTTGAGAAATCAGCTGACAGTCTGATGGGCACTCCTTTGTAGGTGACTCCTTTTCTCTGGCTGCTTTTAAGATTCTCTTCATGTAGCCTAGTTTAGCCTTAAGCTGCCTTCATGGTTAGCTCTGAATTTCATCTCACAATACATATCCTCAAAGCAGATGGGGGAAATTTGCAGATTTGTTATAGTAAATTTATGTTTCAGACTTCAGTATCATCTTTAACATGCTCAAGATAAAAGGCTCCGTTCTTCGTCCCCTGCTTTGTCATCGTCGTGTGTGCAGTCGAGTCTTTCGTACACCGGGTCTGCCCACCAGACGCTCGGGATCAAGTGATGTCTAACCGTGAAACAACACTGGGACCGCCCCCACTCCCCAGGGGGTTTGGAGGGAAACTAATAAAGTCAGGTGCAGCTCCGAGGGGAGACACCCTGGAGCAGAACCCGTGGCCTGTGAGGAACGACACGTGAGATGGCGCGCACGCTTGTGCTGTGTCACAGGCACCAGCCTCTTCCCACAGGAGGCTGGCGATACCACCACTCTGGACGGGTGGGCGTGTTTTACAGAAAAGTCATTTTTCTCTTGGCTATGTTTCTGCACTAGTTGACTAGTTCAGTAATAAATATGTGAGACCTTCAGTTTGAGTAAAAAGACACAGCAAACAAGTAGAAAAAAGTCAAAAATGGTAAAGAGGAAGGGGGATAATTTAACATTGGCTTTCCACTTACATGGACCTTACCTTTACCCTGGTGAGTGAGTGGACAGGCCCCTGGAGTGAAGCGGCTTGCCCGGGGTGACAGCAGATCGGGGGATTCGTACGGGATATTCTTACCGCTGTGAAGGAGTGAAAGGGTCTTCTGCCGGACTCATTCTCACCCCTGCGCGAAGAAACAAAGTCTCACTAGATAGCTCTGCTTGGTTAGAGAAGAAGTGGCCCTGGGGTGCCCGTGGGTTCCCAGAGGTGTAGATCCAGGACGTGACCAGTGAGGAAGACCTTAGAGACTGGGCCCCAAGCCAGGGAGCTGAAACAGGGCACAGCTTGCCTCAGGTCCAGTGGCTGGAACTTGCACCTGTAGGCTCCGCTCCTCCCTAGGTCCCAGCTCACCATGGCCTGAGAAATACCAGGCTTAGCCAGGAAGAATGTCAGTGTTATGTTCCTTGCGTGAAAAAGCAGGAGTTTAGGAAGGACATGTTTCTCCTTTATGAGTAAAACAGGAGGTTACAATGACCACGAAATGATTTCGAAGCATGTAGTATATTCAAGATACTGTTCATCCTAGGTGCTTGAAAGGTCGTACTTAAGACTCCAAGTAACCAGTGAGCGCAATGTTAGCCCCCCTGCTAGTGTATGTCAAAAAATAAATTAGGCGGTACGCTAAACTTATACAGCGTGTGTCGTGGTCAAAAACTGGCATCGAGGTATATAATCTTATTTAAGAAATAGAAGACCCAGGTAAGATGTAAGGCTTGGGGATAATAATTTTCACAAATGAAAATGCAAGTAATTTTAATAGTTAGAAGTTCACCCCCAGCTCTGGCTGGTGTGGCTCAGTGGGTTGAGGGCCGGCCTGTGAAGCAAAGTGTTGCTGGTTTGATTCCCAGTCTGGGCACGTGCCTGGGGTGTGGGCCAGGTCCCCAGTTGGTACATGAGAGGCAACCACACCCTGATGTCTCCCTCTTTCTCCCTCTCAAAATCTTGTTTTTAATCTCACCCCCAGTAGTAATCAGATAAAATGGTGGGGTTTTTTAACTTACCAAATTAACAAAATTTTTAGAAATCTTGTGATCATTCATGTTCCTGCCTAACAGGTTAAGACCTACCCATGCTCTTTTCATCACGTACAGACTTTGAGAATATGTAAAATCCTCATTGCTCAGAGTCCCCCCACCCATGAGTCTAGGATATGCCTGTCTCTGTGACATTGTACCTTCTGTTAAAGAGTTGGTATGTTCATACTCCTGTGAAATAAAAAATGGAATCCTACCCTGTCACACCAGCTAGGATATTGCTAAGGAGTGATTTATGCAAGAAATTAACTCTTGGACAGTAAACTTTCACAGTTGTTGTCTAGAGTACTATTCATTTGAAAGGTCCACTGTATCCCTTTTGGTAGCTATAACGTGGGCCCAACAGTCAAGGACCTTTCTTTCAAACTGAAATTATCCATAATTGCTTTTGTCCATGTCTGAACTAGCCACTCCCTAGACATCCAGCAGGGGACCTTTAGTACTGAGGATCAGTGCACCGGGGCAAAGCGCGTGCACAGTTCTAACTGATTAGCAGTGACCACTGTGTCGGGAATGAAGCACCAGCTTACATCTGGAAGTGATGATGACTTAAAATCACAAGTCGATTCTGTGCACAACCGTGGTCCCCAGTGTCTCCGGTCAACCTGGGTCCTCTGCACACAGCTCTCTTATATTACACAGAGGGCACTTGGGGCTGTTCGTGCGCCCAAAGGAGCTACTGTCCCTTTGTCAGTCTGGGACCATATCCCTTCCTCACTTTGCTTTAAAACAGAGGGTCCTTGGGACAGTTCGTGTGCTCGAATGCCACTACTGTGCTTAGTGTTACTAAAGAACCCACCCACGGCGACCTTGTAGTAAAGCGGGGCCCTCGGGCCAGTTAGTGTGTGAACATGCCCCTGCTGCTCTGTTGTTCCTTAGAACCAACCCACCAGTCCTCACTTTGCACTCAAACCAGGCCCTTGGAACAGTACATGTGCGTAAATGCCAAAAGAGAAGGAAGAAAATGCTCGTGAGGATCTGGAACTGCCACTTGCACGAATGGGGCACAGGTCTGCGTGTCTGGGAAGCCCCCCAGCGACGTGAAGGGCTCCGAAAGCATGCATAGCCTTTGACTAGTTAGTTTGGCTTCAGAAATCTAACCAAAGATTCCCAAGTAATGGTACTTTTCACAGCATTATTAATAAGAGAAATAACCTAAATGTCTAAGATCACAAAAATGGTTAAGTCTATGATAAGCCAAGTGTCATGGATAATTAGGCAGAATATTTAATCATGGAAAGTGTTTATAATAGAATGTGGGGGGAAACCATAAAGTTTTTCACTTTCAACCGAATTCTTTTTAAGGAAATGCATGTATGATAGTGTGAATATGGGGACCTTTTGCTTTTCACTATTTTTCAAATTTCCCATAGAGAAAAATGTATTGCCCATATTCTTAGAAGAAATACTGTTTTGGAAGAATTCAGTTATGTGGAAAAATACTAAGAACATAATGTTAAACATAAAATAGTTTCTCTGTATTTGGTGTAATCTGTGTGAGGGGGGAAATCGGAAAAAGAATGCAGTTGAGGGTGGCCAAATCGCTGTGGTTGCCTTAAAGGGGAAGGGTCGTGGGGGAGTTTGTGTGTAGGTGCCTGTCCCTGCTTTTCCATATTGTTGTAGCAGGGCAAAGGTGTCTGATCTAGTCGTCCTGGAGGTTAGGGCCAATGCATTTGACTTTGGAACAGAAGAATGTGTTAGGAATCTGAAAAAGTCACGTGAAAGCAAGGCAATTTTCTGGAGAGATGGTATTCCGTTACTGGACAGATAAGGTGATTTATTAGTTGAAAGATCAAAGATGAGTCCAAGCTTTATCTCCCAGGAGACTTCCATATTCACACTAAATTGCATTTTTCCAAACTGACTGTTGAATTAAGATGGATCCCAGCTGCAGAAAGATCTATTTTGGCCTAAGTGCCAGCCAGCTAGCTTTCACTTAAGTTCCCTGTCAGTCATTAGGAAAGTCAAGACATGACTGAATTTGACAGAGACGTGGACACCATCTACCATCTATTGGAGGCCAGTGAAATCCATAGCATTGTTTTGCCCTTTTTCCTCCTTGAAGCAGATTGTGAGGAGATTACAGGTCTCTGGTTTGCTTTTTATTATTGCACATAAGGCTGTTCCAAGAACCTTTTCCTTAACTATTCAATGTGACTCTCCAAGCTGCCCCAACTTAACCAAGTTTATTCTCCAAGTCCATACTAACCTAAATCAGGCCTGATGGCTGGGCAACGTCTATCAGGGAGCTGGGTAACAAGCGACGTGTGTGTTTTGCCAGTTATGACTAGAGTATCTTCAGCTGCTCAGCTCTTGTACCAATCTGAAGAACCAGAGAGAAATCTGCAGATAACCTGCAAAGGGAAAGTATCTCAAGTTCCACGCCCAGGAAACCCACTGCTGAGTTTAGCGTATTGTCCTCCAAGTGACTTCTTTTTTATTTTTTAATATGCTTTATTGATTATGCTATCACAGTTGTCCCATCTTCATCCCTTTATTCCCCTCCGCCCGGCACCCTCCTCCCGCCTGCTGATTTCTGTATGTATATGCATACACAGAGATACTTCTCTTTTTGCCTCATAATAATAAACATGGACATCTTTCTATGTCACTGTAGAGAGCGCTACCCTGTTTGTTAAATGTCTGTATGGTGTTCCACCGTGTGCCATTGTGCCGTAATCTAACTGCTGCCTTGTTAACAAGATTCAGTTCTCAAGAACTTTTTGTGAGTCATTATTGTTCATCCAGCGTATAGTAAGGGCTAAAACTGGGACTTAAACCACAAATTTTAAGCTCCAAGTCTAGGTTCCCGGCTACAAGAAGGCTGCTGCCCTTGGCCCCATGCTTCGTACAGGAACAGCAGAAACACGAGAACCCCTTAAGGACATATCTGCAAACTCTTCTTATCGGACTTCTTATTTAAATTTTTTGTATGGTTTGTGCTATTACAGTTGTCCCAGTTTTTCTCCCTTTGCCCTCCTCCCCCAGCAACCCCTTTCCGATCAGACTTCAATGCCTTCATTTCTGGTAGACAAACAGTTGCCTCCCAGTAATGTCAAAAAAGGGGCAATTACAATACATAAAGATCAGAATTAGAGGAAGGCCACTGTGAGGCATCTGTATGGTCCCTTTTGGGTTACGCATTTTTTAAAAGGAGGAAAAATAAGACCTTGTTTTCACCCTTTTCTCTTCCAATATTTTGAAAAGCATTTTTATATCAGATATATTGTCACAGGTGGTTGGTTCGTTCACTTATTCACTGCATTAATATGTGAGCTCCACAAATGCAGGAACTGTCTTGCTCCCAGGTGTACCCCAACATCCAGCACAGAGATGACACCTAGCACACATCAAACAAGCCCCTGTTCATGAAACAGTTGGGCTGGGAAGAAGCAGAGCTGAAAAGGGTTATCAGAGGACAGAAACTTAACGAATCAGCCTGTGCGTGCAAGGCCCACTTCAAAATACACTGTTTTTGTTTTATCACAATACCCTCTAGGTCAGGAACAGTTTAATAACATAAGGCAAGCACTGGTGTCCAGTATTACTCCATGTGCAGGGGCGACAAAGACCAACGAAGGCCATGCTCTGGTGCAGCTTACATACTGAGGGTTACTGAGAGTGGTAAGTGCTAAGAAGAGAATAGAAGAGGACAACGGAATCAAGAGGGATGGGGAGATACGTACTTCAGACTGAGTGGTCAGCAAAGGCCTTGAGGAGCATGCGACGTTTAAGCAGGCACATGAATGATGAGAAGAGGACAGCCGTGCAAAGGTCTCAGAACAGCATCCCAAGCAAAATGAAGAAGATGGCCAAGCCCTGACATGAGGATGAGGGAGAAGTTGAAGGGACCGTGGCGGATCAGTGTCGCTGGAGTGAAGGCAGTGAAACGGGGTAACCACACCAGGTCTTGTAGGGATTTATTCTCATGGAATGGAATGCTTCTCCAGAGTTTTTAAGGAAAAAGTACAAAACAAGATGTGATCTGATTTATGCTTTTTTAAAAAGATTTTCTTTATTTATTTTTAGAGAAATGGGAGGGAGGGAGAAAGAGGGAGAGAAACATTGGTGTGCAAGAGATACATTGACAGGTTGCCTCTCACATGCCCTCTACTGGGGACCTGGCCTACCACCCAGGCACGTGTCCTGACTGGGCATCGAACCAGTGGACGGATGACCTTTTCAGTTCGTAGGCTGGCACTCAATCCACTGAGCCACAGCAGCCAGGATTGACATATGCTTTTAAAAATCACTCACCCACCCAAGGTGGCTCAGTTGGTTGGAGCGTCGTCCTGTACATACGTCAAAAGTCTGTGGGACCAGTTCCAGGCCAGGGCACTCACCTAAATGTGGGCTCGAGTCTCCGTCCAGGAGCAACTAGGAGGCAACTTACCGGTGCTTCTCTACAGCGTCAATGCTTTTCTCTCTCCCTTCCTCTCTCTCAGAATCAATAAAAACATATCCTCAGGTGGGGATTTTAAAGGTAAACAAATAAATATCACAAAAGTCACTCTGCTGTATGAAGATGGAAATAGATAAGGGAAGGGGGCACTTAGGAAAGGCCCTCACAACACTATTCCTGGTCTACAGGATGAGGGGACTGAGCCTTTTTAAAGGCAAAGTGACAGGGAATTAATTTTTTAAAAAACAGACTTCAGACAGCAGTTACTTTGGGAGTGTTTAGGGGAATGGGATGGGCATAAAGATGTAGGAAACGTCATTTTGTACTTCTTATGTTGAGTGGTGGATTAATGGGTATTAATTTTACTGTTATACTTCATAACTTTCATATATCATATGCATTCTATGGATTTTAAGGATTGAATTGTGTCCCTCAAAACTCATGTTGAGCCCTGGCTGGTATAGCTTAGTGGATTAAACACAGGCCTGTGAAGCAAAGGGCCACTGGTTCGATTCCCAGTCAGGGTACATGCAGGTCAGGTCCCCAGGAGGGGACACATGAGAGGCAACCACACATTGATGGTTCTCTCCCACCCTTTCTCCTTCCCTTCCCCTCTCTCTAAAAATAAATAAATAAAATATTTTTAAAAAACCTCATGTTGAAGCCCTGGCCCCCAGAACCTCAGAATGACTGTATATAGAAAATGAGCCTTTAAATTGTGAAATAAAAAACTATTACAATTTTAAAAAGTTATTAAATAAAGAAAGAAAGAAAAGAAAATGAGCCTTTAAAGAGCTCAAGTTAAAACAGTTATTAGCATGGCTGGGCTCTAATCCAATAGGACCGGCGTCCATAAAAAGATAAGATTAGGACACAGGCACAGAGAAGAGCCCATGTGACGACACCAAGAGAAAAGAGCCATCTGAAAGTCAGCAAGAGACCAGAAGAAACAGGCCCTGCCAATCAATACCTTCATCTCGAACTTCTAGTCCCCAGAATTGTAAGAAAATAAATTCCCATTTTTAAGCCACTCCATTCTGGTAGCCCTAGCAAACTACTAAGTATAGGTGTCAAATATTTCATCTTCAAAATGTTTTAATTAATTATTAAAATCCCTAAGATAGTGGAATATATGTCAAACTCTTCACAGTGGTCACTCCTAAACATTTCTTCAATTTTAAAGATGTTTTCCTTCATAGCCATCATGCCAATATTACATCGAACAAGTGTAAAAACTGCTTAATATCATCAAATACCAGTCAATCTTCAAATTTCCCCAATTATCCCAACAATGTCTAAAAATCTGGGTATTTTCCAGAACCTGAATCCAATGAAGCATTTGGTTGTCTTTTATGTTTTTTTGAAGCTTAGGACAGTCTGACCCTTTTTTATGACATGAATTTTGCTTGATCTTTTGTGTTCCCTCTTCCATGAAACCAGTTGTCTTACGGAATGTCTCACATTCTTGAACGATATGATTTCCTATAGTTTCTTTTGTCTGACTGGTTCCTCCATCCCCTGCAGAGGGGAGATTAGATCTAAAGTCTTGATTGGAATCAGCTTGAACTGTTTTGGCAAAAAGCTTGATTAAACGATGTTGTAGACTTTATGCTGCAGCACACTGGGGACCTCACAAAAACTTGATTGCCCCATGGTTAATGATGCTAAGTTGGATAACTGGGTTCAGGTAGGGACAGCCAGCTTCCCCCACTGCAAACATGTCTTCCTTTCTGATTGGCAAGTTATCTGAGAGGTATATTTGGCTACATACCTCACATTTTTGCAGCTGTTTACAGGTTACCAAGTATGTTCCAATGTACAACAGCATCCCTATAGGGTTTTATTTGTTTAACAGAAATGAACACTGAACCCTGCAGTGTTTAAGTAAATGATTTTTCCCAAGTCCTAGAGCCAATAAGTAGCAAAAACAGGACTGAAGCATAAATAGGTTCCCTTTAGTTCAGTTTTTTAAAAATATTAATCCCAAATAACTTACATCTAACTGCAGATTTTCAAAGTGTATTTTCTTCCTTGAGTTCCATAAATCTCATCTTTCAAAAAAGATTTTCTAAAAAAAGATATTTTTCTCTACTTTCTTGATACCAGGAAAACATTACCAAGGAAAAGCAATTTGTTTTACAATGACAGCTGTATCTATTGCCTATCTAAACTAGCAAAATGTAACAGGTTTCCCAAAGCTCCATTTTAACAGTAGTTTACAACATCTAAATGTTAAATAAGTTACTGAATATGTTACTTTCGCAAATGTGTGAGCAAAGTCAATTTATAACAAAAAATTTTGGTGTGAAGTTAGGCCTACACACGTGCGCTTACGCTAAAACCAACCAGGCCTTTGGGCCTGGAAGAGACACTGAGGTGAAGTATGAAGTCAGGTAAGTCTATTTTCTCTTCACAGCTAGGTGGGCAACTCTTGGGACAGAATTAGAAGCAGGAGATAAGGGGTGTGGTGCGCTGATGAGAAAACCAGGGAGGGGAATTAGGAGGATCGTGGATCCAGGAAGGAACTGGGGAAGCTATTTCTGGGCTCCCCAGGAATCTGGACCTTCAGCTCGGGGTAAATACTGCGAGAGAGCTCTAGAAAGGGAAGACTGACTCAGGCAGGGCCTGACTGCTGAAAGTCACTCTTCCTACTAAGAAACTATGCTAAGAAACTATGGAGGTCTTAACTCAGCAAGGGGTACTCCAACACTACGCTTAAATCAAAAACAACTTAGTGAAACTGTCTTGCTTTTATCTCCCGTCAACTGCCCCAAAGCTAGAAGCAGGCGCACACACCCCCTAGGCGAGCATCCTGCATTTTATTGGCTGCCCCGGCCTGCCCCTCTCTCAATAGGTTTCTTTCATTGGTCAACATTCTCAAGCTCCCCCATAGGTGAATGACAGGTTTGCTACCCAATAGGAAATTAAAGTAAGGACATGACGAAAAGAGTCCTCCCTTTTCCCCTCAACTCGCTCGGTCAATGGTAGAAGAGGTTGAGCAGCTGATACCAACCACCAATCCGTAAGGGCGGAAAAGGGGACGCTAAAAAGATGATGAATATGGTGACGTGGCAGTGACGGGAGCATAAACTCAAATGAGTGGCAGAAACACTAGCCAATCAGCGATCAATTGGCCGGGCACTCTGCATTCTCCGGTTCTCCATATGAGCTTCAGAAAATCACCAATGAGCTTTACAAGAATCTGATGGGCCTTTATGTAAACCAATCAACGGCGTGCCTGGAGGACGGGTACCACCCCCGGGCTCTCACTCGGCGGTATGGAATGACAGGCCCGAAGAAAAATGCCAATATCCTAGAGATCTTCAGCAAGTGACACTCAGTCGCACCAATCGACTTTCTTTTACCGGCGACCGATCCCTCCTCCCCACGGCGGGCCTGGCAGGGCGGTGACGCTGCGCGGCGGCGGCTGATGCGCTAACTGTGTGGGGCTCTCCGGACGGCGACGGCGGCTTTCGTAGGCGGTTCCGGTCCTGTGTCTCCAGGCGGTGGCAGTTCATGGCGGCGACGGAGCTGAGAGGAGTGGTGGGGCCGGGCCCGGCAGCCATTGCAGCTCCGGGCGGCGGCGGCACCGGTCCCCCCGTGGTGGGAGGCGGAGGCGGCCGCGGAGACGCGGGGTCAGGCTCCGGGCCTGCGCCAGGCACTGTGGCCGCGGCGGCTGCGAGCGGCCCAGGCCCTGGGACTGGGGGAGTGGCGGCTGCGAGCCCAGCCTCAGCGCCGCCCGCGGGGGGCTCTGGCGGCTCGGGCGCTGGGGGTTCAGGCTCGGCTAGAGAGGGCTGGCTCTTCAAATGGACCAATTATATCAAAGGCTACCAGCGGCGGTGGTTCGTGTTGAGCAACGGGCTCCTGAGCTACTACAGGTAACTGCTTCCGGGGCGCTGTTCCCCACTGCAGCCCACAGTCCCCACGCCGTCACCCTCTCCAGCCGGCACCACAACCAAGGTCGCCCCAGGCTCCTTTTCATCACCTGCGAGCATTGACAGCCCGCGACATGGGCCCACCATCATAGAGTGTGAATGTCCTAGGATTTACCCCTTTGCCTGGGTTACCCATCTTTGCTGCCATACCTTCCCCCTTGGCCTCTGGCCTTTCCAGTTGTTTGAAGAGCATCGGTTTTTCCATTAGGTTTCCACCAGCATACCGGTGTGATGGTTAATTTCGCAAGGAAGGCGCTGTTGTAGGTGCCGAGGGTGCCCCTACGTATGGGAGAGCAAAGCCCAGGCTCTGCACCCAAGGAACTTAGAGTAAAGGTCCCAAGGTTTAGCTGTTTGTGTCTAGTCTCCAAATTTCAAGGTTATTAGCAATCTCTGATGTACCCGCCCTTCTTGCTCTCTCCACATTCAGGCACAAGGACACCGCTCACAGAGTGAGCCCGGTATCTGTCCCCTTGTCTTCCTTATCTCTCCAAGACTTGCTTATATTTCCTCCTAGACAGCTCAGAATGAAGATGTGCACTCCCGTGCTGCTTTTATTTTTGCTCGTCCCACCTCCTCCCATGGAATGATTTGAGTCTTTTATCCAGTAGTATTTCTGGCGTCTCTGGTTACTTTGGTTTGAGTTTATTAAAAAAAGAAGCACTGTCTTTGATATGATTACTCCTGTTTAACAGTGTGTGTTTCGGGATGTTTAATATATGTTTATGGGGATCCACAGTCTTGCCATAGCACAACATGCCTTTGACTCCTGTAGATAGAGGGGTTAAGATACCGGCTTTGGGGAGAGGACATAAACATTTTCTGAGGGCCAGCCAGTTTGCACGGGTGTTTTACATACAGTATTTCATTGACTCCCCAACAGCCCTGGGAATCAGGAGATATTCCCATCTTCCTGATGAGGAAACTGAGACTTAGCTCAGGCAGCCTTCTTCAAGTTTTTTTAAAAAATTTTTTATTTATTTTTATTTTATTATTTTTTAAAGATTTTATTTATTTATCTTCAGAGGGGAAGGGGAGAGGGAGAGAACTATCAATGTGTGGTTGCCTCTCGTGCGTCCCCTGCTGGGAACTGGCCTGTAACCCAGGCATGTGCCCTGACTGGGAATTGAACCCCGATACTCTGGTTCGCAGGCCCTTGCTCAATCCACAGAGCTACACCAGCCAGGGCTTCCTTCTTCAAGTCTTGAGGAGTCAGGATTTGAAACTGGTTCCGTTTGCACCAACATAAGCTAAAACCCAGGTTAGTGTTACATGAATTAGGTAGAGATAATTAGGTATCAATAGCAAGTAAGTTTATTGATCACGGTTACTATGTTTATTTTGATACAGAGTATAAAAGTCTCCTTCCAGGGAGACTTTGCTTAGTACAGTGGCATTACTAATTGGAATCTGTTTATGAAGACCACCATCCTATTTGGGACACAGAATGCTGTTGTTGGGAGTAGGTCATTCTGTTTCTTTTCCTCTGCCAGCAGTTACTCTGCCCCCAGGAGAGTTAGGGTGAACGAATCTCTTCCATTAACTTCATTGTATTGGCCCTTAGAGAAATTTTGAGGGTTAGCCAAAGGTGGGAGTTGGAAGTTTAGTTGGATTTAGGAAGAGTAGAAAATACCTTAGTGTATCCTTACTGCTTAGCAATATTAATTGTGAACAGTTGTGTATATCATTTGTATTATTCTAATTACTTATCCAGTACTGTAAGATTAGATCAAAACTAAAAAATTTAGTTTGCTCCAAAGCTTTTTCCTTACTCATTCTGATGTTCAATTGATTCACATCCTAATTTGGCTTGTAAGTCATTATTAACACTGATTCCCTATTTTCAAAAGTTGTGTATCAGCCAAGGGCCTTAATGTACGATCATTTTTCCCCATCTAAGTTCTTACCAAATCTACTTTCCAGGCCAGTAGATTCTTTGATCAGTACCAGTCTTGATCAATATGGATCTTGATTGGATATTAATAACATGTATTGTTGTTTGTTTTTTTTTTTACTTTTAGAGAGGGGAAGGGAGGAAGAAAGAAACATTAATGTGTAAGAGATGCATCCATCAGTTGCCTTTCTCAGCCCCCCAACTGGGAACCTGGCCTGCAACCCAGACGTGTCCTGAATGGGAATTGAACCAGCAACCTTTTGGTTTGCAGGCCAGCGCTTATGTATGTTGTTTTCAAGCACTTGAGACCACTTTTGACACTTCTCTTATAAGAGCTAGTGGTATCTGTCTGACCATAGATAAAACTCCTTCAATAACATACCAAACCACATGTTGGGAAATATGCCACAGGCCTGTCCTTGCCAGCTGAGATAGTCCCACCCACGAACCAACCAGGCAACAGGATCCAGAATTATCAAGTCTATGCACTACCCTCAAAATCAGATTGAAGTACTTGCTACCAAGTATGTTGGTAGTTTATTCTTCCCAGTCGAGTTCTTCTGGTCCTCAGCTCCCTAGAATTATTTAGCTAAGTTGTCATTCCTCTTGCTTTTCATGCCTCCAAAACCTGTCATTCCCTATATATGCCTTTCACAAATACTGTTGTTGTTTTAACCAAGACCATGGACCTCCTAGACCTGTCCCCTGACAAACTGTCCTAATAGGCTTTGGCAACACCACTTCCCTCTCCTTACACATCCTCTTCTTTCTCACATACCCAGTTGCACAGATGGCCAGTTACTTAAAACCAAATGTAGAGTCCCAGCTCTCCCAGACACATCGTGACAGGCCCATAGTATTAGTTTTCCTGGCTAGCCTCTAGAGATTGAGTTACTGTTTCAACTAGCATTTTCAAGGAAGAAATTTCTAGCTACCTAATGTGGTACTGCCTGAAGAACTTAGTGTGCACCCTGAAAATCATTTTTTTCCTAGCTTCTATACTAATCATTTATAACCATCTGTGTATTTGCCCAAACCCAAGAGCCTCGAGGTCAAGCCTGCCTTACTCCCGGGGTTCTTTTGTATCTTTAAAACTGCTATGGGCTTTATATGATTTGAGAAACTTCTTTAGTTCGCAAACATGAACAAGCAGAAGAGATTCCTGGGGAGTGATTTCTGAGAAGTTACCAACACAGGAGAGCCATGTGGTAGAAGGTCCTGGTAGCACCTTTGGAGTAGAAAGCAAGGGTGAGCTGCTGCCCGCTGTGGGTCTGTAATTCGGCCTGCATTATTCATAATGTAACTGAAGCTTGGGTGGGAGGGAGGGGAGGTAAGAATAGAAAAAAAACAGGGATTCACGTTACAGTGTGGCAGGTGCAGGAGATGGAGAGCTGCCCAGTCTGTTGAGACCCCCCCTGGCTGTCCCAACCTGCTCATTTGTGCATCTGAGGATGAAAAACCAGTTTCGTGTGACAAAACTGAACAATAGCACATCTGTCTTCCAAAGCCCAGTAAACCGACTTTCACAAACATTACCAAATCACACTTTCTAGAGACGGGTGCGTGTCATTTCTGGCATGCAGGAATTCTGAATGTGCCAGGTGTGTTGGGCTCCTTGGCCCCAGGGAAAGGGAAGTGGCTCTGCTTTGCGCTGTGGTAGTTGGCAAAGGACTTTGACCTCTTTGTGTTCCAAGTTGGTCAGGGAAAACTGCAGTCTCAACCTGCAGGTCCCTGGGCATAGCCAGCAGGTGGTGGGGAAATTAGGACAGTTTGCACAGTATACCCAATTGTGCTAGCAGCTTGCTATCTTTTCTCTTTCTTTTTTTAGATTGTATTTACTTATTTTTAGAGAGGGGAAAGAAGGGGGAGAGAGAGGGAGAAACATCAATATGTGAGAGACACATTGACAGGTCGCCTCTCTCACACTCCCAGCTTGGGGCTTGGCCTGTAATGCAGGCCTCAGTGCTGAATCCACTGAGCCACACCAGCCAGGGCAGCAGCTTGCTATCTTATGTGAAGTCTCTTGTAGCTTGTTGTCACCAGGCAGTGCTGTAAAGTTCAAAAGTAAGTCTATGAATAGAACTGTCAGTCAGTAGAGATGGGGACAATTTTTACACCCAGTCCTTGGAGAACAGATTTGCTGAATCTTTCCTAGCTATTAATAGATGGCTTAGGAGTTCCCACCAATGGAGGTCAGTGGGTCTTAGGAAAGAATATAGTCCAGAGAGACTAGACCACCTGGTGATTTTTTGTGATTATTTTGTCTTTTCTCCCACAGAAAGCTATACATTCCTATTGCATATCATTTGAGCTGTAGTCAACACTTAATATTCTAGACGTCCAGGTGTGCCTTATATACTTCTGCAATACAGTTCGAAGCCTAGTGTGGCGGGTCTCATGTGGGCTGAGTCGAAGTTGGGGAGTTGAGGTCAGGGAGGATTGTTCAGTACATGTAAAATGGCGCTGTTCTTTTAGGGAATGAAACTGTTACACAGAATTTTGTTGCAAGGGTTTATAAAGCACTGTAATAATGATAAATTTCTAAGTAAAAAAGTAATTCCTGACTGAGAAAGCGCACGAGGGAACTTTTTGGTGTGATGGAAATATTCCACATTTTGATTATAGAGGTAGTTACACAATTATATACATTTGTCAAAACTCACTGAAATCATACACTTCAAATTGCTGAATTTACCCCTGGCTGGTAGAGCCCAGTGGATTGAGCGTGGGCCTGTTAAGGAAAGGGGTTGCTGGTTGGATTCCAGACAGGGCAGAGGCCTGGGTTGTGGGCCAGGTCCCCTCTGGGGGACACACAAGAAGCAACTACACATTGGTGTTTCTCTCCCTCTCTTTTGCTCTCCCTTACCTTTTCTCTAAAAATAAATAGAATTTTAAAAGTTGCTGAATTTATAGTTTGTCATTGTACTTCAGCGAAGCCTTTTTCTTAAAAAAAGCCGAGGGTGATAGGAACAGCAGATCAATACAGTCTGACTCAGAAACAACACGTAGGCTCTGAAAGGAAATTTCTCCTAATTGTCTCTTGAATTTAGGGACTCGTTGGAGGGAAATACTAGGACTTGCTTGTTCCTACCAGTGCTATATTTCCGAAAGGCTTAGAGTTATGAAAAGAAATGGGACGTGATCAAAGAGGAACCACCCATCCACTTCCCACTTAGCGTGTCTTTGCCTCCTTGTTGTAGGTCAAAGGCAGAAATGAGACATACCTGCCGTGGTACCATTAACCTGGCCACAGCCAATATCACTGTGGAGGACTCCTGCAACTTCATGATCTCCAATGGGGGTGCTCAGACCTACCATCTGAAGGCCAGCTCAGAAGTGGAGCGCCAGCGCTGGGTGACGGCCCTGGAACTGGCCAAGGCCAAGGCTGTGAAGATGCTGGCAGAATCAGGTAGGGAGCAGAGAACATTATGTCTGGAAAACTTCCATTTGCTTGTCTTCCGCACAAATCCAATTTTATCACTCATGGTCATTTAATTATCAACTGTCTCCTAGATGTCTGGGCTTCTCCTCATGCAGTATTTCTCCTGGAATGATGATTTCTTACTGAGGGCAGTTCTGCCTTGCAGGGGACATTTGGCAATGTCTGGAGCCATTTTTCTGGTGCTGGCCGAAGGTGGTGGTGCTCTTGGCATGTAGTGAGTAGAGGCCAGGGAGGCCGCCAAACCTCCTGCAAGGCAAAGGACAGCCACCCAGCAAAGAGCTGTCTGGCCCCGAATGTCAGTAGGGCTGAGGGTGAGGCTTGCGTCCTACAGGCATAAACAGTTGTCCTTTTGGCTTTTAATGCCAATTGACTACCTTAACATTTTGACAAATAAATTATTTTATTGCTAAATCAGTCCTAGGATTATTACAGCTTGCAATTTGGATCTATTCTTACTTTTTTATTTTCTCCTGATATCTTACTTAACTGTTAGTTGAGTTGAAACAATCTTTGTAGACTGCTGAAAACATTGTATATGATGTTTTCTATGAAAAAAAATCTTCATTTTGCTATCTTTGTTTCACAAAAAAAGAGTACTCTAATTATGTTTAGATTTTTCTTTGAGGAAAATGGTAGGATTCCCACCACCCCCCCCTCAGTTGTCGATAGTTTACTCATACTGAGCTTGTTCACTTTGAGCTGACCAAGATGGTTACCTGCTGACTTTTGTTCATCTGTTGGTGATAGTGGGGTGTTTTGTTTTGTTTTGTTTTGTTTTTTAGAGAGAGGGGAAGGGAGGGAGAGAGAGAAACATGCATGTGAGAGAGATGCATTGATTGGCTGCCTTCTGCACACACCCCGACTGGGGACTGAGCCGGCATGTGCCCTGCAGGGAATCAAACCAGTGACCTTCTGGTTTGCAGAGTGACCCCAACCAACTGAGTCTCTCTGGCTAGGGCATCTGTTGCTTTGCCTATGCCCTGTCATTTCCCGTGCCATATGTAGTATCTGTTAAGCAGTGAGAGGAAAATTCACTGCTTTGTAAAGTTTTCGGTAACAGGTTATATTTTCACTTTGGCCTTGCCTCTCTGTCTAGCAGCTAGATCAGGTGTTTCCTTATTTCCTTTGTTTTGATTTTCGGGCCGATGTTAGCGCCCCCAAAGGAAGTGACACTGCTGGAAAAGCACTTTGCAGCCACCAAAGTGTTAAGTACCAAATTGGGAGCGAGACGTGCAGCACAGCTGTCTGCATGACTTCTTACTGGAGAGTCATTTAACAGAAGACCTTGCTTTACTTTCAGTGCGGTGGTGGCTGTCATGTCAGAAAAGATAAACAAATGGGTGGTCTTCTCATCTTCAAAAACCATGAGTTACCGAGTCTTTTGGTGATGGGGACTTGGTTTACAAGGAGCCAGGCTGTGGTTCTCAACCCATCTCACAGGAGGCCCACTGATCACCCAACAAGTGACAGTGAGTTTGCAGTGATAATCAGCTGGGACCGGATTGGAACCCTCACTCGAGAGTTTAAAGGCTCATAATTCATACCTAACCCCAGGAGCCATTTAGATTCTCCCTCCTGTCCTCTGGGTTCTGAAACTTCAGTGCCTATCAGAATTACCAGGCAGCTTATTCAAAATGCAGGTTTCTAGGCCTTACCTCACACCAGCCAAATCAAACTTGGGGAGTGGGGCCAGAGAGTCCACACCTATAAGAACTCCAGTGTTTGTGATACAGGTGGGCTGTGGACCACACTGGAGAGAAGCTGTCTGGTACCGGCAAGCTGTTGGTTGGTCAGAACACACAGTAGGAGAAGCAAAAGTTTGGTCATGGGCAGACCTGGCAGGTTTAGGCTCTCGCTCCCGGGCCTGGAATCATGCAACTTACCTTTTGCTTCTGCAGATGAGTCAGGAGATGAAGAGTCTGTCTCACAAACTGACAAGACAGAGCTGCAGAATACCCTGCGGACTCTGACCAGCAAAGTGGAGGACCTGAGCACGTGCAACGACCTGATAGCCAAGCATGGCACGGCGCTGCAGCGCTCCCTCAGTGAGCTGGAGTCCCTGAGGTTGCCCGCCGAGAGCAATGAGAAGATTAAGCAGGTCAACGAACGGGCCACTCTCTTTAGGATCACATCCAATGCCATGATCAATGTAAGTGCAGACTGTCCATGTTGCTTTGTGATTCTTTCCCTCTTTCAAAATGTAATTTTCCCAAATGCTGGAGAATTGTATTGATAAAGCACAGAGCATCAGATCCTGCTTTGCTGCTCAGGATTTAAGTTACATTATTTGTTGCACGAAATAGAATGGAGTGCACAGATGGATTGACTTTCACGTTCTGCTCAAATCTCAGGAGGACACTGCTCCAGCCAGGGAGCAAGTTCTGCTGGTGAGCATTGCATCCTCTAGCCTCTCTGGGTTGTGGTTTTATTTATTGTGAGCTAACTGTGTCTGTTAGAACTAAAAGATCTCATGGGTCCTTTCCACTGTCAATTCTTTGAGCTTTTAAGTTACAGTCTGATCCCTACGTGTTAATGCATGTGGCCTACAGTGTGGTGAACAGGGGCTGGAACAAGTACTGGTGAGAACCTTGTAGTACTAGTTGCCGGTATTCCCATCTTTACTCCTTGCTTCCAGGGGTAACTTTGAGTGGCGGGACAAAACGCCCAGCTTTGGATACCTTCTGTTTAGAAAGAAGGGGCCAGTGCCTCCGCCTCCTGTGACTTCCGTCTGGGTGGTTGGCGTTGGTTGGCGGCAAGACTCCGAGTAAAGCCAGAGCACCACTGGCATTAGCGATGTATTTCAGGTCCTGGGTGGTTGAGATGAAGTGAATGCATGGTTTGAAATGCTGTTTGTCTTCTACTGGTGACTAGTTCTCACCTGGCAGGTTGTTTTAGCAGCTTCTACACGAGAACCCTAGAGGACATTTCGTAACATGAGTGAGAAGGGAACTCTCTGAGAAAGGGCTTGTGTGGGGTTTGGTTTTTTTTCTCATCTTATTAAATGAGTTGGAATTCCTTCACTAGGGCCAGATTTTCCCGTGTTAGGGAGTGATAATAAGGCATTTGCTTAGAGCTACTGTGGCTTTCGTGGCTCCGAGAGATTGGAGGTCTTCCCTGTGACCAAGGGGAAAGTGAATTATTGTGCTCATTTAAAACCTTTGTTCCTTACAAAACGTTGTGATCACCTTTCTTTTCATATCATTTTCTGAAGTGTGGACCTTGCACAGCAGATAGAACAGACCCGGGGTCTTGTGCACTGGGGGACCTCAGCTGTGTCCAGGACTCCTCTGCTCATCGGCACTGTGCTGGGTTTCTCCTGTCTGGTCGTGCGCCCTTTTTCCAAACTGTGGCCGTGCCTGCTTTTCTGGTCCTCTTGTGATCAGGGAAACCTCACAGATCACACAGGTCAATTTGTCAGTAGTGAATAATGTCTTTTATCCCTCTCAGGTGAATATCTTGCTCCATGANGCACTGGGGGACCTCAGCTGTGTCCAGGACTCCTCTGCTCATCGGCACTGTGCTGGGTTTCTCCTGTCTGGTCGTGCGCCCTTTTTCCAAACTGTGGCACCTCTTAGTGGTCGTGCCTGCTTTTCTGGTCCTCTTGTGATCAGGGAAACCTCACAGATCACACAGGTCAATTTGTCAGTAGTGAATAATGTCTTTTATCCCTCTCAGGTGAATATCTTGCTCCATGACAGTTTTTCCTCTGCTATATGAAAAATTTGCTAAATAAAGCACCTCGTCATTGAAAATTTTCTCATGAAACTGAAACTTTAGTTTGGACTTTACTCTGGAAACTGTGCTCATTTTAGTCCTTGGGGCAGTTCTTCTCCAAATTGTGAGGGTCCAGAGTTTGTGTCAAAGGGAATGATTCCTTGGGTGTCAGAGGAAAGTTGTGTCTTATTCTCGTCTCCCTTCGTGCACTGCCTGTACCTTTTTCATAACTGGTGTAGCTTAAAATTCATTTTGTTTTCTTTTTTCATCTCTGTCTTGTTTCCTTTCTACCTTTTAGGTGATGGCGGCTAGGTCTTAAGCATAATGTGCGTGTTAGAAATTACTATCCTGGCACACCACATCTCTAAAGGGGGACTTATATCAAAGGAAGTATATATTTTATTCAGTTTCTTAGAACCTAGCTTTTCTTTACTACCACAGTGAGTCTAATCAGAGGAGTAAGCTTGACACAGCCAGTGTCCATTTGCTAATCGGAATATCTGTTTCGCACTGTCTGTGCTCTAGGTACTTTGCTAGGACACGTGAAACAGATGTGGGGGCAGTCCCTGCCCTCAGGGAGATAGCTCTCTGGTGGGAGGGACAGGGAAGTAGAGGTCATGCGGAGGTCATGCGGTCTGTGCTGAGTGCATGGCGGGAACAGCATGGCTGCTAGGGAATGGCACGTATGGTTTAGCGCAGACTAGGAGAATTTAGAATTCAACTAAATTCTGGAAGAGCAGAGAGAGCCTTCCTCCAAAAAAAAAAAAGGAATATAGAGCCTGGGACCCTGAAGTCTGGGGGCTGCAGGTAACCGTCTGTACAGCCTGGGGCAGCCTGCTTCCTCTGTGACCTCAGTTTCTTTTGTGTGAATGGTGACGATACTGGTAAGCTGCTCACCAGGTGTCCAGCAAAGTGCCTGACATGTAATTGTCTCTCACTAAATTTTCGTTGTGATCAATGTCATTAAAGGGAGGTGAGGGAGAAGAGTTGATCCAGGTAGAGGTGGTGTATGTGGATTTCTTCCTCTCTTCCAGAGTTCGGTGACTGGCTCTTAGTGGAGCAACGTAGTCACTACTGGGGATGAGACTGGAAAAAAATTAAGTGTGAGGAGGCGATGGGGTGCAGATCCTATGTAATGGGTTTGGTAGGCACACCTTTAAAGAGGATAAGATCAGTTTTGGTGCAGCCTTAATATAATAGCCAACACCTTACTGAATGTTTTCTATAAGCCCAGGTGGTTCTAAATGCTTTACATGTAAAGCAACAACTCTTTGAGGTAATTATTATCATCACACTCTGTTTACAGATGAGGAGAATGAAGCACAGAGAGGTTATGTTACTTGCCTAGAATTCCATAGCTAGACAGTAGGGTGGAGCGGTGATTGGAGTTCTGACAGTGCCGCTCCAGCGTATGTACTCTGTACTGCCTCTGAGCATGGAGGACGGAGCGGAGCGTGCGCCTGCCTCTGAGCATGGAGGACGGAGCGGAGCGTGCGCCTGCCTCTGAGCATGGAGGACGGAGCGGAGCGTGCGCCTGTAGCCCTGTTGGTTAGAGTGCCATCCCCATAGGCCAAGGCTGTGGGTTTGATCCTGATCAGGGCACTATAGTAATCAGCCAATGCATGTTGAAATACGTGGAACAACAAATCTGTCTCTCAGCCTCTCCCACTCTCTCTTCCTTTCTAAAATCAGTAATTTTTTTTTTAAAATAAAGAAGCATGCAGATTCCAGAAATATTAAAGAAGAATCCATAGGACTTGATCATTGGATGTAGAGAGGGACTCAAGACTCAGAAGCAAGGATTCTCCTTGGTTTTCTGTTTGGGGCAGGTGGGGGGCCCTGGAACTGCTGTGCCACGGGGCCCTCCGAAGGGAGAGGCAGAGTCAGGGAGGGAGCCTGGGGAGTTCGGGTTGGGACCCACAGATTTCGAGATTATCTTGAGCCACTGAATAGGTAACTGGATATTCCGGTCTGAAGCCTGGTGAGCACAGAGCTGGAATTATTGATTTTGTAATCGTTAGCCTGCTGGCAGGAGTTGAAACCATGGGTGTAGATATTTTATTTACCTTATAGCTCCTCTAGAACAGGGTGTTGAATTTGAAGATTACATTGCTTCATTTTTTCATTTATTTATTAAGCAAACGTTATCAGGCTCCTACTATGTACAAAGCCACTAAGATATGAATTAATATGAATTGTGTCTTCATATTGCTTATGATCCATATGGAGAGACAGATAACAGTCATGACATTGCTGTGGCTGGTGTAGAACAGAAGTATGCACCAAGTGCTGTGGAAATGTAGGGAAGAGACTTGGAGGGAAGTGTCACAGAAGAATAACGTTTGCCATCGACACTAAACAGTGACGAGGTCTTGGACAAGGAGAGAAAAGCAGCAGGAAAGGGCATCCCAGGCAGAGCGAGTAACATGTGCTGTTACAGGAAGGCCTGAAAGGAACCCGACAGCCCAGGAAATGGTGAGCGGCGCGGTGCGGTTCCATGGGAAGGTGCAGGAGCCTGGAGGGGAGGATGTCAGGCAGGTGGTGGCCCCGCCGTGAAAGGCCCTTGTGTTTATAACGGGTAGTTAGGGAGCCCGTGGGGGGACTGATGTGATCCGATTGGTGTTTTGTCTCCAGTGCCTTTCTTTGATTCCTCAGGTAGGCTTCTAATTTTTAACATCAGTTGTTTCTTAATGGCCAAAACAAAAATTACGTGTTCCCATATTTGGTCTAACTCAGTGCAGCTTCTCAGTGTCTCAGTGTTCTCAGTGTCTGAATTCCTGAGCTCTAGGGGAGTTGAGTTTAGTCAAGAATTTATTGAAAGCCGTCATCTACTGTTTTTCCTCTATTTCAATGGGTAGATTTTTTTTTCCTCTCGGTGTAGTTCACATAGCTGCCCTTTGTGATGTTGCCACAAATACTTTGTCTAGGTTTACTGCTCACCTGGCATTTGATTGATCCTCATGACCAGGAAAATATAAAAGAACCGTGACAAACCATGCTCATTTTTTTTCTGGAGTTGACCTTCATCTCTTCAGGAAGCTGGCTGTCCCTGATACTGTGGGATGATGGCAGGGAAAGTCTTTCATTGGAATCTGTGTGTTCAAGTTCCCAGAATAAGGTTCCTTAATGGGCTGAAAGAGGCCTGAGGGGTATTTCTGACTAGTTGAGTTGATGTGACACATGTTAACTCTTTTCCCCTACAGGCCTGCAGAGATTTCCTTACGTTAGCCCAGACCCATAGTAAAAAATGGCAGAAGTCGCTACAGTATGAAAGAGACCAGCGTATCCGGCTGGAGGAGACCCTGGAGCAGCTGGCAAAACAGCACAACCACCTGGAGAGGGCCTTCCGAGGGGCCACGGTGCTGCCGGCAAACACTCCTGACAGTGTAGGTTCCAGTAAAGGTAAGACACTGGTAGAGGAACTCCAGATTCCCCAGAAGCAGTGACTCGTGGGAAATGCGATCATTGGAGCCGCTTAGGTCTTCCGACTTTTCCACTGTCTTCTACCATTTGTTGCCGTGTTTGTGATTAGAGTGAAGTGAGCCTGCCAGGTTTGGTAAATGTGGCCAAGGTGAGTGAATAAGGCCTTTCCCCTTATAGATCGGTGCTGCTCTGGCAAAGGAGACATGAGCGATGAGGATGATGAGAATGAATTTTTCGATGCGCCTGAGATTATCGCCACGCCTGTAAATTTGGGCCACAAGTAAGTTATCTTTGACTCTCCACCAGAACGAACGTATCCGACCTTCCAAAGGCCGGCAGTGTTTACTGAGATCTAGGCCCTGTCTCGTAAGTAAGTGGAGAACCGGTAGCTTTTTTACCAGAACAGATTGTCCAGAGATGTTTAAATTCATACGTATTTTACTCTAAGTGTCTTTCGATCACCCATTAATAAGTTTGTGCACTATGCTTAGCATTCCGCCTTATGAAGACGTGGCAAGGACCAAGGTCTAGTGCTGCTCTTTGTTCTAATTCTCATGTACTTCCCGTCCGTGCAGACGTACTGACAGCAACATCAGTGGAGCCAGCAGCGACATCAGCCTTGACGAACAGGTTAGTCTTACTTGGGACTTATCTGAAGTGAGGGACTTGGAGTGTGATTCCCGAGGACTTGTTTGTAAAGCACTTAGAGAAACAGAAAGTGCTGGAATTTTTTGTTTCAGGAGGCAGGGAGGGAAGGTTATAAATACCAGGTTTTCTGTTCTTTTCGGGAGATTGAATGGCTCTGTGTTTGTTCTCAGTACAAGTATCAGCTGGAAGAGACCAAGAAGGTAAAGAGAACTCATATACCACAGAAGCCAAACTACAGCCTCAATTTGTGGAGCATCATGAAGAACTGCATCGGAAAGGAACTCTCCAAGATCCCCATGCCGGTGAGGTTCGCGCACGCCCCGGCTGCTGCCGAGAGGGACCCCAGCCCCCCAGGGGAGAGTGCTGCCGTGATGGCCCCACCCACTGGTGTGGCCGGTTGTGGCATGGTGTTGGTTGCCCTTAGAGTTGTATCTGTCCCTTAAAATTACCTGCTGTTATTTGGGCTGTGGATCTGGTATGTTCTCAGATCACCGCGAATCATCTGTTCAGCAGTTTGCTTAAGAGCAGATTTCTAGACCGGCAGATTTCTTTGCCAGGCAAAGATAACAGTTTCTATTCTCAAGGAGTGTGTAGTTTAAAGGAGTCAGGCGTGAAAACAGATAAAAAGCATTATTTTTTATGATAGGGTAGTGTTGTTTGAAGTACTGTATGTATAAAGGTTTGGGGAGCACAGAAGCAAAAACAATGCATTCCACCCTGGCTGGTGTGGCTCAGTGGATGGAGGGCTGGATTGCGAAGCAAAGAGTTGCCATTTGATTCCCAGTTAGGGCACATGCCTGAGTTGCAGTCAAGTAGGGGGGTGCACAAGAGGCAACCACACATTGATATTTTTCTCCCTCTCTTTCTCCCTCTCCCTTCCTCTAAAAATAAATAAATAAACTTTTAAAAAACAAAAAAGCCACAATTCATTCCAACCAAGAAGGTGAGGATCAGGGCCATGATGAAGACGGTGTCTGGGCTGACCTCCCTGCCTGCAGTCATGCCCTCTTCCCCTCTGTCCGCCCTGTTGCTAAAGTGATCTTCTCAAAATTGAAAATGTAGTTGTGTCACTTCTTAGCTTAAAACCCTTTACCAGGTCTTTATGGCTTTGAGAGTAGGCCAATTCCTGCCTGGGCTCGGTGCTTCCCCTTGGAGGACAAGGCTGTGTCCGCACACTCTGGCGTTCTGCTGCAGTCCCCCCTCAGGTGCTCAGAGGCGGCTTGTCTCTTCCCTCAGGGCATTGCACGCACTGCTCTTGCTGCTGGGGATTTCGGCAGCTCCCCACCCACCCTGGCCACTTTTCTTTTGCTGAATACCCTTTCTGTCAGGATTCAGCTGTAGTATTGTCGCTTTCGGCACGGCTTCATCCCTGCATCCCGGCAGGGTGAGGCCTTCTCTCTCCTGTGCACTAGTAAATCCAGCGTTTATGTCTGGGAAATGGATAGCACTTGCTTGTTCATCCCACAGGCATTCACTGAGCACTTGTTATCTGCCTGGTGGTGTAACAGCATGTCGGTTAGGTATGAGTTTAATAGAAAGAAAAAATTCAGCCCTGCTTGGTGTGGCTCAGTGAGTTGGAGCATCATCCCATAAACCAAAAGTTTGGAGATTCGATTCCTGTGCACCTCTGGCACGGTCCGGGTGCATGCCAGAGGGCAGCTGATCGACATAGATGTTTCTCTCTCCCCCTCCCTTCTGTCTCTCTAAAAGCAATGAAAAAATGTCCTCGAGTGAGGGCATATAACAAATAAAGAACAAATTTGAAACATATTGGTTTAAACCAGGGGTCAGCAGACTGTGAGCCTTGGGCAAATATGGCCACTATCTGTGCAGCCTGCAAGCTAGCAGTAGCTTGTCTGTGTTTTATTTTAAATGTATTGGAGTGATATTGGTTAATATTATATGATTGCTTTTGTATTTTTAAATGCTTGGAAAAAACAACAGGAGAATATTTCATATCATGAGAATTATATGAAATTTAGATGTTAGTGTCCATAAAGTTTTATTGGAACACAGTGGTGCTCATTTGGATTGCCTATTAGGGCTGCTTTCGTTCCACAGGAGCAGAGGTGAATGGTTGTGACAGAGTCCTGACAGCCCTAAAGCCTAAATGTTTACTTTCTAGCCTTGACCAAGAGAGCCCAGCCAACCCCGCCTTAAACAAATACTAGCTCCCTCATTCTCACGATAGAGTCCAGAAGGAGGTGGCTCGGGGCTGGACTCTGCAGTGTCCAGACCAGGTCTTTTCTGTCCTCTCCGTCTGCTGCCTGTGGCCTCAGTTTCTAGGTCGTGATGGCTGCTCACATTTGGGCAATCAGGGTCTCATCCCAGTTGGCAGGAAGGAAAGAGAAGAAGGGTGTGCTTCCTGGAATTGCATAAACCCTTTCACTTTGATCTGTTTGTCCAGGTCTTGGTTATCACATGGCCACAGCTAGCTGGGAAAGAGGTTGGCAATGAAGACGTCTATGTTTGGTGGCACCACCCAGTTAAAAATGCGGAGTCCTGCCTCTTATAGAAGGAAGGAAGACTGGGGAGTGGAGGGGGCCGTAGGTTCTGCACACAGCCAGGTGCGCACAGAATTACAGAAGGCATTCTCACACCCCACTTGTTGAGCAAGAGATTACTGGGGCTTGTGGACCAGTGATCACAGACTGAGTTCCTCATGGGCAGAGATTGTCTCATTGGTTTTATAACCTCGATTCTTCACCAGGGCCTGGCACATACACACACCATTCAGCAAATGCTGAGGCAATCAGTTAATTGGGTCTTGGAAAACCAATAGATTTATATGTAAGCGTGTAAGATTTCTGTTTAAAAAATGTTGACCTCCAGAAAAGGCCCTGAGTAAGCGCACCGTACTTGGTTCACTAGGGCCTGAAAGATGTCCCACTTGCCTGGTGTCCTGAAGGAAGTGCCGTGGGAGGTGGGCTGGAAAGGCAGGTCTTTGCAGCCTTGGGAATGCAGATCTTGCTTAGAAACAGCTTCTGAGAGTAGGTGACCTCTCTGTCCTCCTTTACCGTTAGTTCCTTGTTGACTCTGCCACTGGGAATGTGCAGTCCAGCACCTGTTTGCCTCCAGGTCTAGACCTTGCCCTTCCCTGCCCTGTGCTGTGTCACAGGACAGCTGGGAGCTCTAGGTTGTTTCTCCGGCTTCCGTGTCTGCTGGCATCTGGCCGGGCTCCACCAGTGCAAGGTGCCAGTAGGAGTTTACAGTGGGGGGGACCCCAGGGTACTTACAGGGGTTCTAGCTTCTGCCAGATGCCTGTGGCCTTTAGGTCAGGTAGTACCACTGCTGCTGTCTGTGCCTTCAGCTTCCCAGTGGCTGTGGCTTCCTGCTGATGCAAACCTCTAGCCTGTCTTTTTGGGCTGCCCAACTCTCCGTCAGCTGTGTCACTGTCTCCCTGATTCCCTCCACTGTAAATTCACAGGTTCATTTGTTCCCCTATTAGGCCTCAGAGTGATAAAACGACCAATATGAAAATCTGGGCACTTTTAGAGAAACTGGCTCCAGGAACAGTTGGGGGTCAGTTGTGTGTAGGTGTGAAGAGCCGTGGTGGCGTAAGGATGCAATGCGGCAGTGCTGCTGTGTCTTCTGGCCACTAGGAGACGATACCACCCATCCCCAGTTTTTCTCAGAATGTCTGGAAATATTACTTCACGTCACCTAAAATTCTGCCAATGAGAAATTTTGTTGGCGTAGTTAACAAGCATCCTCTGGAAAAAAAAACAATCGCTCAAGTCTTACCGGTCTTTTGCCCCTCTCAGTGTGCCGTTCCTGGTCACAGTGCTGTTCTCTTGGGGCCGGGGAGGTGGTTTGAGGGAGTGGTGCACTCTTTTGGTTGAGGGAGGGTGGATCCTACGTCTGTAAGAGGAGGACTCGGGTGTTGGTCCTGTGGCTCTGTGTTCTTTGGGAAATTTTCACGGAGAAATGCTTGGTATATTCCTCAGAGAAGAAGCAGGCTCTAGTATATTATTAGAATTGTACAAATGCTAATAAACAAACATAATGTTACTAATGGTTATCATTGGCTGATGGCATTTCAAGTAAATTTTTCCTTCAGACTTGGCTTTTAAAATTTGTCATAGTGGAAATTATAAAATATTTTATAATTGGGAGGACAGTAAATATGAGGGTGGCTCGGGGCTTGGCAGGTAGGACACTAGACAAAGATGCGGGGGAAAAAGGAGGTGGACCATAGGAAAGAAAAGTGTTGTTTTTGTTTGGTTTGTTTAACTGAAATGTTGCTTTAGTCTAGCTCCTTCCACTAGAAAGGAAATTTTTTTTTTCCTTCCTCTGTTCTCTGGATTCAAAATTTAGGCTAGTGAGATCTGGGTGTATTCAGCTGTATTACGGATTAAGTTAGCTCTTTTTTTAAAAAATAGCATTTTTAAAAATACTAATGTTATCTTAAATTCTAGTCAATTTAGAAGGTAACTTGTTTTTAAGGGGGAGACTGGGGAGACGACATGTCTTCTGTCCACTTCTCTGCACCCAGTGAGTAGTGTAGGCCCTGGCACACAGGAGGGCTCCGTGAATATTGGTGGGAGGAACTAATGAATGAACGAATAAATGAACAGCTTCTGCTGGGGAGAAGCAGGGGATGTTCAGTGGGTGAGAACCCTAAGTTGGCTTTAAAATTTGAAAGGGGGAAACATTCACAGCCCCCTCTTAGTTCCCATTAAAAGCAGCCCAGGTCCCAAATGACACCTGTCCAGTCTCAGAGCTGAGAAGTCAGAATCCTGGCCTGGTGTAGAACAGAACTGACACTTCGTGGTCATCTAGTCCAGGAGTGAAAGCGAACTTGTGATGTCTTCATTGCACTATCCAGGGCATGCCTGCACTTAAAAGTTACTACCCGTTCTTTCCTCAAGCATGCTAAATACCAACCTTTCTCTCTGGGTATACTTGTGCTGAAATATATTTCCTCTTTGATTTGTTCATTCAATACCTATTTGATGACGGTCTCCTGTGTGTGAGGTATTGATGGCTTTGCACGAGCAGTGATGAATGAAGAGCTTATAGTGAGTGATGTAAATGAAGACAGTGATGTGAGCCAGTCACTGACGTGAACAGTGGGCCTGGGAGAAGGGATTGCCGGCAGCTTAGAGCTCAGAGCTGCTCTACTGGGCAAAGGCCACTTCTCTTACCAGCAGTTTGCGTTATCATTGTGACAACTCAACATGTTTCTCCACCTGCAGGAAAATGAAACTGTCTCTTACAGATGTGTGGGCAAAGTTTTTATATCTGTTTTCTTTCTGACAGGTGAACTTTAATGAGCCCTTATCCATGCTTCAGCGCCTTACTGAAGATCTGGAATACCATGAGCTCTTAGACCAAGCTGCAAAATGTAAGAACTCTCTAGAACAGCTCTGTTATGTTGCAGCTTTCACCGTGTCCTCCTACTCCACTACTGTCTTCCGTACCAGCAAGCCATTCAACCCACTCCTTGGGGAGACCTTCGAGCTGGACCGAGTAGAGGAGAATGGGTACCGATCCCTCTGTGAGCAGGTAAAGGTGCCTCAGGACCGTGACACATTTCCTTTTTGGAGAAAGGCTTGATATTTTGCGTTGCTCTCTCCACCCTCGGGTGTCGTGTTTGCCAGATTTCCAGTCCCCGTCATCCCACCCTGCCTTCTTTTCCTTCAGGGCTTCCACCCTGCTGTGGGTGTAAAAATGCCAAGTATGAATTTCAGGTGCTCACCAGTTACTGGGCAGCACCTTTTCCTTCTCCCGTCTTCCTTCTGAATTTGAACCACTGGTTTCTTCAAGGTGAGTCATCATCCCCCCGCTGCTGCACACCATGCCGAGTCCATCAATGGCTGGACGTTGCGTCAGGAAATCAAAATCACCAGCAAGTTTCGAGGCAAATACCTCTCCATCATGCCCCTAGGTAAGGCCGCCGTCTCTGTAAGAGTTGGTGCTCCTGGAACAACAAGTTCTCTGGCACGGTCGGGGAGGGCCCTGGTTTAGGGGTCAGGAGACCGGAAGTCTGGTTTGGGCGCTGAACTTGACTAGTTGGCTTTGTGCGAGTCATTTAACTTCTCAGCTGTAGGATGAATGAGAAGGCACGAGACCCTAAGGACCCATCCAGTCATATTTTTTGTCTTCTTAGCTCTATTTAATGCATCTTTAAGTGCTATTTAAAAATATAAATTCTAACATGTCAAAAAATATTTCTCTCTCTTAACTGGTGTTTCTCCCATTACCCTAGCAGTCAGGTTCTCTGTAAATCAAAACTCTTGTGACTAAGAGGTTAGGTTTCTCAGCTACCCCTCCCCCTTCTCCTCCTTTTTCCCCTCTCTCTTCCTCTACCAGACGGGTTAGGTATTATTTATGTAACTGCCGAACCCCAGGTAAAATGAAACTTTATTTTAAAAGATCTTAATGGATTACAAGTTAGTTGTGCAGCAAGAACAAAGAGACCAGGCCTGGGAATAGGAACCCTACTCTGTGATGTTAGATAGGGAAGTGCCTGTGCTGTGAGGGATGTGAGATTGTTCGCAACGTGCAGCAGAGATTCTCAGCGCTCTGTGAAGTGAGAGCAGCCGCGTCGGGGCGTTTGTGGACGGAGGGTGAATGCTGGTCCGTAGGCAAAGCAGCACGAAGCCGATGGAAACCGAGCAGCTCTCAAGAGACAGTAACTACCTGAGGCCCTGCGGCTCTCCATCTCCTGGCTCTGGCCGGTCAGGGGGCCTAGCTGCAGGGCTTGCTTATGGCACTGTAGTCGTCTTTCATAGAGTTCTCTCAGAGACACAAAATATAACGGGGAGAGTGCGAACTAGAAGTCAGCCAAAACAAATCCAGGGCTGTGTGTAATCACAAAAGGAGAGAAGAAACTGGAGCGTTAATTCTGTCACTTCATGGTTAAAACGCAAAAGGCTCTGAGGTCTTCTTTGAGAAGGAGACCAAGTGATTTTGGTCTTGATCTTTACTGAAGACCTTTAAAAATGTTCTCATTGCTAAATTATCTTTAAAAAAAATATTTTACTTATTTATTTTTAAAGAGAGGGGAAGGGAGGGAGAAAGAGAGGGAAAGAAACATCAATCTGTGGTTACCTCTTACATGGCCCCCACTGGGGACCTGGCCCGCAACCCAGGCATGTGCCCTGACTGGGAATCGAACTTGTGACCCTTTGGTTCCCAGGCCCACACTCAATCCACTGAGACATACCAGCCAGGGCTTAATTATCTTTGAAGTTAATAATTTCAAAAGTATTAAGTTAGGAGTGGTAAACGCCTGGGATCTGCGTACCTAATTTTCATAACTAGGGCATCCGGGGCCACCTACAGGTCTGTAAAGAGACAGAGTATATTTAATTCTAGGGAGGGTTGTATCTATCTTTGAAAAGTAGCAATAAACTTCTTTTACCAGTGATGTGCTCTATGTTATAATTTGATTGATTAATCTGGAATTCTCTGAGGGGTAACCATATGAACATGGTCTAGTTGGTAGATCTAATTTTTTATAGTTAAAAAAATGTCTTTGATGGGATTCCATTCTTGTGGTTATTTGAGGATTCAGGTCACTAGGATGTGTTGTCTATTAGATATGGCTACCTCTGTGTAACAAGCATGGGAATGTAAGTGAACAACACCCAGATCTCAGCCTTTATAAGGAACTTGAATGAAGAATTGACCCAGTGACAGGAAACTGAACAGAAAAGTATAGAGTGGGATTTCCAGACATTAGCCCCGGGGATGGCTATATTTAATACTTTTGGATCAGTGACTTGGAAGGAGAGTCATGCGGTGAAGTTTTCACATTTGCAGTGGCGCCCAACTCCCAGAGGAGACACTGTCAGACCAAAAGATGTCACTGAAGAAAGATATATGAATAGGGTTGTGACTGAATAGGCAGATAGATGCTATTTTAAAAAAAGTTTTTTTATTGTTGTTCAATTACAGTTGTCCCTATTGTTCTCCCCTGCCCTCTCCCCACTCCCACATTCAATCCTCCTCCTTGTCCTTGTCCTTGTCCTTGTCCTTGTCCTTGTCCATGTCCATAGGTCCTTTACACAAGTTCCTTGACCGTCTCCCTCACCCCCATTATCTCCCTCTACCCTCCCCTCTGGGCACTGTCAGTTTGTTCTTTATTTCCATGTCTCTGGTTATATTTTGCTTGTTTGTTTATTTTGTTGATTAGGTTCCACTTATGGGTGAGATCATATGGTGTTTGACCCTCACCACTTGGCTTATTTCACTTAGCATAATATTCTCCAGTTCCACCTGAGCTATCTCGAAGGGTAGGAGCTCCTTCTTTGGCAGATAGGGGTTTTTTGAGGTGGTGGCAGGGGGTCTGAGTCTCCCTGTAAAATAGACTAAACAGTTTAGAATTCTTGCAATCTGGAAAAAAGAATGTTTCCAGAAAATACGATTGAAGTTTGTAAAATGGTAAAGACCATGAATTTTCTCACTAAGTACCAGGGTATTGGAACTAGGCTATAACCTTGAAGTTTAAAGAGATACATTTAAATAAGAACTTTTTCTTAGCCCTGGCTGGTGTAGCTCAGTGGATTGAGCGCAGGCCTGCGAACCACACAATCGCGGTTCGATTCCCAGTCAGGGCACATGCCTGGGTTGCAGGCCAGTTCCCAGCAGGGGACACATGAGAGGCAACCATACATTGATATTTCTCTCCCTCTCTCCTTCCCTTCCCCTCTAAAGATAAATAAATAAAATCTATTTAAAAAAGAAGTTTTTTAAAATGAGAACATTGCTTTATACTTCTGGAGTTCCCTAGCCCAAGAAGAGTCACAGTTTGAGAATATGAATGAAGCAACCATTCAGCCTGTTGATCTCTGTGTAACTGACACTGCTGGGCTCCGGGGACCTTGAATTTGGCCCTGAGCGATACTTTAGTCAAAAAGTCCCCCTCATGTATTTTGTCCATTCTTCCAGTTTCTAAGTTTTTTGGTAAGAGTGTTCAGTCCATGTACATTTGCTGTAATTGCTGGTTGGGTAGGGCCTGCATCTGCTGTTTCGTGTTTGCTTCCTGTGCATCCTACGTCTTTTTGGCTCCTCTGTTCTTCCATTAGTGCCTTCCTTTGCGGTAAGTGGATTTCTTTAGTTTATCGTTTTGGTTCCCTTGTTTTCTCTTTGACTGTATTTTTAAGAGGTACTTTCATAGTGGTTTTGTGAAAATATTTTGATCCTGGGAGTTACAATGAACTTCCAACAATCTAATGCAGATTCATACCAATTTAATTTCAACTGTGTACAAAAACTTTGCCAAGTATATGGATCTATTACCATTCCCCTCCTTTATGCTTTTATTTTCATAATTTTTACACTATAATTCTACCAACATAGTTTTGTAACTGTTGCTTTATGCAGTTTTCTTTTAACTCATACAGGAGAGAAAAAGAATTGCAAGCAAAAAAATATATTATGTTTATGTAGTTTCATTGCAGGGGTGTTTTTTTTTGGTCTCTTTATTTCTTAATGTACACTTAAGTTACTGTCTAGTATCCCTTCATTTCAGCCTGAAGGATTTAGTATTTCTTGGAGGACAGATCCGCTAGCTCTGCATTCTCTTAAGTTTCATTTCTCTGGGAATGTCTTATGTTCACTTTTGCTTATGAAGAACAGGTTTGCTGAATATAGAATTATTGATTTAACAGTCTTTTTCCCCCCAGCATTTTGACTTTGTTATCCCACCACCTTCTGGCCACCATAGTCTCTGATAGTCTCGTTGAGGGTCATTTATGTGCAATGCATCGCTTCCTCTTGCTGCTTTCAAGATTCTCCTGGTCCTTGTCTTTGAATAGTTTGATTATGATGGATTTCGGTGTGGTGCTCTTTGAGTTTATCCTACTTGGAGTTCATTGAGCTTCTTGGATGTGTAGATTAAGGTGTTTGTCACATTTGGGGAATTTCTGGCCTATGTTTCTTCAACTGCTCCGACTGTTATCACCACCTCAGGCAGCAGCTGTGTTAAACTGTCGTTTGCCACTGATGGATTTGGTAATCACCCCAGGGAAAAGGCTGTGAGAAGTGACCAGGTGCTGAGTCAGGTCAAATAGAGGTGAGCCTTGTGAGTGGGAGTTTACAAGGAGCCACCCCGCAGGTCAGGTAGTGACAGTTCTTTGAAAATGGGACTTTGGGGGAGTCCGTACTTGCTGGTGAAGTGTGGGGAAGTCCGTGCTTGCCCAGAAGTGTTTGCTAGGCTGCTTGCTGGGTTTCAAGGCCACTGGCAAGTCGGCAGTAGGAGGGCGGGAATAGAGCAGGTTAAAATGCCTGCCCCAAAGCTTGTTTTTCTTACTGAGATTCAATCATTTCTCCTGAATACATGCTTCTTAAATCATTGTAAGCCTTTGGTTAATTTCCAGAGTTCTGAAAAGTTCATTCTGGTACTTTCTGCTAGTGTTCTTGTTGATTTTGTTGAGGAGCAGATGTAGGGACGTCCTTACTACACCATCTGGAAGCGGCTATCTTTTCCTTCATATATTCATATGACCCTGCTTTCCCATCTTTAACTTAATGTCAGGTTTTCAAAACACAAATATTATATGCAGAAGGCAGTCATAGGACATTCTTTCCTTTCCATATCCCAGTGAGCTGGAAGGGACTCTGTGTAGAACACCAGGTCATCAGGGTGGGAAATAGGGTTATGGCGTTGGGCTACACGGATGTTCCGACCTTATTTTAAACTTCAGCTCTGGCAGTCTCTAGCTGTGTGACCTTGGGCAAATTACTTGACCTCTCAGAGCTCAGAGTTCTCATTGGTAAATGAGGATGTGGTTTATATCCTCATTTTATGTCTACATCCTAATGTCTGGAAGCTATGAATATGTCACTTTACATAAGGAAGTTTGTAGGTGGGGTTAAGCTAAGGATCTCAAGCTGGGGAGATAGTCCTGGATTATTCTCTGAGCTCAGCATAATCACGAGGGTTGCTGTAAGAGGGAGGGTGGAAGATCAGAGTCGGTGACAACAGAAGCAAGACACTTGAGTGGTGCTGGGAAAGGACCGCAGGGAACACGGGTGACCACGAGGAGCTGGAAAGGCTGGGAAACCGCTTCTCTCCTAGAGCCTGCGGAAGGAACACGGCCCTTCCGGCACTGCTGATCTCCAGAACTGCAGGGCATAAATTGTGTCGTTTTAAGCCACCAAGTTGTGGCAGCTGGTTCCAGCAGCAATAGGGGATCATAGTGCCTGCGGCTAAGGCCTCAACAGATGTTTGAGAGTCACTATATGCCAGAAAATAGTCTAGGTGCTGTGGGCACAGCGGTGAACAAAAGCCACAGTGCTCTCGTTCAGCTTGCATCCTTTTCTTAAGTAGACAGAAAAGTAAATATATAAATAATTTAATTCTGTATGTGGTAGGCCTTGAAGAAAGTAAAGTTGAGATAGGGTTAATGGAAAACGAGTGTGTGTGTCGTTCCTTGGATGAGGATAGTCAAGGAGAGTCTCTCTGAAAAGGTTACATTTGAGCAGAGACCCAAGGAACAAGACGAAACCAGCCAAGAGTTGATTTGAGGGAGACTGTTCCAGCCAGACAGAAGGCCCGAGGTAAAGGCCCTGAGTGGGCGGCAGGCGTAGTGCGTTTGAGAACCGCGAGGCCACAGCAGCTAGTTCCGAGTGAGCCGGCAGGGACGTGGAGGGGTTCAGGGGCTTTATTCCCAGTACAGTGGGAGGTCGTTGAGGGAGTTTTCTCAGTGTGGTAGTTGGTATGCTGTGTTTTAAACAGATCGTTTTGATGAGAGACTTTAAGGGGGCAAAAGTGGAAGCTGGAACACCAAAAAGAAGTGGTGCTGGAGAGTCCAGTGACAGGTGATGGTGGTGTAGACTGCAGTGGGGGTGGAGGAGGTGTTGAGCAAGAGATTACAGATGTGTTTTGAAGGCGGCTGTGAAGATTAATGAGGTGCTGTATGAAGAGAAGCTAGCACGGTGTCTGGTACACTGCAGTGCTCTCAGCAGAGCTGCTGTTATTGTTGTTAATGTTGTTGTCATCAGCAGCAGCACTACAGCTGCAGCTCCCGCGGCAACTTTAATCTTTTGTGCAAAAAAGGCACGCCTAAACCACAGTGTGTCCTTTTCACTAATGGTCATGCGGGGAGCTTACAGTTATACCATTACTGGAACTGACTGTATTATTGACCATACACACACACACACACACCCCTTATTTTGCTGTGTCTAATGTGCTCCCATGTATAATGCACACCCACATGTTTGTGTGCACTGTACATGGGATTATTACGCCCATGTATGTAATCGTTATACCCATGTACAATGCGCATCCTTATTTTTCCTTCAAAACTTTGAGCAAAAGTGCACTTCGTACATGGCAAAATGTGGTATATTTACATACGTATGTGTATATATATGATTTGAAATAATAAATATGTATATCTTTACATTTCTAATTATTTTGATTCTTCAGTCACTTCTGTTCGAACAACTAATTGATTTTGGTTTGGTATTCATTGGAGATTAGCTCAAAGGAATAGGAGAGGACTATATCTGAGTGCCTACTGTGTTTCGAGCATGTTACTGTGTGAATAAACAGACATATACAGCACAAGATGTGGTCACCCCAAGTTTACGAATAGATAAAACTAAGGCCTTGGAAAGTTGAACACTTGCCCGGGGTGTAGTGCTGTAATGCAGTTCTGACGCTAACTACCCAGATTAATAGCAACCACATAGGTTAAGAGCACAGTCTCCAACAAGTCTGCCCTCGCTTAAGATGCCAGCCACACGCTTGGAGGTCCCCAGGCCACCTGCACACAAATTCAGAGGTACCTACAACTCCTTCGGGTTCAATATTTTGCTAGAATGACTCACAGGACTCAGGAAAATGCTACACTCATTATTACAGTTTTTTTATAAAGGGTACAAATCAGGACCAGCCAAATAGAGACACACACAGGGTGAGGTCTGGGAAGGTCCTCCCATGCCCTTGCCCCATGGAATGGTGTGTTCACCAGCCAGGAAGCTCTGCCAACTTCCATTGTCCAGAGATTTTATTGGGATTTCATTATGTAGGCATGATTGATTGAATCATTGACCACATGATTGAACTCAATATCCAGGCTTCCTTCCCTCCTAGAGGGAAGGGATATTATTTCCAGGAGGTGAGGAGGTCCAGCCCTTATCAGGTAACTCAAAGCCCCTTCTCTCCAATTACATGGTTGGTCTTTCTGGCCTGCCCTCATCCTGAACCGTCTCATTAGCCGAAGCTATCTAGGGCCCACTGCGGTGACTCCTTGGCATAAACTTTCAAGGCCCCCATGAATAACAGAAACACTGCTGGCGCTTGGGAAGTTCCAAGGACTTCGAGGTTTCTACTCCAGAACCATGGACAAAGAGCAGACCAATTCTTTATTCTATAACACAGGGCCATACAGCTGATGAGTGGCGGAGCCAGTACTTAATTCAGTTCTGTCTGACTCCAAAGTTACGGCTCTCTCCACTCCTCCTTTTTTATTGTTAAGGCCCTTAGATAAGTGGTTTGCTTAAGGTCACCGAGCTGGTTACTACAAACAGGGCCTGGCCCCAGAATTAACTACCGACGCATGCTGCTTTGCACAATGCAATTTTATGTTTTTCATGTTGGGGCAGGTCTGACCTCCTCCTGTGGATTTTGCAGTAGGCATGGTGGGCACAGTTGAAGAAAAGTTGGGGTTTTTGCTTCATTTTTATTTCTGCAGTTGTACACAGTTGCTTTCTAGATGAGCTGTTTTCCGTGTTTGTCACTTAGTTATGTTTTATTCATAAATTTTAAAATTGAGTGAAACAGTTCAGTCAGTGCCTCCATCATTTACAAAGGTCATGAATTTTTTTTGACTTATTGTTTCCCATTTAAAAGTAAGAACTATGAAAAGAAGAAATCAGCCCATTGTTATTTCTAGCTAACATGGCCATTTCTTTAAATATTAGGCTTAATTTGTGTGCCTGTCTCTGCTTCCAGGCAGCATCCACTGTATTTTCAATGAAAGCGAGCACCACTACACTTGGAAGAAGGTGACCACAACCGTGCACAACATCATCGTGGGCAAACTGTGGATAGACCAGGTGAGCAGACGTGCCCCACCTGCTCCTGAAGCCCCAGGCTGTTGTCACTGGCTTATGAGTTTCTCCTAAGGGACTCACCTCAGGCAGTAGCCCACCCTGCCCTCCCCGAGGTTTTGTGTCTTAAATTAGTATTTATAAATGACCAACTTACAACCCTCAGTGACTACTAGGACTGTAGGGTCCTAGGATAAAAAAAATAGTAAACACGGCTTCCACTCTTCATCCTTCCATTATTCATTAGACATTTACTACCAAGCAGAGTACCAGGTCCTGGGGACACAAAGTCTGATGAAACATTGTCCTTCAAAGAGTTATCATTGGAGATAATGACATGAAAAGTATTTAACAAAATACTCTAGCACTGACCTGTGTGTCTCAGTTCATTGGGTA
The DNA here is from genome assembly GCF_014824575.4 of Sturnira hondurensis. Lineage (NCBI taxonomy): Eukaryota > Metazoa > Chordata > Mammalia > Chiroptera > Phyllostomidae > Sturnira > Sturnira hondurensis. Next base: position 463,011 of record NW_028084511.1, on the reverse strand, counting down.
TCATCCCACAAAGTGAGAGGTTGCCAGTTCAATTCCTGGTTTGTGCTTGTGCCTGGGTTGTGGGTTCAGTCCCCGGTCCAGGCACATAAAAGAGGCAGCTGATCAATGTTTCTCACATTGATGTTTCTCTCCCTTTCTCCCTCCTTTCCCCTCTTTCTAATAGAGTAAATAAGTCTGTTTTTAAAAAGAGTGGTTTGGCCCTGGCTGGTGTAGCTTAGTGGATTGAGCACGACCCTGTGAAGCAAAGGGTTGCCGGTTCGGTTCCCAGTCAGGGCACATGCCTGGGTTGCAGGCCAGGTCCCCAGTAGGGGACACATGAGCGGCAACCACACATTGATGTATCTCTCCCACTCTTTCTCTTTCCCTTCCCCTCTCTCTAAAAATAAATAAATAAATAAATAAATAAATAAAATCTTTATTTAAAAAAAAGAGTGGTTTGGGATTCAGAAGGTAGGAGGAAAAGGTGGTTTGGAAAGTAAATTATTATGTGAATATTAGTATATGTGCTGAAGAGCAAATTGTGCTATCTAACATTTGACAAAATTTTTTTTATTTTTAAAGATTTTACTTTTTAAATTAATTTAGAGAAAGGGGAAGGGAAGCAGAGAGAGGGGGAGAAAAACATCAATGCGTGGTTGCTTGTGTCCCCCACTGGGGACCTGGCCCGCAACCCAGGCATGTGCCCTGACTAGGTATCAAACTGGTGACCCTTTGGTTCACAGGCCCGAGCTCAATCCACTGAGCCACACCAGCCAGGGCACAATTTTTAGATAAAACATCATTTGGTCTTCATCCCAAGTTGGGATACCAAGGTTACAGAGGGATTCCATAGCACCTCAAGGTTGGCCAAGACCTGAATCTTAAGCAAAGGAGTGCTAGGATATAAGATTGAAAAGTAAGAATTATGAGGCATGGGGTTGGCAGATATTCAAGTCATCGAGTCTAATAAAACTAACCCATGATTCTTTTCATTTTATAGTCTGGTGAAATTGATATTATAAATCACAAGACAGGAGACAGTTGCAAACTTAAATTTGTTCCTTATAGCTACTTTTCTCGGGACATAGCAAGAAAGGTAAGAAAGTTGGAGTTATGATTTGTCCTTTTGGTGTGTACGCCTTAGAAAGCCTACTCCTTTGGGGCTGGGATGGACAGGCGGGTAGGGAGGGCGGGCGGGAGGTAGTCTGCATATATATATACATGTGATGATTCAGAAAAAACTCTGAAGAGGTGAAGGATAAAGTCAGCAAGAAAGGGGGCTATACTGCATTACTACCCCAAATCTTTCTTCTTTCTGGGAAAAGCAACAAGTAAGAAAGATCAAGAGCAAGTAAGAAAGGTCAAGAGCAATGAGAGACAAACAGGAAACACGGGGGCGGGTCTAACCAAAGGATTCCAGGGACAGGGCCTGGGCGCCGGGACCCTGCCGGGGAGCCTGGCAGGGGGTGTGCACTGCTCCGCAGGGCCAGGGATTTTGATGGGAGAGAGAGCTTTCAATCTGTGGCTCTCTCTGCACTCTGGGGAGAGGAAAATGCCGCAATTCTGAGTACTGCTCAGATCCTTTTCCTACCGAGTATTGTTGTAGCAAAAATCCCTGCACCACAATGACGATGAAACCTCCAACTCATGCTTCGCGTATTTTAGGCAGCCTAAGAGAAGGTAAATAATTTGATGACTCCGCAATGTTTGTCAGAACAGGACTGACCTAGTGTTTGCACTAGGACTTTGGTTTCCAGAAGAGCCAGGTGAGCTAGCCCACAGCGGCTGTGGTCCGTATGCCAAAGCCCTGCTTCCCATCCTTGTAGGTGACCGGGGAAGTGAAAGATGAATCGGGAAAAGTTCACTTTGTCCTGCTGGGGACGTGGGATGAGAAAATGGACTGTTTCAAAGTACAGCCCGTGACTGGGGACAACGGGGGTGATGCTCGACAGAGAAGCCACGAGGCAGAGGAGAGCAGGGTCACGCTGTGGCAGCGGAACCCTTTACCGTGAGTATCAGCACGCGTGCCGCCCAGACGCTCTGTGACCTCAGCCTGGGAGCGGTGCTGACGTGTCTGCCTTGCTTCCCACTGAATTATGTGAGGAGTTGAGCAAGAGAAATCGGAACCTTCAGAGAGATTGCCAGAGGTTGTCACTGTGTGGCTGGGGTCATAGCATACTTTATCCTGAAAGTTCAAACTAATCGAACAATATCTGCCAAGCCATGTTTGGTACTTTCTGTAGGTCCTTTGGATTGTGGCTCAGGTGGATATTCGTCTGTAGTTTAGAGCAAAACTATAATTTAGAGCAAAAATTTATGCAGAAGTGGCGAGAGGAGACAGATGCACACCACTTGTCAACAATTTAGCCAAAAGGCCCAGCGCCAATGTAAAGCTTCCTGAGATAATGTACAGGACTTTGGAAATAAATTAAAACAGAAGCCGTTTTTCTGTCATCATTTACTATGTTCGGTCTGCAGTAAGAGCTGAGATTATCTCAGAAAGAGGTTAAAAGAAAGGCAGAGGAAACAGGAATAAGGAATTTTCATTTATAGAATGTTTCCTCTTTCCTAACGAATGTCTCTCTACTTTCCCCTGAGTGCAGCACAAGCCCAGAAAACTGGGCCTGAGTGGTGCTGGGGGAAGAGGAGGAATGGTTCATCTCGGGTCTCCTAACTCGGGGGAGGTGCCATGGTTCGTGCGTCTGCCCATCCCCACAGCAGCCTGGTCCTCTCAGCAGCATGCTTAGTTGTGGCCCCATAACTAGCTGGGGCCCGGGCTCTGGCATGAGCCTATTTCTTTCTCATCCTTTGCTTTTAGGAAGAATGCAGAAAACATGTACTACTTCTCAGAGCTTGCTCTGACTCTCAATGCCGAGGAGGCTGGCACTGCTCCCACAGACAGCCGATTGCGGCCCGACCAGAGACTCATGGAAGAAGGGAAGTGGGATGAAGCAAATGCTGAGAAGCAGCGCCTGGAAGAAAAACAAAGACTTTCCAGAAGGAAGAGAGAAGCAGAATTTATGAAAAGCACAGCCAAAGAGGATGGTAACACACCTGCCCTCCTCTCGATTTCTTGCTGTTGGAGAATACATACCAATGTGTTAGGGGCTCTAACTGGTTCTTCTTTGCCCCCTTTCCCTTCCAGGCACACCCTGCGATCCCTATAAGGCACTGTGGTTTGAGGCGAAGGAAGACCCTGTTACCAAGGAGTTAACCCATATTTATAGGGGAGGATACTGGGAGTCTAAAGAAAAACAGGACTGGAGCTTATGCCCGAACATTTTCTGAACCAACAGTAAGGAAAAGGAGGAGGAGCCAAAGGCCAAGGGGACAGAAGATGCCCGGGAAAGCTGGGGATACCCTTCCCGAGGGCTTTCCTCAAGTTTGCCTGTCTTAACCAATCATTTTTTCCAAATCAATCACCAGAAGCAGACACCAGTGGTGGTGATTGGCTGGTTGCCTTAGCTGATTGAAACTGAAATCAACGTAATAGACTCCTGTGTTTGTGAGGGAGAGGTTTGCTGGCTGAAAGGTCGAGGCCCACTTCTGTAGAGGCAAGTGTTCCTGGCTCTTCCTTCCCCTCGGCCCCCACTCGAGATGATGTCGTTCAGCCTCCCCTTGTAGTGTCCTGCTTAGCCAAGGTCTGCGCAAGATCATGATTCAGGGGCATTTTGGTGCTGTTCAGAGTAAGAGCTGGTTTTAGAAGTTCCTGTAGAAGGAAACATGTCAGGCTTATCAATGGAGGCAGTGCGCACGATTGCGGTGGAGCTTGGGGTGGACCTTACGAGATGCGCTCACCAGTGGGGCCTGTGTCGTGGTGTGTCCCTGTGGGGATGACTGCGTCTTGGGACACTCAGAAGGAGAACTGTTCTGTCAGGTTGGAACCCTGAGGCACGTTCTTGGACGTTTCTGTCTCCACCACGGTGAGCATCTTTCGGCTGTTCTCCATCTCCTTCGACAGCACCTGAGGCCGCTTCAGGGTTGGTAGGAGGGCTCTGCCGCCCCCCTCCAGCAGAGAACTCCCGAGAACTGGCGGGCTGGGAAAAGACTGCCAGCCACCTTTGCTTTCTGGCTTCCTCCTCACTCCCGTCCTTCATTTCCTTTCTCACTTCGCTTCTCTCCGCACGGTACCAGTTTGGGTCTCTGCCCCAGCGGGGAGCGAAACCTATCCTGTCCCATTCTGATCTCCTGCAGAATTTGAGAGAAGCGGTTCATCTGGAATGAAAGTTGTCACCACCTCTCAAGCCCCATGGACTGGAGCCACCTATGGAATAATGTGTTAAAAATCTGTATATTATACATATGTAGAGAAAAATCTAATTTTTTGTTTGATTTTCCTTCTTCCTTTTAAGAATCTTGTTCTTTTTTTTTTTTTTTTTTTTTTTTTGATATTGCTGGTCTCCCTGGGACTCGCTTGGATATGAAGGTGTGGACTGGAGCCTCCTCCACTTTCCGCCCTTTAGGGGCAGACGCATTCAGAACCTGAGTGGGGTTGGTCTGGCCCAGCAGTCACTGAGCAGGGACGTGATCTGTGACTTGGGGCCTAGGGTGCCCACAGCTGTCTGAAGTCTGCTCTCCTAATTTCCTGACTCATGAAAATGAAATCCTCACCTCCGGCCTTTCTTTAGTGTGGGGGGCGGGGGCTGGGGGAGTGTGGGTCGAGAGTGCGGAGGGTAATCTCCAGATTGGCCCTGCCTCTGTCCGAGTCACAGCTCACACCAGTCACTGCTCACACCGCTGTCTCCCAAAACAGCTCTCTTCCTGGACTCGGGGCGAGAGCAGCACCCCGAGGCGTGGGAGAGAGAACCCCTGCTGGGCTCTGGCTTCCTTCACTTTTTCTGTATTTGTTTGAGTTGTCTGGTTCCGAAATCTCACCCCGCGCAGCCCAGCCTTGGTTGAGGATCACACATTGAGGTGCCTTCCTTTGTATGCCTTTTGTTCGCGTTTTTTTGTTTCTGTTCCCCAACTGCTGAGCCCCAGCCAGTGTGGGCCCCAGGGGGCAGTGTCATGCCGGAGGAAGCCAACCCTCCAGGGCAGCTGGGTTTCTGCTGGGTGAGCTAGCACTCCGTCCCTCCTCCCTTCCCCCCCCCCCGCCCCCCCTCCCCCGACTTGAGACGGGGCAACTGCTGGGGGGATTTCCTCCTAAGAATCTGGTTCCCAATAGAAGCAGGGGATTGCCTTGGGGCTTCTTTCAAGGAGATCCAGAAAAGTGAAGGCCTGATGACTTGGGGGGCCTAGAGCGAGGATCCCCCAACTAAACTGAACGTCCCTGCTTCCTGCCCCATTTCCTCTTCCACCGTCTGTACTACACTTCCGGCCTGATCCCCTGGTCAGATTCCTGCTGATAGAGGCAGCTTCGAGTCCTTCAGGTGAAAAACTAAAGTCCCATGAAAACAAAACAAAACAAAACTATATATATTTTCAGTTTTTTTGCCTTATTGTTTTTTCCAAGAAAACTACTAAATTAAATAATTTTTAAAAACTCATATTGTTTGTCTGTTCACTTCTATGGGGTAGGAAGTGGTGGGAGGAGGTGGGGAACTGGCCCAATGGTGGCTTGTTCTTGGGGTGCTGATCTTCACAGGAAATGGAACAACAGGGCACTGATTTCCAGACGTTTCAGCTGTTCAGCAATATTCTGGAGCCCCCGTGAGCAGGAGTGGTTTTGACAGCTCCCAGCGCTTCGCTGTGGCGTGATGGACAGCGTCTCACTTTGGTAGAGGGGGCGGTTTCCAGTGTCACATGCTGGGCCTGTTTCACCTCAGAAATAAAGTTCAGTTTCTCTGGCCTGTTTAGGTTCCTAACTTTTTGGCTGTTTCATATAGGGATTCAAATCTGTATTTCCAAACATAAGCAAGTGGGTATTGACTTTAAAGACCTTAGAAGTAAGAACAGTGAAGATGCTTGTTTAGGTTAACCGTGGAGTTCAGGGCAGAGTGAGTAATCAAAGGGGCCTGGGGGGCCTCCACCAGAGAGCAAGCCCAGCACCTGCCCTGTGGGAGGCCTGCACTTCACTGAGCACCTGCTTCTGGGTCCGGGGTGCTGAGACAGGAACTCGGGGTTGTCTGGCTTACGCTTAAACCACTTTAAGAGGTTAATGTTCACAATCATGTTGAATATGGAGGGAGGCACGGAAGTAACTATCAGTTCCACTGAAGGTCATGTAGCTGGTTAGTCACACTGTTGGAATTCAGAGCCGAGTTTGTTTAACCCCGGTGACTGTGACCCCGTCAACCCTGTGTTCCAGGAGGAGCCGGGGTGGAAGGCAGCTGATAAAGTTGTTTACCCCTGGATTGGATCACATCCTGTAGAAATGCTGTGCTGTTTCCAGAGGCTTATTAAAGTGGATAGTACCACTTTGGGGGTTCTGCCTGTAGGAAGGAGCATTCTTGAAGTTCGGCCTCCTTGACACCTCAAGACTCATGTCCACAAGATTAGATTAGCTAGGTTGTCAGAGAAAGGTTTTCTAGCCTGGTCCTGGAGAGGCAGCTTACCTGTTCAAGTCAACTGCCTGATTCCCAATGATTCCCAATGCTGGGCTTGATGTAAGTTTCAGCACCATTTTTTTCACTGGCAAGTTAAAAGCCATCACAATAGACATAGACATTTGTCAGAGCTGCATCCCGCAGTCTTGAACACCCCTGTGGTATATCTTCCACTAACACACCTGAACACATTGAACACGTTTTATTATACATCACATTTTATTATTTTTGGAGCAGTCAAATACACCTGACACATTTTATTTTTAATATTTAAAAAGATTTTATTCTTTAGAGAGGAAGGGAAGGAGAGAGGGAGAGAAATAATCTATGTACGGTTGCCTCTCCTGTCGTGTGTCCCCCACTGGGAACTGGCCTACAATCCAGGAATGTGCCCTGCTGGGGAATTGACCCGTGACCCCTTAGTTTGCAAGCCCACGCTCAATCCACTGAGCTACACCCTCTAGTTAGGGCACCTGGCACATTTTAATCCCTCCTTTAGTCCTTCGGTGGGCTACTGTGGCATTATGGGTTGGGACAGAGGTCCACCACACTCATGATTTCAAAATTATGACTCAGCAAAACTGCAAATTGCTATACTTCCCAGGGACCTTTGAAGAACCCACAAACATGTTAAACCTATACTTTTCAAGGATCTGCTCTGCTTCCAGCAAGGTAAGTGAAAACCAACCTACAGTATAGTCTGAAAAGGAAGCGTAGAAACATCTGTAGACTCTACTCATTATAAGGTGTATACCTTATGAAACTCTAAGATTGTTACGAAAATTTAGAGCTTGCTTCTAAAAGTTTATGAAGCTTTTACCCAGAAGTCTGCCCTGCCCCACGGGAAGCATTCCCAGCCTTCGTGGCTTTCTCTTCCCAAACTCCTAAAATAATCTGGTTGTATCCTCTTCAGGCTTTCCTCTTTTCAAGTGGAGTGCCCCTCTTAGTTCATAGACATCCCTCGTCCCTCAGGGGAAGGCGGTAGGGTAGTCAGATGAAGAATCTTTAAAGGCAAGCACTAAAGAGCTCAGAACCTTCCATATATATATATATATATATATATATATATATATATATGGCCTTGCAGAGGGCACATCTGAGTATGACCAGGTGATATGAGAAGTTCGTGAAGAACCCGCTGGCCCTGAGATACAGCTAGGCATGTCGTCATTCATCGAACATTACTCCGGCCTGCCAAGTAACATACACTAGGGACGCAGACGGCAGTTACAATCCAGTTTGACCAGCGCTCTGTGAAAGCACTCACTGTACAGGGGCAACCAGCCTACAGGGATCAGAGGGAGGGCACTGGGACATGTTGGGGGTTTCTAGAACTTAGGAGACAGACTCGAAGTTTCGAGTTGCAGTTTTAATGGCGGTTGGCCGAAGGGCAATGTCAAAAGTGCTGCGTGGACAATGATGAGCAAACTCAGGGACCGCATCCTGAGTGGGGAAGGCTGCATGAATGACTCGAGGTTAGAGTTGAGGAGAGGCACTGATATGATGCTGAGGAGTGGCAGAGCCCAAGGTCGGAGAGTCTTTACGTACCATGTAAAGAAGCCTTGGTTTTTGTTCTCAGCTAGGGAGCCAGGGAAGGGTTTTTAAGCAGGATGATGGGTTCCAGTACGAAAACTGATCTATAGAGGGGAAGATCCATGAAGAGTTTGGCGAAGACTTGAGAATGAAAAGAAGAGGAGGGGGTCCCAGAAATATCGAACTGCAATGACTGGCACTTGTGTGCCATCATGGGTGAAGAACAGAAGGTGGGAAGGAGGAAGAAATTTGTATTTTTCTGGCTTGGGAAACTTGGATGGAAGAGGTAGTAAGATGAACAAGTTTAGAGGAAATACAGGTTCATTTTGGGACATTCTGAGTTGGAGATGGCTTGTGGAGAGGTTGAGTAAGCAATTTAAAACATGAGCTATGTGTAACGGTTACCTTTTTGTGTGAGGACAGAGGAACGGGATGCTGAGAGAGGTTACACATTAAAATCACCTGGGCAGCTTTAACAGTTACATAATCCTGAGCCCCATGAGCAGAGATTCCAATTCCCTTGGGGCTGGGACTAGTGCAATTATACATACAGGTGGGGCAAAAGTTGGCTAGCAGTTATGAGTATGCAAAACAGAGTTTATTCCTTTCTTATTATTGGTTACTGTATTATTTTCCATGCAAACAACTGTGAACCTGCTTTTGCCCCACCCTCGTTATTTGAACACAAAGGGTGCAAAATTATGAAATGGGAGGAGGCGGAATACAGCTAGCAGATCAGGGGATATCATTAAAACCAGAGCCTGCTTCTCAGAAGTTTGAGAGAGGTCTGAGCCAATTCCACTTTACTGATTGATTGGTGGATGGATGGATGGATTGATTTTTAGAGAGAGAGAGAGCTTGATATGTTGTTCCACTTATTTATGCAGTCACTGGTTGCTGCTTGTATGTGCCCCGGCCAGTAGAGCCAACCCACAACCTTGGCATAGAGGGATGACTCTAATCACCTGAGTTACCCAGCCGGGTCCTATATATTTAAAGCTTTTTAAGTGCCAAGGTGGAATGACAAAAAACAAGGTACATTTGAAATATTTAGGTTTAGCAAAACAATGCTTTCAACGTGCAGATACAATGACTCGTGCACCTCGGCTGGAAGTAACATTATAAGTCCACACTTGAAGCCTTTAAAAAATTCGAAAAATGGCCTTACTGCCTCCTTCCGTATAGTTGTTGAGTCCAATATGACAATAGCCGAAAAACTCAAAATGTTCCTATCTTTTGACCTTGGAAGAAATCTATCTTCTCACAAGAATAACAAATAAATACAAAAGGATAGTCATTACAATATTGTTTTTGAATAATGGAAACTAGAGGGGAAAAGTCAAAATGTCCACCATTAGCAATTTGATTAAGTGGGTTATGTTATACCCACACAACTCGGTACCGTGCGCGGGTTAAAACGAGTGACATAGTTTATACTATTGTACTGGCATCAAAAGAAGTTCACGCTTTACTTGTAAATGAGGAAAGCAGACTGCAGGCAGCCAGTGAAGCAAACGAGAAAAGTAAAATTAGTTGTCACTTCTGGCTTGTAACAGAAGCCTGTCTCCTGACTTCTGCGGTATTTACTGAATACTTAGCCCCCAGCTGGACTTCCATACTGACCCGATTTGTGACGATGACACTGTTTCTTGTACACACGTGGAGGACCCCACCCCGGGAGCCGCCGAAATAGCTCAGTTGGGAGAGCGTTAGACTGAAGATCTAAAGGTCCCTGGTTCGATCCCGGGTTTCGGCAGAGGTTTTAGGCTCCCGCGTCAAGGGGCACTCCGTTCCTCTTCGTGACAGATCTCCGTCATTTTCATGCGCACGCGGTCGGTGACCTGCTCGTGGTGGACACGGAGGCCGTTCTTTGCTCTTTGCTACCAGTGGGAGGGTGGGGCTTTTTTCCTACCCGTGGGAAGGTGGGAGGAGACTGGAAACCGGCGAGGCGCGAAGTCGGGGTCCCTTCCTCGATCCGGGGTCCAGGTGACACTGCGCCCTCCCCACGCGCCGCACGCTTTCTTTCAAGTCTTCCCAGAACCTCCCTCCTGTCTCCCGGTTCCGGACTCCACGGCGGCGGCAGGATCCGAACCGCCTCCGTGCGCGGCTCGCCCCGAGTGGGCGGGGCTTAGCGGGGCTGGGGACCTGCTGGGCTTCCTCGGGTCCAGCCGGATTAACGAGGAGGACCCGTCACAGCTTTTGGTGGGGGGTGGGGACAGGAAGCTCTTTCTTCATTTTTTTTAAGGTTGCATTTACTGGGTAACACTGGTAAACAAAATCATGCAGGTTTCGGGTGCACAGTTCCACACTTCACCTGCACACTGCGCTGTGTGTTCACCGGCCCAATTTAAGGCACGGCGCCAGCGCTTTCTATTTTTTCCTGCCAGGTTCTACTCCGCACGCCGCCGAGTCGTTCCCCCGAAAGCACCTGCACGTTCCTCTGCTTGAGGCACCGACTGCCCTGCCTCTCAAAGCCTTGCTGCCCGCACACTGGCCCGCTCGGCCTACAGCGCGGGGAGCAGAGGGCCGGGCATGGCGCTGGCCACCAGGAGCTGCCCGGGGCCGTGGGCGGTTAGGCTGCCTTCCCAAAGGTGCATGGGGTGCAGTGAAAAGGAGGTGGCGTTCCAGTTAGAGGGATAGAGGGAACAGCACATGCAAAGGCCCAGAAGATTAAAAGAGTGTTTGTGGGTGAGAAGTGGGGAGTGTGGATTCAGCTGGAGAAGGATGGTGTGAGCCCCGGTGAGAGGGTCTTTCTTCTCTCCCTTTCCCTCCTCCCCCCTCCCCTCCCCCTCTCTCCCCTCCCCACCCCCCTCTCCCGGAGACCCAGCTTTAGCAGACAGTGTTAGCGTTTTCCTCTAGAGAAGAGAGTGAAATCCGGCCAATCCAACCGCTTTGCTGGGAAAAGCCCAGGCAGGGCGACTCCAGGACTGACTGACATGCTGCAAGCGCGTGACTGTAGGAACTAGATGGGCCTGCGGGGTTCCCACCACTGCTGTAATTAAAGAATGGGGAACAGACACCTTCAGGACGTTCCCGGGGCACCCCCTCCACAGTCTCTGCCCACCTTGGCCCTCCTGTCCGCGGCGGACACTCTCTTGGGTGTTCTCTCGCTAAAGCCTGCGACCCCACCTTCCTGCCCTGCTAGAGAATTTTCTGTGCTCTGAAAGGGGAGAGATGACCAACCAGAATCTGACGGACGTACCAAGCAAAGCAGTCCATCCCCTCAAACGAAGTCAGATTTCTCCCCTGCCCTCAAAGTGAGACCCTGAGTACCGGGAGGAGCTGAGGCTGAGATGGTAGCTTCTGCTGGTGGGAGGAAGAGGGTGCATATGGGGAAAGACTGTATCCAGGGGACTGGAATGAGGCAAGTCCTTGTATTTGGGAAACAGAATAGTTAACTCCCACTAACTACAAATTAATAAGGAATCATCGGGGTCCTGAAAGATTTTGAGGAAGTTGGGATGTATATCCAAGAGATGCACAGGCGCAGGTTCCCCACGGCCGAACTAATGTTCCGGTGAGGTTGAACGGACCATCCCTGCTTAGCTGGAGAGTGAGCCTTCCTTGGTTCTACCAGGCAACAAGAGAAAGTCTGTTGCTTGCTCTCCCCATTAAGAGGATGGGGATGGGGGCTGCGCCAGTCTGCCGCCCTCTTAGCTGATGGACTGCGGTATCCAGGGAGCCCTGGTCAGTGGGATGGGGCCTCCACAGGCCGCGTAGGAGTCTCTTGCTGGTGGGCGCACAGCAACCCACAATTCGTGCAGCTTCCTCAGCAACATCCATCTCATAAACTTGGAGTGATGAAATAAAATAACACGTTTGAGCCGTGCTTCATAGAGTCTTAGCCTAAAAGCAACATTTCAATACATTGTAGCTATTATTATTAAAGAGCCTCCTAAGCTGGAAACAAAACATAACGTACTGAAGTAGGTGAGAACCATTTCAGAGAAATTCATTCCAAATAGGCCCAAGAGAGTAAGTCCATGTTCACGTGACTCGTGTGGGTTAGTACATGCTAAAGGGACAGCTGTGGTCACTGATCCAGGGAGGAGTGGACTGGTTGGTCACCAGGGGTTTCTTTCCCGAAGAAAGTGAATCACGGGGCTCTTCTGGCATTCCAAGGATAGAAACAGTGCAAGCAGTTCCAGCGAACCGTGGAGTTTTTCTTCTTCCTGAGGGAATCCCCTGGAAAGTGATCAAGTTCACCTTGGACAACCTTGGGAAGTGCGTTCCTTTGCTCCATTTTGTGGCTGAATGAGAACAGAGCAGGCCCGGGGAAGGAGAGGACAAGGGTGGAGAGCCCTGAGACCTCCTAGTTCTCTCGCCCTTCTTCTCAAGTTCACGCCCATTCTAACTGTGGTTTTCACCCTTCGGTGAAAAGTAAGGGGAAAAAAAACTGAAGTCCGTCTCTACCAAGAGTTTTTTTGGGCTTTGGAGCTGGTAGCTCTGGTTCAACTCTGGAGAATTTGGAGCAAAATAGTTATTTTTTAAAAAAATTACCACACCTCACAGCAGGGGTAGGTGTGAGGATTGAATGGCTCCACGTGGATCACGTGCTGGGCACACAGTAGGCATTTAGTAAGGGACTGGCTTTACTTTCATTAGAACCCGGGGCGGGGGATGTAGAGAAAGCATTAGGGAGACAAAAGACAGCCAGGGACAAGGCCCAAAGCAAACGTCTCCTCACATGACAAGAACTGGTTTTCTCATCCACGGCTTTCAAAACCTCAGAGCTAAAAACGGTACTATTTGCAAGGTGAAATCAGAAACTGAAAGGATGAAGATGGAATTTTTTTTAAATTTTAAATTTCAGGAACAGTGTAGAGCACCTCCCCCCAGCTCGCCGAAATAGCTCAGTTGGGAGAGCGTTAGACTGAAGATCTAAAGGTCCCTGGTTCGATCCCGGGTTTCGGCAGGTCTTTTGCATGAGAGTGGAGTCCTTTGCCGTCCTTATAGCATCTCAGCGGGCGCACGACAATGCACCTACAGTAGATTCAGCAGTAGGAGGGGACAAAGAGCTCGAGCCTCTTAAAGAAGCCACAAACAATGCAATGATCCGCGCCCATCCCCTTGTCACCCGGTCTAGACTGTTGGGCCTTAGGCGGCGACACGCAGCAGGATTCCCAGCGCGGTGGCCGGCATGGCCGGGGCGCAAGGCAGAGGCGTTGGGTGAGCCACTGTGAAGCCAGTTTGCGGGACTTGTTGTGGGGTTTCCGTGCACTGCAGACCCGAAGGCGGTCCTTTAAAACGTTTTCCTCTCCAGCAAAGAGCGTTGGAAACCTGGTGAAGGAAGGTCCCCAGCTGGAGAAGTTGATGTACAAGCACATGTCTTGGTCTGAAATGGTTTTTGGAAGCTCCACTTTCTCAGCGCGGTTTTAATAATAATAATTTTTTAAAAAGCCAGAACCGTTCAGCGTCCAAAGCGGCGCGCTACTCTGGCGTGGCTCTGACGATACGTGTGCAGCGGCTCTGCGTCTGCGTGTGTTGCTGTTTTGCACGGAAACATAACACACTCCGGTGCTCAGGAAAACACCCGCAGACAGAGAAGTGCACGAAGCTGAAAGAGATCGCGGGGAATGAAGCACGAGCCTCACCTTTCCCCTAACAGCCAAATCCGCGGAAAGCCAGGCCCAGCTGCGTTGGGCACAAACTCCTACCTATGCAGTAAGAGTGGCCTCGGCACACACCTGAATTGGGGGAGGGGGTGGGGGGGGTGGGGACCTGTTTAAAAATACTCCTCCAGCACTGGGACTCGAACCCCGGACCCTCAGATTAGAGGTCTGATGTTCTGCCGGCTGAGCTATCCGGGTCCGCAGGAGGGCTCTCTGGGAGGGGATCCACATAACACAGACCGAGTGGCCTCCCGGCGCTCCCGCCGGGACTGAAACGCGGAGCCTCGGGGCTGATTCCCCGCGAAGTGAAAGTGCAGAACCGAGCTCCAGCAGGCGTTTCGGCGAAATGGAGTCTTTGTTTCTCCTTTTTCCTATCGCAGGAAGACTCTGGAGAAAATAACCGCCCCCGCGTCCTAAAGGAAACTGAGTTCCCCTTCAAGGGGAATTCTCCGGGTTTAGGGCCTCCGGGGGCGCAGCAGGGTTCCTAATCCTCACCTGGGTCTCACCCCAATCTTTGCGGAGCACTTAGAGCGTCTTGTGGGTGGGGCATTATTGATCATTGGTTAGGCTTCAAACCATCTCTGGGACATTCCCTGAAAGCGTGCTGCGCCCCGGGAGCAGCGTGAGCGAGCTTTTGGGGCTGCGAAGGCCGGGTCCGGGCCTCCCTGCGGCGCAAAGACGCGCAGCGAAGAAGCGCCCAGTCCAGCGCGGCAGTGGTGGGAAACCCGCCCTTGCAGGTCCCGGGGAACCCCCCCCCCCCCCCCCCCCCCCCCCCCCCCCCCCCCCCCCCCCCCCCCGCAGCCNCGAGGTGGCTGCACCCCGAGGTCTTGGGGAAAGAATTCCGAGCCAAAGGGAGGGAGCACGTGCGCTAGGGACTCCGAACATTTTTCTGAAGCCTTCATTGGAAAAGTCTTGATCAGACAAGCTACGATCCAGAATTCAGGAAGTTTTCAGGAAGTACTGTTACCCTGGGCAGCTCTGTCCCGCATGTAATTAATGAGCCAATATGTTGCAATCGTCCTGCTCCTGCATCGCCGTGCGGTTCCTTGACGTATGGGGTGAGGACTCTGGAAGGGAACCAACCCCCTGGGGCGGAGCCTCACCGCCTTTGCAGCCCTCGGATCTCAGCGACGCCACCGAGTGGGCGGCCCGTGAGGCCTGCCTTCTTCCGCGGAGAAACGGGCCGGGAACTGTGAGCGGCGTTTAAAAGGTGATCTGTAGGGAAATCTTCCCATGTTAAGCAAAAACAACCCAAAGTGCTATGCAATGTATGTAATACTGATGAAAAGATTAGAGGTTATGTGTCTGAATCCTTAAATTACATATATTTGTATTTTTGGCGCTTGCACATAGGTGGGATGTTTAAGAATAAAACGAACCGACAAACATTTTCAGGAATGGTGATGAAGTGTGTGAGAAGGGGCTCTTGCTACTTTCTTTAGGGACATCTGTATTATTGGATTAAAAAAAAAAAGCATGTCTTCTTTTCCTAATAAAAACATGTGAGGAACAAAAAAGATGTAGTCTGCAAATTATTCCACCATCTGGGATCATTGAGGCAGCCCTTCAGATCAAGCGTTCCTGATCCCTGTTTCCTACAGGTCCCAGCAGAGAAATGTTAAAAGCACGGATTTCCTTGCTAGGAGGGATTCCCTCCCAGAAATCCCTCCAGGTCCCAAGGTGTTGGAGGAGAGTTGCTGGTACTGAAAAATTACAAATGAATTAGGCACCGTTTTCACAAATAAAGACGTGGGTCCTTAAGCATCAGACGATTGCGTCCAGACTCAGCTGAGAACACTGGCTCCTCCCCATCGCCCCCCACCCCGCCCCGCACCAAGAAAAGAGCCCCCTGTGCCCTGGGGGAGTTAGCGAGCCTTTGGCCTGACCTCAGCGTCTCAATCACGGTTCTACCTACTGCGGCCACAATGGCTGCTGAGCAGAGAGAAGGGAAGAGCATTCCTGTGAAGGTGAAAGATCGTATCATCAACTGGAATAACTTTGTCCTCGTTTTATTTTCCTTAGAGCGCTTATTGCCATCTGAAATTCTATGTATTTGCTTGTTTACAAACCAGGCAAATTGGTTTATAAACCTCGTTCCTCTGCCATCCTGTCATAAAAATGCTGCTGGGCAGTAACTTTGTTGGTTGGGACCTTGTCTTTTTTAGTTGCTGATGTTTTTTGTTTACTTTTGCATTTTTCTTTTTTCTTTCTGCATTTCCACAACCCCAGGATTTAGAACAAACAGTACTTGTCACAAAGTAGGATTTTAAGAAATAACTCGACTAATTTCAAATAGTGAATGTCTTTCCTGCGCAATGCGTTTCCCTCACAATGCAGGTGATTTCTAGTTTCCAAGTCATCAATTCTGAAGATGTTTGTTTGGCAAATACACGTTAACTGTCACGTGGGGAAAAATCCCAGGGCTGTAGCATACTACAAACGGTTCACCATGGTCAAACTTTTCAGGAGTTGTCCTTCTCTTTTTTTATAAAGTTTGGAGAAAACGGGCATCTTCTTCCAGAGGTGGGGCTTGAACCTGCCAGAGTAGAAGCCTACGTAGGTTTTAAGTCCAGGGCCTTAACCACCTGACCATCCTAACACCCCCAACTACCTCATATTATTTGGCTGATAATCTGAACGGGACCAAGCTACTGCAAAGTTGCAGAACTATGTAAAAATTTTATTCCTGACGTAAAAGAATAGTACTGTAAAGCGGGGGGAGGGGAATCTTAGTAACTTTTATCACATCCTGCTAATTTTTCGTCTCCAGGTTCCAGAAATTCTGGAGCCACGTGAAACTGATTGAGAAGGCAGATTCAAGCAGAGGGATTCCTCACCCCTTCATTCACCACTGCGCACCCCAGAAGGAACTGGAGTGAGTGTCTTTCCGTCTCGTGGTGGGAGAGTCGGATTAGAGAATTAAAATGAGTTAAGTATTTTGTTGTTTTTCTACTTCTATTATCCCCCCCCCATATAGCAAAATAAAAGCAACTCTGGTGGGACTCGAACCCACAACCTTTGAATGCCTCCACCTATCTAGAAGTCCAATGCGCTATCCATTGCGCCACAGAGCCAAGCGCCTGTGGAGATTGTTGCGCTACTTACATCAAAGCATGAGCGGCGTTTGCCCGGGGACATTCACCGCTGGTTAGGTCACGCTTTCATTCTTCACGAAATAATGTCGTCTGTGTCGCCAAGGAAAAGCGTGGGTCGAAGCTGTGCTTCAGAGGCTGAAATTATCTTGAGAGTTTCTCTCCCTGAAAGATCGCTCGGCATCAAATCTCAGCCTCATTCCACGTCGGACAGCAAAAGGTCTTTGTGTGGAGTTATTCGACCTTGGCGAGCAAGTTTTCACGTGCGGTTCCATAGTGTAGCGGTTAGCACATCTGCTTTACACGCAGAAGGTCCTGGGTTCGATCCCCAGTGGAACCACAGCGTGAGGGGAATCCCCTTTTGACATCAGTGATCCTTTAAGATAAGCGTTCTTTTTGCCAGCCGGATCTTGGCGTTTTGCTCCGGGAAGCGGCAGACGCCTCGGTTTCGTCCGTGGCTCAGGGCTTTGTCTCCCTAAGCCAGCACCATTTGGCGGCGTGCTTCCGTAGATCAGCAGCCAAGGCTGCCCCCGTGTGTCAACACTTGGGAGGTGCAGGCGGGCGGCCCTTCTCCAGCCTCTGGGCCTGCGCCCTGGCGACTGTCCCTGACTCGCCGCCTGCAGGTGCCCCCCTGGTGCTCCCTTCTAAACTGCGTTATGCCACCACTTAGCTAGATATCCCGACAGCTACCTCCTTCCTTTGTTGATTAACTTCAAGTCCAGATACCTAAATTAAAAATAGCTTTAAAAAAGTTATATGCCTGTGGCAAAGAATTTAAACAGTCCCACATGTTTTCCCTGATGTCTCCCTCTGACAAAGGTTTTCTCCTTGACCAGACATTAGCCTGGCTCCTCTGAGTGCTCCTCTCAAGGACACCCATCGACCTTTGCCTGGAAAGATTTGAATAAACAGTAATATCAACATCGTTTCTAGCAGCCTCAAGGAGGGACCCTGAGAAGACCCTGGCTCCACTTTTAAATCAGCTTTGTTGGGGTGTAACTTGCATACAATAAACTGCACCTAATTAAAGGGTACAATTTGAAGAGTTTTGACATATACAGGGTCGAGCACAAATAATGCCCCCTTTTTATTACAAAATCATAAGTGTGTAATTTTTTAACGTAACAACATCACACTCAAGCACACCATGGGACATTTTAGGTGAAACGTTCAAATTAGAGCTATAAATTACTACACCCATATTATGACCCCACCAACCACACTCCAGCAGGCGTTACTTCTGCTGGACCCTGTATGTATACACCTGTGAAGCCACCACCATAGTTGGGATAAGGAACATCTCTATCACCCCTTAAAGTTTCCTTGTGCTCCTGAGAATTGCAGAACTCTCAGCATACAGTAACCACTCCGTGCAAACCTCTGCGCCAAGAGACACCAAGCTGTAGCAGAGACTCTGGCAGAGTACAGCATGTCCTTAGGATGATGACCCCGGCCTCCCGTGAAAATGCCTGCTGGGAAAGTAGCAAGCTGCCTGGAGAATTGACTGTTTTTTCCCACAAACAATGAGATAGTCCCTGACCTCCCTTTCTTAGGGCATTTACTAAAAAGGGCTTGCAATTGTAGGCATGTATCTCTTGCCACTCAGGACTGTCTTCCCTTTCAGACTGGAAAGACAACTCAAGCAACAATAACTCAACAAAACTCTGCAGAGCCCCTCCGGGCCCCTGTACCCCGCACCCCAGGGTAGTGTCGGGGCTGGAATTTTACAGATGCTTAAATTTGGTTCCATGGTGCTGACTACACTAGCATCTTAAAAATGAAATGAAAACAGCCCTAACTTTCTTGGAATTTCTCAAAGAAGTCCAGAATGGCAGAATCCCTCCTAAACTAGCCCGTTTGTGTGTATAGGTACATTTGTTTGCTGATAAAAATATTGTGGAAATCTAAAAATAGGTTCACAAGGCATGGCTTAGAGTCCATTTTTAGCCTATATCATTTTAATTTATCTACAACATGGTGATAATAAGCCCTACCTCACACCCAGGGTGTCTTTAAGGAGGAGGTGAGATTGCATGTCGGTTTTGGAAACTGAAAGCAGCCGAGGAATCTGATTTTGCCAGTAGCTACCTGGTCTCACCAACTCCAGGTGAGCTCTTCTTTCCTAGCTCAGGCCAGGTCCACCTGTGGGGGCCTGACAGTGATGCATCTTGCTATTGACCCTGTATCAAAGCCCTCTCCCAACACTTTGGTACAAAAGTGGGAAGTGCCATCTCTCCTCTGCGGATATTTTTTCTTTTTTGCTCAGGAATTTGAGCTAAGACATATGCCTAAAATAGTCAAGAGTATTGTTTCCCATACCTGCTTAAAAACATAAATAGTTTTTATTTTTTTAAATATATTTTATTGATTATACCATTACAGTTGTTCTATTCCTCCCTTCATTCCCCTCCACCCTACACACCCCTCCCCTATCATTCCCCCCTTTAGTTTATGCCCACGTGTCTCAAGTTCTTTAGATTCTATATTTCCCCTACTATTCTTGCCCTCTCCTCTATCTATTTTTTACCTACCATCTATGCTACTTATTTTCTGTCTCTTCTCCCCCCTTCTCCTCCTCCTACTCCCCTGTTGCCAACCCTCCATGTGTTCTTCATTTCTATGGTTCCACTCCTGATCTAGCTGTCCTCTTGCTTTGCTTTTGTTTTAGGTGTGGTTGTTAGTAACCGTGAGTTTGCTGTCCTTTCACTGTTCCTATTTTTTATCTTCTTTTTCTTAGATAAGTCCCTGTAACATTTCCTATAATAAGGGCTTGGTGATGATGAACTCCTTGAATTTGATCTTATCTGAGAAGCACTTCATCTGCCCTTCCATTCTAAATGAAAGCTTTGCTGGGTAGAGCAGTCTCGGATGTAGGTCTTTGGATTTCATGACTTGGAATACTTCTTTCCAGCCCCTTCTTGCCTGTAGGGTCTCTTTTGAGAAATCCACTGACAGTCTGATGGGTACTCCTTTGTAGGTGACTGTCCCCTTATCTTCTGCTGCTTCTAGGATTCTCTCCTTCATTTTAGTCTTGGCTAATGTAATTATGATGTGCCTTGGTGTGTTCCTTCTTGGGTCCAACTTCTTTGGGACTCTCTGAGCTTCCTGGATTTCCTGGAAGTCTATTTCCTTTGCCAGACTGGGGAAGTTCTCCTTTATTATTTGTTCAAATAAGTTTTCCACTCGTGGCTGTTTCTTTCCCCCTTCTGGTACCCCTATAATCCGGATGTTGGAACGTTTAAAGATGTCCTGGAGGTTCCTAAGCCTCTCCTCATTTTTTTGAATTCTCATTTCTTCATTCCTTTCTGGTGGGATGTTTTGTTCTTCCTTCTGGTCCATTCCATTGATTTGAGTCCCAGTTTCCTTTCCATCACTATTGGTTTCCTGGACATCTCCCTTCATTTCAATTAGTTTAGCCTTCATATGTTCCTCTAATTTGTGACTAAAATCAACCAGTTCTGTGAGCATCCTGATAAACGGTGTCTTGAATTGTGCATCTGAGAGTTTCACTATTTCCTGGTCACTTAGAGTTATCGGCTCTGGGACTTTGAGTTCTTCTTGAGCCATAGTTTGGACTGTTCGTGCCTGTTACGTCTTAGGAGCAGAGCCCTAGGTGTTCACCAGGGCCGGGCATCCCAGTCGCTGGGTTGTGACGCTGTATATGGGGGCGGGGCCGAAGGAAGGCAATGGCAAGCACCCTCCGCTTCCTCCCGCTGCCACGGAGGGCCGCGCAATTCGCCCCACTGCTCGTGAACGTGCAACCTCAGTCAGCCGCTGCCAGGTTCGTCGCTGGGGGCTGTGCGGTCCGTCTCACTTCTCACTCCTACCATCCCGAGCCCTCACTGGGTCTGCCGGCGCTACCCTGGATGCTTGGGCGCTTGGGGTGGGGGGATCCTTCCTGCCCAACCCTGCTCCGCTGCTGGCTCTGCCCCTCTTACCCGTCCGGTAGAAGGGGTTTGTTGTTGGACTTCCGTATAGTTCAATTTTCTGTTCTTTGGCTGCGTCTTTGTTCTCCAAACCTTTGTTGTATTCAAACTTGGTTGTGGGAGAAGGCACACTGTTTCCACCTACGCCTCCATCTTGGCGGAAGTCTCATAAATAATTTTTAATTGAAGCCTTTTATTTTTTTTTAAGATTTTATTTCTTGTGGTTCACAGGCCCGTGCTCAATCCACTGAGCTACACCAGCCAGGGCTAAGATTTTATTTCTTTATGTTTAGAGGGGAAGGGAAGGAGAAAGGGAGAGAAACATCAATGTGTGGTTGCCTCTCATGCGTCCTCTACTAGGGACCTGGCCCACAACCCAGGCATGTGCCCTGACTGGGAATCAAACCACGATCTTCTGGTTCACAGGCCTGTGCTCGATCCACTGAGCTACACCAGCCAGGGCAACATAAATAATTTTTGTATTCAGTTGCAAGTGCAGTTATTTATACTATAAACTTTACAGAAAGAAAATAAATGATAATCTTCAGTTACAAACATGGTCATCTGGATATCAGGCCTTGGCGGCAGGTGGTCCATGCAATGTTCAAGGTCCCAGCGTTACAGAAAAGTGGGCAGAATATTGGAGCTCTGCTTCGCTTATTTTTCACTTGCTTTTAGCAAACACTTGTGGGGTGATTCTTGTGTGCTGTGCCAACTGCTCTGTTTCATCTGTTCTAAACCCGTACTATCCATGTGAAATAACTATTACTGTTTGATTTTATAGATGAGGAGACTGGGGCACAGAAAGTTCAAGTAACTTGTTCAAGGTCATCTCACAGCTGGTAGAGCTGGGTCTTGTCTCGTTCAGCCGAGGTTTGTTTCATGCGAAGACTTGTGCTCTTCACGGCAGCAACGCAACTTCTCCCCAGGGTGGATCCACCCTTCCCAGAAAATCCTGCCAAGAAAAGGGCTCAGGAGAAACCTTTGCGGGCGGGAGAAGGAAGTCTGCACAGGATGAGTGACAGGTGAGAGTGACTCAGCATGAGAGGACGTCCGAAGTGACTATGAAAAAACAAAAAGCGGAGTCCGGAAAAGCAGACTTGGCTGTCTTTAGAGCTGCCTCCACCAGGAGGTCAACTACAGAGCACTCCACGTGAGGGGCAGGAATGGAGCTCTGCAGAGCACTAACTTAAACATGAACTCCCTTCAAAAGAGGGGTCTGGGGGTTTCCCGTGGGTGCTGCTGCCTTTTTACAAAGGGTGGGAAGGGTACTTTGAAAGTATAGGATTGGGCACCTTGCATTGAAACACACACACACACACACACACACACACACACACACACACACACTCTTAGAGAGGGAAATGGATGAAGAAATACAATTTTATGTGTATTTTGCAAGGTCGAAATTAACGAGCACGAGGATTTCTTCAAAAGCACCCCAAAGAGCGCTACCCTTTGCAAACAAGCTTATCAAACACCCCAGGCAGAGCCTGCAAACTGAGAATGGCCCTCAGACGCCAGCCTCCCTCTGAGCCAATGCTGCCCTGTTCTCTGCGTCGAACTGGGGTCTCTCAGTGCAGTTTTCTCTTTCCCAATATTAAAAAGCCTCTACACTGATTGAATGAGGGCACACAAGGGCACAGATAAGCTGGCCTTTAAAACGTCGGACTCAAAGCCCCCTGTATTCCTATCCTAGCCAAGAAGCAAAGCTGACCAGACTGTATTTACTGATTCTGGCATTTCTATCTTTACAAAATGGTTTTTCCAAGGCAGGTCTCCCTCCTGAGAGCTGGGCTATCAGCACCTTCTCAAGTACCTGTGAAGCACTCTGAGGTCAACATCCCACAGGGTAGAATACAGACAGCTTTTCAATTTCGAAGTTCACACACACAACACTGACTTGAGCCTTCAAGAGGGAAATGAAGCCTCTTAGGGTGCTCCAACTATAGCTTAGAAGTAGGTTCTGGGGGAGTTCTGTGTCTCGTCGAATGTCTACCTGAAGGCTAGTGATTCTGTGATCATCTTTCTTCAGCTGGGAAAAGGCAACCTCAGGGAATCACCTCATTTTGACTCTCCGATGTTGACTTGCGAAGCCTGGCCATCTCTACTAGACCCTCAGCCACAAGCCCAGTGAAGGAAATAGCAAGAGAATGTTGTTGGGTATGAATGTGGAAGCTGAGTGTCCGACTCAGCAGTTTTTGGGGGTCACTGAATGTCACTGACCCCTTCTCCTCCTCTCTCTCTCTCCCTCTTCCCTCTGTGCCCCATCTCACAGCTCATGCAGATGGACCAGTGCACCTCTGGGGCATGTCCTTTTCTTTAGACCATGCCTGTGACACTTCATTATCCCCTTGGCTTAGGAAGAAGACG
Source organism: Sturnira hondurensis (assembly GCF_014824575.4). Lineage (NCBI taxonomy): Eukaryota > Metazoa > Chordata > Mammalia > Chiroptera > Phyllostomidae > Sturnira > Sturnira hondurensis. The sequence goes on along the minus strand of NW_028084511.1, from coordinate 440,011 downwards.
GTATGTTAAACCACACCAAGGATGCCGTATTTCTCCTCACCAAAATCACCTGGGCTGCAGTCTGCTGAGAACCGAAACTTCAGTAGAAGGGTAGCAAAGGGAAATCCGAAGCTCTGTGGCCACTGTCAGAGCCACTGTGAGAGACCCAACAGTGTAGATGTATGTGCGCAATTTCAGTTTCACGGGGCAGGTGGATTGGCCCACGCAATTATTTCAGTCTGCACCTCTGAGATCCACAGCTCGCTGAGAGGTAGCACAGGGAGAGCCCTTGGTGTCCATCTGTTCAATTTCTTCAAAATTATGTTAGTGGGGTCATGGGTAGCAAGAGATGTTTATCATCAAAATGCTGGATCTAGTGAGCCAAGCAAGGAAGGATTCTTGGAAAGCCATGTCTGTGCCTAGAATGCACTGATTTTTCTGTGGCTCTCGGCAGCAGCAGCAGCAGCAGCAGAGCTGAAGAAATAACAAAAGCCGATTTCACCCTGGCTGGTGTCGCTCAGTGGATTGAGTGCCAGCCTGCAAACCAAAAGGTTGCTTGTTCGATTCCTTGTCCGGCACATGCTTGGGTCACAGGCCAGGTCCCCCGGTCAGGGTGCAGAGGAGAGGCAACCGATGGATGTTTCTTTCCCTCTTTTTCCTCCTCTCTTCCCCCCTCTCTAAAAATAAATAAATACAATCTTAAAAAACAAAAACTGATTTCAAAGAGAGGAATGCAGCCCAGCTTGTGACTTTATGTCATGCAGAGAAATGATATATATTGTAATCAGACTCAATTGCTTTCCCCTTCCCTCAAACTGTAGAATCAGGGGATGTTATGTTTAGAGAGGGTCTGAGGATGTTTCAGGGACTAGGCTTCTGAGTACAGTGATTCAGACCCCGGAGATCTTCGGTGCCATCCAATTGTGACATAGCGATAAAAATCTGCTTTGAGTGACTCACGAGAGCTAAGAAGGAAAGGAAAGGACACATTTGCATTGAATCGACTATTCAGTGGCCTGTGGCATCCATTTTTCATAGGCAATTTTATAATGCAAAGCCTGGGACTCTCGAGACCAGAGCTACCTGACTATGGACTCTATGAGCAATGAGAGGTGGGAATTGTTCTTAGAATTTGTAGGCTAGTGGATAAAAGTGAATACTGTAAACAGGTAGAACTGATTGGTCAGGAGACAGGGAATGGTGAAGAGTTGGGCCAGTTAGTTGATGAGTGCTGCGGGGCCAGCCAAGATCCAGCAGGAACCGCGGTGATGTCTGTCTCCAGCATTCGCATTCACACGCACGTTCACATTCATGTTCACATTCACATTCGCATTCACATGCACATTACCCTGCACATGCTCATTCACATTCACGTTCATGTTCATGTCCATGTCCATACCCACACCCACAACCACAACCACATCAACATCCACATTCACGTTCTTGGGCTAAGTGTCCTTGAGCTCTTTTCTGACCCTCTGGGTCAGTCTGACTTCTTGGTCTGATCTCCTACTCTCACTCTCAAAGCCCAGGGTTTATCGTGGACCCATTGTCCTCTTCGATATTAAACTCTCCTACATTCTGTCTTATCAGCTTCAGAGTAACTCTGCAAGCTAGCTAAATAACAACAAACTTATTGTCATGTTCTAATGACAGAAAGCCAGAAATTTTAAGATAATAGATGCTTTGAATTCAGTGTATGTCCCCCTGTTTTCTATCCTATCTTTTTTTTTAAATGATGAGAACTTTAGGCCATGTAGGAGAAGAGTGTACCAGAGCAACAGGGATGAAATCAGCCTTTAACTGAGCATTTACCATTGGCAGGGAATTGTCTGTTTCACATGTATCATCTCATTTAATCTTCGCAACGACTCCATGAGACAGATATTACAAGTGCCTTTGGATAGGTAAACTATGAGCTGTGAAAAAGTACAATACCTTGCTCAATATCACACAGCTGGTAGACAGCAGAGACAGGGTCTGGACCCAGGTCTGCCTGACTCAGAACTCAGAGCTTTTAGCTATAATGCTTTTCCTTTTTATCTTACTTTTGCCATGCCTTCCCAGACAAAAGTGCTAGCCACGACTGCCTCTTCACCAACAACAACAGATTGGAAAATAGGCTGGTTAGAGTTTTAGCTTCCTTAACATGTGCTCTCTGTCTCTCGGGCAGGAAGAATGGAAATCCTCAATGGTGAAGCCAGTCGGAGACTGGCCCTGATGAGGCGGCCACTGGAAAAATCAGCTCTTGCACAGCGAGAAGGAAGGGCTCTGTGTGTAGGATCCCTGGGGGATTCTGCCTTTGTTCTGTGTAGACTGGGGAAGATAAATCCCTTTAGGCTATTTCGGGATATCTTCTCAAGCTTTTTCATTCCTCCTAAGGATCCAGGAGAACAACCATAATGTATATTTTAGGTCACAAGACCATGAGGAGTTTAACTAAGGAGAGAAAAATTCTTAGTCTGTGAGAGGTACCCATGTAGGTGTATTTCAGAGGCACTCACTGATCATGCAGTCTTTCCAGAACAGGATTTGGTATAAATAGGTCTAATAATGTAATACATTTACGTGGTGGTAGAACAATAGATTGGGTATCTAAAGAGGTCTCTATGAGATTTTGGGCAAATCCCTTTATCTCTAGGCTTCTATTTATTTACCACTTGAAAAAGGGGCTGGATTCAATTAATCTCTTCACTGGCATTTAGTTATCCTTCATGGGAAACCCATCTATCAACTTAATCTTATAATACTAGTTATTTCACTCTCAGCAGAAGCTTGGGTTATCAGTAACCTATTCTTAAATAGGAAAATAGAGTGTTACTTAGTAAGTACAGTTGGTTTATTGACAGTTTATTTGCATACCTCTATAAGCCATTGGGGAAATAGTGAAAGGAGTCCCCAGTGGAGAAGTTGGAGATTCTTACTCTTCCATCGCAGAAGGCAGGAGTCTTCTCTTCAGTCTCCTCATGGCTGACTTCATATCCTGGTTCCTCAGAGTGTAGATCAAGGGGTTCAGCAGGGGGGAGATGATGGTGAAGGTGACAGAGATGGCCTTATCCGTGGGGAGGGCAGTGAAGGGCCGGGCATAGACATAGATGCAGGGTACAAAGTGCAGGATCACCACAGTGACGTGGGCTGTGCAGGTAGAGATGGCTTTCCTCCTGCCCTCCCCTGCCCGAGACCTCAGCATCAGTAGGATGACTGTGTAGGACCCCAGGAGGAAGAGGAACCACAGGGTAGTGAGCAAGCCGGTGTTGGAAATCATGAGGAGCTCCAGGGCAAAGGTGTCTGTACAGGCGAGGTTGAGGACCTGGGGGACATCGCAGTAGAAAGTGTCCAGAACATTGGGTCCACAGAAGGGGAGCGGGAGCAGCAGGCAAATCTGGACGACGGAGTGGACGCAGCCCCCCACCCAGCAGGCTGCAATGAGGGCAGTGCAGCGCCACCTACTCATGATGGTCACATAGTGCAGGGGCTTGGAGATGGCCACATACCGATCTAAGGCCATCACCGACAAAGAAAATACATCCACCCCTCCAACAAGGTGGAAGAAAAACATCTGGGTGAAGCAGCCATCGAAGGAGATGGTCTTTCTCTGTGGCAAACGGTCTACTAGGACCTTTGGAGAGGCGATGGAGGAGAAGCAGATGTCAAGGATGGCTAGATTACGGAGCAGGAAGTACATGGGGATGTGAAGGCGAGACTCACAGGTCGTGGTGCCCAGGATGAGAAGGTTTCCCAGCAGAGTTGTCATGTACACAAAAGACAAAAAGAGAAATAAGACGAAGCTCAGGTCTTGGGACTGAGTAAGCCCCAGAAACGTAAATTCTTTTAGCATGGTGTCATTTTCCAATGCCATTGAATCATGTTTTCTCTTCCTCATGTAGCTTGGAAAAAATTAAAAGTGTTATTTCAGAAATTCTCCACTCTCCCTTACAGAGTCAGCTATAGGTCTGAAAACCAGTGAGCTGTTACCACAACATGAATTGCTCTCCTGAGATTATTGTTAATGTGTCCAAAGGGACATCTTACCCCATAAACATTCATTTAATTGTCCTTTTCTCTGTAAATTACAAGTATCTTAGAAAATGCATAAAAATATTGCTGTAGCTATCCAAGATAAACAGGGACCCGGGAAGTATTCAGAAAGGAACTACCGTGACACCAGGGATGTGAAAATGGGGTCAGAATGGTGTGTGGGGACGGCAGTTTCTGTCTGGTGTGACTCGGGTCCTTCCGAGTCCCACAGGGACACAGTTTTTGTTTGTTTGTTTCATTTTTCCAGACTGGTTGCTCCATTGAAATAGTGTGAGAACTCCTGTCAGCAAATGGTTCTCTTTGGACTGAATTCTACAGAAGCGTTCCCCCCTTTTTCTAAGTAGAACTTAATTCTATGGAAAATTAGAAACTTTGAAAGCCACATAATTTTTCTATTGCTCACTTTTCCCTTAAGGGGAGCTTTTCTTTCTGTTTTGAATTTAGATTAGTTTAGGTACCAAAACCTCAACTACAGGGGGAAAAAAGTGTAACTCAGAGTTTTCCTTCTGTTCATGGTTTAAATTTATTTCTTAAAAAGGTACTTTCAGCCCCTGGCCGGCATAGCTCAGTGGATTGAGCACGGGCCTGCAAAGACAAGGATTGCGATTCGATTCCCAGTCAGGGCACATGCCTGGGTTGCAGGCCAGTTCCCAGTGGGGGACACATGAGAGGCAACCACACATTGATATTTCTCTCCCTCTCTCCTTCTCGTCCCCTCTCTCTGAAAATAAAAATATATTTTTAAAAAAGTTACTTTTGTATTGAGCTCTCATTGACATACCATAGACTCACATATTTGAAATACACACTCGGATGGGGTTTGACGTGGTGTAAGCTTATACCCATGACGCCATCACTACATTTAAGACAGTTAATATATCTGTCCCCCAGCAGGGTCCTTTGTAATCTTTGCAGTCTGTTCACGCTGCGTCCTTTTCTTCAGGCAGCCACGGATCTGCTCTGTGTCACTACACATCAGTTTGTTTTTCTCGAAAATGCTCCATAAGCGGAATCCTGCAATATGTAACTTCCTTTTGTTTGGCTTCTTTCCCTCTAAAATTCTAGCATGCTTTTGTGTCTGCTGATACTTGTTCCTTCTTGTTGTGCGCATGTACCACAGGTCGTTTATGTACTTGCTTGTTGATGAGCATTTGGGTTATTTCTACTTTCTGGCTCTGAACATTGCCGTACAAACTTTTGTGTGAACATATGTTTTTATTTTTCTTGAGGAAGTACCTTGGGGTGGAAGGACTGTATCTCTGAAAATTCAATAGTAAGAAAACGGACAACGCAATTGAAAAGACAAACGATTTGTACAGACACTTCAACAAGAAGATACAGGGGTCGCAGATAAGTCGCGTGAAAAGATGTTTGACCTCATTTATCATCAGGAGGATGTAAATTAAAACTATAGTGAGGTAATAGTACATATGTATTAGAATTGCTAAAATTAAAAAAAAAGGGTATTTCCAGAGTGAGTAAAAATGTAAAGGAATTAGAACTCCAGTGGAAATGTAAAATGGTACAATCTCCTTTGAAAACAGTTTGGCAGTTTATGAAGATGTTAAAAAGTATACTTACTGTATAACCTTGTTGCTTTTGAATTCCTTTTTTCTTTCCATGAAGCCTTAAAATGGGCCTTTTCCTCCCATTTCTGTCAATGAGAAACAAAAGAAAAGTGAAGTCACTCCCTTCCCACTTTCTGGGTGTGCCTTTCAGTTCAAATGAAGATACTTCTTTTCACCTAGCTCATCTTCCTTCCAAGTTTTCTTTTCTCGGTTAGCAGTTTTGTCCAACTTCTATTTAACATGAAAAAAAAATCCTCTCAACAGGTATCAGAGCCTCTCTGGCACTACACAGTTGGTTCAGATGCCGCTGGGCACGTTCTGGTTTTGGAAACATACAAGTGACCTCACCCTCTGGGCTCAGTCTCTGCAGCAGAATTTGGGAACGATAGCATCTCCCTCTGTGAATTTTGTGGCAATTCAGTGAATTGACCCATGTAAAGCAACAGCACTTAGAGCATTGCCTAAGTTGCTGAGAGTGGGATGCTATGAGTGTTGCCTGAGAGGAAAGGCTAGCGACTCTCACAGACACGGATGCTTTAACTATACTGACAGCCTTTTAGGAAAGCTGTGTATTTCCCTGAATGTGTATTATAAAACAACTTCAGCCAAACGTACTGTCTTGAGGAAAATAGATCTTTTTCCTTCAGTGTCAGTAAGCGTGGCCCAGCAGCTGGTGACAGTGAATGAGAGAAAGGGGAGTGTGTGCTTGGTTTGGCTTCTCACCCAACATCATCTCAGCAACCAGAGAAGTCAGTGCGTGGTTTCCGCAGTGAGAGCCATCTGGGCTCAAGTCTTGGCTCCGTCACTGTGATTTGGGGAAGTGAGAGACCTCAGTGGGTCTCCACGTCTTCACCTATGGAGTGGGGAAGTTATGAGGGTTAGGTGAAAGTCCCCCATCAGGACCCTACATAAATCACAGACTACCTGTCGGTTTACACGGACAGGTAGAGGACGCCTCAGACCCTGAGTCAGGCCTGCTTGTCAGGAGTAGGTCCTGAGTTCGCAAACCACCTCTGGTGACTCAGATGGCATCCACCAGCTGCTGTGCCATCTTTCTGCTGTTTTCAGTCCCTCTGATTATTTAGCAAATATTGATGGGAGATTGGCAGAATTCTAGGTTATTTGAGAAGAAGGAATATAATTTAAAACTGCTGGACAAAAAAAAAATGGAAATCTAATAGTAATGTGGGGGTGATGGGGGCCCATCTGAAGACAGATGAGCTGTGTGTGAGCAGAGGGTGATTTCTCACTGAGAGGCTCAGAGAGGCTTGCGTGGAGAAGGTGCCGTCTATGTTTGGGGCACACGGGAATGGAGAGAAAGGGAACTATGGCTTTCAGGGACCACTTGGATACATGAAAGTTGCTTATAAGTGGTAAGTTTGGCTGGAAAGAAAGGATGCAAACACATAGGCAAAGAAAACACGGGAAAGGAAATCATTACTATGAAAAAAATTTTTTTTGGTAAATCTAAGAAAGGGTATGTAGGTGTTCACTGTATCATTCTTTCAACTTTTTGTGAAGATTTGAAATATTTTATATTCTTGCTAGTTTTAACTTTAACATGAGAAATATGTTTGTAGCAGTTTGAGAAGCTCTCTCTCCAGGACATAAGCTTGAGAAAAATCCCTCTTATTTGTATAGTTCAAGGGTCCCAGAAAACAAAAACTGCTTTTTCTCCTCTTCCAAATGGAACTCATTTCTATGTATGTCATTTAATTCCTCTTTGTTACTATTTCTTAGCTGTGCCGTCTGTCACCAAAGGTTCACCCTGGAATACAGCATCTTCTGTACATACTATGTGATGTTTACTCAAAATGTACTCAATGAATATGCATATTAGTGATTAGATATATATCTCAATTGTTTCCACTCTTATGCATGGACACCCAGAACCCACAAACATACACACTCATGTAGAGTCACGTTTCTTACCTAAAATCTCCAACCTTCTTTCCAGAACATTGTAAAGAATGTTCACATGGACACTGAGAATCACTCAGCTCCGGGAAACTGTTAAATAGCTCTCCGAAGCCCAATGATTTCAGAGGCTTCTCTTTTATCTTTATGTGGAAAAAAAAGCAGACTCAGGGAGTCATCTTTTCTTGGCTCTTCTATACCGATTCCCAGCATTCTGTCATATTTACTAATTCCCTAATCCCCAAACTAGTGTGAGAATCATCAGAGGGAATAAAGTTGACCGTGGTTGTGGAAAGATTCTGCCGATGGTGAGGTCGGTTCAGTGGGAATAATTAAAATGTTACTCAGGCACATGTGCTTGGAACAGACACTTTGTCTAGGGTGTAACTTTTCCTAGTTGCGACCAAGATTCTGTCTGTAATCAAACCCTACTCAGGCTCCCTTGAACTTTTCACAATACTTGTGAAACACAAGTATTGGAAGAAACCCTTGGGCCCAAAAGGGGTGTGTAGGCCAGAGTGAACGGAATCCCTCTCAATGGCTGAGGAACAAGTGGGTGACGGAGGTCTCACAGGTGCACATGTAGCCAGAAAACCCACCCTGGAGCCATCAGCAAACCCCACTGGCTCAACCTTCACAGTTTTGAAAAAAAAATTCTCATCACCTCCCCCATTACTATCCTAAGTCATGTCTCCATTATTCCTTTCCTGGGACTATTTCAGTAGTCTCTTAGTTTTTCTCTCTTTGTTTACCTTTACCCCTCAGCATATTTATAACCAAGCCCCTGAAATTCTGTGAAAACATGCATCATTATCCCACTCTTTAAAGCCTATAAATACTGTATACATATATTAAGTTGCACCTCTTAAATACATGCCATTTCTATTTCTCAATTATACCTCAGTAGAGCTCGGGAAAAAAACTCCACAACAATTACAATGTGATAAAATTGTTTGAATGTATTTTCATTTTGTTTTCTTAATTTCTTCCAAGTCTGAATTGCAACAAGACATACCTCTCTGGCTAACAGTTTGATTTCTCTACTTTCTTTTGTAACATGAAACCCATATTTTTATGTTATTATTTCATGCTGTTCAAAATTTTTGAAAGTCATGTGGATCTTAGCAGAAATATAAACGTTAACTAGAAATTTTTAAATAAAATACAGTTTATTTGATGGACAAACATTTTCAAAGGTGGTAAGAAGGAGGACAAAATGGAGAAGAAAATTCTCTAAAGCTTTCAGAAGGCAGGAGTCTTCTCTTCAGTCTCCTCATGGCTGACTTCATCTCCTGGTTCCTCAGAGTGTAGATCAAGGGGTTCAGCAGGGGGGAGATGATGGTGAATGTGACAGAGATGGCCTTATCCGTGGGGAGGGCAGTGAAGGGCCGGGCATAGACATAGATGCAGGGTACAAAGTGCAGGATCACCACAGTGACGTGGGCTGTGCAGGTAGAGATGGCTTTCCTCCTGCCCTCCCCTGCCCGAGACCTCAGCATCAGTAGGATGACTGTGTAGGACCCCAGGAGGAAGAGGAACCACAGGGTAGTGAGCAAGCCGGTGTTGGAAATCATGAGGAGCTCCAGGGCAAAGGTGTCTGTACAGGCGAGGTTGAGGACCTGGGGGACATCGCAGTAGAAAGTGTCCAGAACATTGGGTCCACAGAAGGGGAGCGGGAGCAGCAGGCAAATCTGGACGACGGAGTGGACGCAGCCCCCCACCCAGCAGGCTGCAATGAGGGCAGTGCAGCGCCACCTACTCATGATGGTCACATAGTGCAGGGGCTTGGAGATGGCCACATACCGATCTAAGGCCATCACCGACAAAGAAAATACATCCACCCCTCCAACAAGGTGGAAGAAAAACATCTGGGTGAAGCAGCCATCGAAGGAGATGGTCTTTCTCTGTGACAGAAGGTCCACCAGAACCTTGGGGGCTGTGATGGAGGAAAAGCAGATGTCGGCGACTGATAGATTACGGAGCAGGAAGTACATGGGGGTGTGAAGACAAGACTTACAGGTCACTGTCACCAAGATGAGGAGGTTTCCCAGCAGAGTTGTCACATAGACCAAGAGCAGGAAAAGAAAGAAGACCAAACTCAGGTCTTGATTCTGGGTGAGGCCAAGGAAAATAAATTCTTTTACTCTGGTGTCGTTTTTCAGCTCCATGGAGTCATCTTCTCTGTCTCTCCTGTGTTTCCAGCTACTTCACATGGAGAGGGATGTGTCTATGTGGTTTCCTTCCTATGCACTAAGAATGCAATTCTGAATGCTGCCCACATGACTGTACTGTGTGCAATTTTTCAGAGGTGTGCAAATTTCTGAGATTGCAGTCAGGTTGGTGATCGAATAAAATTATCACATGCAAAGTCATTCAATAGTTCTTTTTCTATAAAACTGTTTTGGAGAGAATAAAAATTTATGTTAAGTAGTGACCTTTACATAGCACATTTTCATCAACTTATTTTCATTTTTTAAAAAATATATTTTATTGATTATACCATTACAGTTGTTCTATTCCTCCCCTTCAATCCCCTCCACCCGCACACTCCCTCCTCCACCATTCTCCCCCCCCTTAGTTTATAACCACGTGTCTCAAGTTCTTTGGATTCTATATTTCCCCCACTATTCTTGCCCTCCCCCCTATCTATTTTCTACCTACCCTCTATGCTATTTTCTGTACCTTCTCCCCGCTTCTCCTCCTCCCACTCCCCTGTTGCTAACCCTCCATGTGTTCTTCATTTCTATGGTTCCACTCCTGATCTAGCTGTCCTCTTGGTTTGCTTTTGTTTTAGGTGTGGTTGTTAATTACTGTGAGTTTGCTGTCCTTTCACTGTTCATATTTTTCATCTTCTTTTTCTTATATAAGTCCCTTTAGCATTTCATATAATAAGGGCTTGGTGATGATGAACTCCTTGAACTTGACCTTATCTGAGAAGCACTTTATCTGTCCTTCCATTCTAAATGAAAGTTTTGCTGGATAAAGCAATCTTGGCTGTAGGTCTTTGGATTTCATGACTTGGAATACTTCTTTCCAGCCCCTTCTTGCCTGTAAGGTCTCTTTTGAGAAATCCGCTGACAGTCTGATGGGTACTCCTTTGTAGGTGACTGTCCCCTTATCCCTTGCTGCTTCTAGGATTCTCTCCTTCATTTTAGTCTTGGCTAATGTAATTATGATGTGCCTTGGTGTGTTCCTTCTTGGGTCCAACTTCTTTGGGACTCTCTGAGCTTCCTGGATTTCCTGGAAGTCTATTTCCTTTGCCAGACTGGGGAAGTTCTCCTTTATTATTTGTTCAAATAAGTTTTCCACTCGTGGCTGTTTCTTTCCCCCTTCTGGTACCCCTATAATCCGGATGTTGGAACGTTTAAAGATGTCCTGGAGGTTCCTAAGCCTCTCCTCATTTTTTTGAATTCTCATTTCTTCATTCCTTTCTGGTCAGATGTTTTGTTCTTCCTTCTGGTCCATTCCATTGATTTGAGTCCCAGTTTCCTTTCCACTGCTATTGGATTCCTGGACATCTCCCTTTATTTCAATTAGTTTAGCCCTCATATGTTCCTCTAATTTATGACTATAATCAACCAGTTCTGTGAGCATCCTGAGAAACAGTGTCTTGAATTGTGCTTCTGAGAGACTGGCAATTTCTCGGTTGCTTAGTTATTGGCTCTGGGACTTTGAGTTCTTCTTGCGCCATCTTCTGGGCTGTTTGTGCCTGTTATGTAGCAGGATCGGAGCCCTAGGTGTTCACTAGAGCAGGGCAACTCAGTTGCTGGGTTGTGACGCCGTATGTGGTGGCGGGGCCAAAGAGGAGCAATGGCATCCTGTCTGCCGCCTCCCACCGTGGCCCCCACAGGTGCTGCAGCTGCCACCGTCACCGGGGCCCGCATGTTTCGTCCCACTGCACTCGAGTGTGCCACCGCTGTCAGCCCTCGCCCCCTGGGGCCTGCGTAGTCCGTCTCACTGTGCACGAATGTGCGACCGAGGTCAGTCTACCCCGCACCTTGACTGGGTTCTGGCCACTTGCACGCCTAGGTCGGGGGATCTTTCCTGCCAACCCTGCTCCGCTGCTGGCTCCGCCCCTCTTACCTTCCGGGTTGAGCGGTTAGTTGTAGTCGGACTTCCGTATAATTCAATTTTCTGTTCTTTGGCTGTGTCTTTGTTCTCCAAACCTTTGTTGTATTCAAACTTGGTTGTGGGAGAAGGCACAGTGTTTACACCTATGCCTCCATCTTGGCGGAAGTCTTCATTTTAAAATTTTACTTATTATTATTTTTATTCCACATATACTCATTGAATGCCAGAAACTGTCTGAAGCATTAAATAGAATGATATGTAAGGCCCAGTTCCAGCCATTGTATGTTTATAGTCTATAATTTTAATATTTACATTAGCAAATATTCCATTGACTTCAACAGGGTCTTATCTTGCTAAAGAAAGATATCATTCTGTTTCTTGTTGTGATATTGCTGTGACATGAATCAGTTTCCTTGCTCTTAACTCTCTATTGTTGAATTTCTTAAAATACACTCTATTATTCTGTGTAACTTGTCACTGTAATTACTTTATACTGTTTCAATTATTTGCTTAATTACTTAAAGACATGTATAATTTCCTATTGGAATACAAATTGAAACAATGTGTAAATCCAGATCTCAAAGTATATTATTAATTTTTTATGGTATAGTTAAAACACTTAAACGCGAAAGCTACCCTCTTAACAGATTTCAAGTGCATGGTTCCGTATTGTGAACTACAGCCACAGGGCTGTACAGCAGACCTCTAGAACCTTATCCATCTTGTATAGCTGATGCGATTCTCTCTTGAGTGTAGGGGGCAGAATAGAGACAGTGACCTGCTTCAGAGAAGTGACCCATACTGCGTCAGTCATGCTCTCTGCCTCTTTCCCTTAGTGGGACAAAAAACAGGAGAGTGAAGGGGTCACATGGCAGGGGGAGACCCCGGTATCATGAGAATAGTGTCTTTAAAAAGAATCAGCTATTACTGATCCTTCTTAGGGATTTTATAGCTATTACTTGTTCTACCTTACACTTAACGAGCGAACATTTCTAGCAGTATCCAAATGTGCATGGGTAAATTGGACCACATTTTCAAGGTACTCACAGCATATCCAAAGTGGATGGTTTGTGTACATTGATGTATTAATGTGTGACCCAGTGTGAAATGTGTCATGATAGAAGTAGAGGCAGATTTGGGTGGGGTAGGGGGTGTGATAGGAAATACCATGGTTTCCAGCAGTAACAAAAGCAACTATTTTTCGAGAGCTGACACAGACAACGGGGTGGTGATGCCCCAGAGGGAAGGGGCCTGGGGGCTGGGTGGAGGTAGGCAGAGGGTGGGGAAAATGGGGGCATCTGTATTAATATCAACACTAAAAATAAAGTTTAAAACAAGAAGTAGGAAAAGTTGTTTTGTTTAATTTTCACCACTGTTGTAGACTGCTCTGCCTGGTTTTAGGAACTGTATTTGTACCCCTTGTGGCTAAGGGCGAGGGACGACCTTTGGAATTGGAATGCCAGCCACAGGAGACAAAGCCTGTCTGGTAGCAAGCACTGCCTCGGTTTCCTCTCCCTGCCCCCAAAGCTTGGTCGGAAGTCAATGAGGGGTAAGACTCCTCACAGCGGGGGGGGGGGGGGGGGGGGCGGCNGAGGCCATCATGGAAGGACTCCAGGGGGCAGTGCTGCAACAAAGAGGGAGCAATGGACTCTCATCCCCCCAGCTTTGACATACCCCGAGTCCCCATGTTCTCTGGGAGAAGCGCTTCCTGGCTCTAATCCCCTTAAAGCCTGAATACCTGTTGGGGAGAGGTGCAGCTCCTTGCCTTGCTAGAGCGTGTCCTGGGGAAAAATCTGGCATCACAAAGACTTGCTGATAAACCTGTGAAATCTGCTCTACTAAGAGTGCTTTCATTCATATGATAAGGGTCCAAGAGGAAATGAGAATGTCTCCCAAAGTTTCTGCAACTCTCTTCCTGACAGACACTGACTCAGACTTTGAAGCCCTCAGAAATGTTATCTACTGTTTGATCCTCGCCGCCCTGTATTCCTGTGTATTACAACACAATAAAAGGCTATGGAGGACCATACATTGATATTTCTCTCCTTCTCTCCTTCCCTTTCCCTCTAAGGATAAAAAAAAAAGGCTATGGAGGAAGGCGCTCGGGGCCTTTTTCTCCTCGAAGAGACTGGCCACTGCTGGCCTTTGTCTCCCCTGGGAAACTGGCCACAGCTCACCTCTCCTTCCAAGCAGAGCCATCATGTACCGGTCACATTCACTTTCGTCTGTGGCACACGGCGGGTGGGAGGTGGGGGACTTGCACAAAGCTGCTCCCACACACCACCATCCTTTTGTAAGTGTTAATGTTATTCTTGTTTTTCACATGGAACATATTATGAATCTATGTTTGCCTGAAGGGAAGGGAGAGGTGGAAGTAAGAAGATAGAAACCATTGTATTTTCCCCCGTCTTATATGTGTAGACAGAGGCTAATTTTGTGTAGTAATAATGTTTGATAAAGTCTGTCTGAAGATAAGAACTAGGCAGACAGGGGCTCTGGAAACCCAGTTTACACTGATTTTAGTCTGAGGCAGCCTCACCAATAAGTAACTCCAAGTGTCACAAACGTGTGGTGACACTCACACATTGAATGGACCACATTTCTGAATCCCTCTGAACACAATGTCTTTCTTCCCAATGGTTAACACCCACCTGTGCTGTTTCCATTACTGAGGCCATCTTCGCTATGAAGCATTTAATATACTGCCTGGAAAATATTCAAGTCAAACTACTTATATATCATCAAAACAAAGACACCTCAATGTCACTGTGCATAACCTTCACCCTTAGCTAGATGTTGGATGTCTTTACCTAGTCCCTTGGGTCCTGAAACTCCAACCACAAGATGTATGCTATAAGGTACAGCGCAGAACAGAACCCTGGGTGATGTTAATTCTTGAAAATTTTGTTTCTGAAAGTAAAGCCTTTTGTAACACTGAATATCTTAGCATCGTTGCCTACCTGTCAGGAGAGAAAGGGCAGTCCAAAGAATCTCCTCTTCAAGAACTTCCACTGTGGGCCTATCTTATATACCAATCCCTCAGCCTCAGGCCTGAGACAAGAATTGCAAAGGGAATATTATTGGACAAGGAAGTGCAAGTCAAGTGTCTGATTCTGCTGTGGGTGATGAAGTTTCAATGGGAGTTATTAAAAAGTGACTGAGACTTTCACTCTGTGCAGGGGCACACTCATGCTCACACACACACAGACACATTTTTCTAGGTGTCCCACTTATTTAGAGGCAGTATAAGATACTCACACGCTCACCCGTAGCTCAATCAGAATGTGGTGAAAGCATGCCAAATTTCGTGCCCAAGAGAGGACAAGGGTCCAGTTTTCATGGCTTTCCAGGCTCAGAGGACACTGTATACAAATGAATTTCAATTACATTGCCAAACACTAGATGAAACAAACTCGACCTGAAATCTTTTGCTGCCAGTTTACGCTCTAATTATACCCATGATGGTCACAGTCTCACGATGTTGCTCTCTCCACACGTACAGAAACATGGCTTTGCAGATGTTTGGAAAATGTACATTTTTCCTGTTTCCCAATAATTAACTCTCAATGAAATCTCTCCACTGGGATATAGCTAGATAAATTGTGTAGACAGCCTACACAATTATAGTAGTTATATAAAATTAACTCAATTTATTAAACAGTTTCATCTTATATAGAATCTATACAATACACGCTACTCCACTGTGGGCAGAGTAATGATGGCTTTAGATTTAACTGCTTTTATATTTTGTTCTAGTGCATTAAAGTAGTTAACAAAGATCAAAATTGCAGGAGGTAGGTTGTGTGTTTGAGATGGAGAATGCTTTCTTTCCTAGGTGTGGTGAGATACAATAGAAACATACCATTGTGGGTGTTCTAGGTGGGCCGTGTGTTGATTTGCTACATGTATATGTTGCAAAATGATTATCATTGTAGTGTCAGCTAACACTTCCATCACCTCACAGAATTCTTCTTGTGGTGGTATCACTTACGATGTACTCTTTTAGCAGCTTTCAAGTGCACAGTACAGTATTGTTAACTGTAATCACCATGCAATACATCAAGTTCCCTAACGTATCCACCTTGAGATTGGAACCTTGTACCCTTTGTGCAGTATCTCCCCGTCTTGCCCCTCCCCCAGCACCTGTCGAGCACCCCTCCACTCTCTGTTTACGTGAGTTTAGATTTTTAGATTCCAAATGTACATGAGATCGTAACGTGCTTGCTTTTCTCTGTCTGATTATTTCCCTCAAAGTCCACCCATTCTGCTGAAAAGGGCAGAATTTCCTTAATTTTTATGGCTGATAACATTCTATTATATATATAGACCTATACACACATACATATATACCTATACATACCATATTTTGCCATGTATAATGCCCATATTTTTGCCCAAATTTTCCCATTATTTTTGAGAGAAAATAAGGATGTACATTATATATAGGTATAATGATTATGCACCATAGGTATAATAGTTGATAAAATAATTTCATGTATAGTGTACACAAAAATGTGGGTGCACATTATACACACAAAATATGGTACATACCATATATACACACTTACATACTGCATCTTCTTTATCCATTCTTTGCATCAGTGGACACTTAGATTATTTCCATATCTTGGATGTTGCAACTAACTCTGCAGTGAGCATGGCAGTGCTGATGCTTCTATGAGACCCTATTTCATTTCCTTTGGCTACAAAACCATAGATGAAATTGCTAGACCACATGGTAGTTCCATTTTTAAATTTTTTCTTTTAAATATATTTTATCGATTATGCTATTACAGTCATCCCATTTCCCCCCTTTATTGCCCTCTGCCCTGCACTGCCCCTCCCACCTGCATTCCCCCCTTCCCCCTTAGTTCATGCCCATGTGTTGTACATATAAGTTCTTTGGCTTCTGCATCTCCTAAACTATTCTTAACCTCCCCCCTGTCTATTTTGTACCTACCATCTATGCTTCTTATTCCCTGTACCTTTTCCCCCTGTTGTTCCCCCTCCACCTCCCTGCTGATAATCCTCCAGGTGCTCTCCATTTCTGTGAATCTGTTCCTGTTCTAGTTGATTGCTTAGTTTGTTTTCATTTTTGTTTTTTTTAGGTTTGGTTGTTGATAGTTGTGAGTTTGTTGTCATTTTACTATTAATATTTTTGATCATCTTTTTTTCTTAGATAAGTCTCTTTAACATTTCATATAATAAAGGCATGATGATGATGAACTCCTTTAACTTGACCTTATCTGGGAAGCACTTTATCTGCCCTTCTATTCTAAATGACAGCTTTGCTGGATAGAATAATCTTGGGTGTAGGTCCTTGTCTTTCATGGCTTGGAATACTTCTTTCCAGCCCCTTCTTGCCTGCAAGGTTTCTTTTGAGAAATCAGCTGACAGTCTGATGGGAACACCTTTGTAGGTGACTGTCTCCTTATCTCTTGCTGCTTCTAGAATTCTCTCCTTCATTTTAATCTTGGCTAATGTAATTATGATGTGCCTTGGTGTGTTCCTCCTTGGGTCCAACTTGTTTGGGACTCTTTGAGCTTCCTGGACTTTCTGGAAGTCTATTTTCTTCACCAGATTGGGGAATTTCTAGCTCACTATGTTTTCAAATAAGTTTTCCATTTCTTGCTCTCCTTATTCTCCTTCTGGCACCCCTATGATTCAGGTGTTGGAACATTGAAAGTTTTCTCAGAGGTTCCTAAGCCTCTCCTCATTTTTTTTTGAATTCTTCTTTCTATTCTGGTTGAGTGTTTATTTCTTCCTTCTGCTCCAAACTGTTGATTTGAGTCCCAGTTTCCTTCCTGTCACTGTTGGTTGGTTCTCTGTGCATTTTCCTTTATTTCACTTTTCATAGCCTTTACTTCTTCCTCTTTTTTTTGTGTGTGACCATGTTCAACCAATTCTGTGAGCCTCCTGATTACCAGTGTTTTGAACTCTGCATCTGATAGGTTGGCTATTTCTTCATCACTTTGTTGTATTTTTTCTGGATCTTTGATCTGTTGTTTTATTCGGGCCATTTTTTTCTGTCTCGGTGCACCCAATACATGGTATGGGGTGGAGCCTTAAGTATTAGACCAAGCAGGGCAACCTCTGTCACTGCATTGTGGTGCTTTATGTGGGTTGGGTTCCGAGCGGGAACAGTGCCACTTGCTCGGCTCTCTCCTGGCTTTCAGTAACTTCCTCTGCTACCCACAAGCAATTGGGCTCTTCTGGTGATGATTCCCAGGCTTGAGGACTTGTGAATGTTTCACGGCCCTGTGGGTTTCTCCAGCAAACTCTCCTGTGAGGCTGGGAGTTTCTCCCATTTCCACACCCACAGGTGTTTTCAGTCAGAGGTTTTGAGGCTTTATTTCCCCACGCTATAACCCTGGGTTGCTTGGTAGTCTCACCCCCCAGTTGTTCCTCCTGGTTTATCTGCATGCAAATGTGGACAGTCCCACATTCTCCACCACCCGTCCCAGTTCTTCAACTCCTGCCATGCCTCAAGTCTTCTTTGTCTTGGCTGTCCATCTCCACCCCTGGTGTGAGTGTTTCTTCTTTGGCTACTTGGTTGTTGGACTTCTGTACAGTTCGATTTTCTCACAATTCTGGTTGTTTTTTGTTTTTAAATGTGTTGTTATCCTTCTTTTGGTTGTATGAGGAGGCTAAGTTTATCCACCTATGGGTCCATTTTGGCCAGAAGCCCTAATTTTTTGATGAACTTCTAAACTGTTTTCCATAGTGGCTGCACCAATTTGTATTTTCATCAACAGAACACAAGGATTTCCATGTCCTTGCCAATACTTACCTCTCAACTTTTTTGATTTGCATTTCTTTGATGCTTAGTGACGTTGAGCACCTTTTCATGTACCTGTTGAGTATTCATATGTCTTGGTTTGAAAGATATCTATTTAGAGACACTTCTCCAGAGAAAAATAGAAGGCCAATAGACATATGAAACAATGCTCAATGCCACTGATGATCAGAGAGATGCAAATTAAACCCACAATGTGATACCACCTCACACTTATAAGACACCTCACCCATGTCATCAATAAAACTGCAAGTACTGGCAAGGATGTGCAGAAAAGGGAATGCTAGTGCTCTGTTGGGGGAATGCAGGTTGGCGCAGCCACTATGGAAAACAGTATGCAGTTCTCCCAAAGATTAAAAATGGACCTGCCTTATGACCCAGTGATTCCATTTCTGGGGATTTATCCAAAGAAACCCAAAACACTAATTTGAAACAATATGTGCATCTCTATGTTCATTGAAGCATTATTTACAATAGCCAAGCTATAGAAGCAACCCAAGTGCCCATCAATAGAGGAATGGATAAAACAGCTACAGCGCATATATCCAGTGGAATATTACTTGGCCATAACAATTAGTGAAATCTTTTTTCCCCCCAATATTTTTATTTAATTATTTTTCAAGTACAGTTTTCTATTACTCCCATCCTATCCCACCCACATGCTCCCCCCTCCCTCCCATTTCCACCCTTCTCAGTTGTTGTCCATGTATTCTTTATATAGGTTCCTCTAAATCCCTCCCTTATTTCCCCTGAAATTCCCTCCCCTCTCCTCTCTTGTCACTGTCAGCCTGTTCTCTATTTCAGTGTCTTTGGTTATATTTTGCTTGCTTGTTTGTTTTGTTGTTTAGCTTCCTGTTAAAGGTGAGATCATATAATATTTGTCCTTCAACACCTGGCTTATTTCACTCAGCATAATGCTTTCCAGTTCCATCCATGATGTTGCAAAAGGTAGGAGCTCCTTCTTTCTTTCTGCAGCATAAAATTCCATTGTGTATATGTACCATAGTTTTTTGATCCATTCATTTACTGACGGGCACCTAGGTTGCTTCCAACTCTTGGCTATTGTAAATTGTGCTGCTATGAACATTGGGGTGCATA